>NC_048300.1:3530012-3654079 GCF_013100865.1 Trachemys scripta elegans | reverse complement strand
TTAGATGGGTTGGGAGTTCTGGGGGGGGCTGTCAGGGGGTGGGGAGTGGTTGGATGGGGTGTGGGAGTCCCAGGGGTCTGTCTGGGGGTGGGGGTGTGGATAAGGGTTGGGGCAGTCAGGGGACAAGAGGCAAGGAGGCTTAGATAGGGAGTGGAGTCCCGGGGGGCAGTTAGGGGCAGGGGTCCCAGGAGGGGGCAGTCAGGGGACAAGGAACGGGGGGAGGGTTGGGGGTTCTGGGGGGGCGGGAAGTGGGAGGGGCAGGGGCGGGGCTCCTCCCGTCCTCTTTTTTGCTTGTTGAAATATGGTAACCCTATGGGTGCCCGTTTTTAAAAAATGCTAGAAGACAAGAACCTTCCACACTTTTAAGCCATCTTGATAGTTGTAAATTAAAACACAAAACGTGCCTTTGGTTACATATTTCATTTTTTAAATTAAAGGTTCCACACCCCACACCTGTACATTCTCTCACTCTTTTGGCTTCTGGGTCAATTCTACATCCTTTTCTGAATAGCATCGGTTCTTGCTGCAATATTAATACAAGTTCTCTGTTTTAATGCAGAATGCCCAGTGTTGGCTCTAGTTGTGTTGATTTCCTTAGCTCTCAAGAATCATTTCTTATAAGCCTGTCTCTGTGGCTGGGCCTTATGCAGTGCTCTCTGCCGAAACAGAAGCCCCTAGCAAGTGAAAAGGCTGACCGCCAAACCCTAGTTGTGCTGCTTCTTTCCAGATATGGCCTCTCAAATCAGAGAGGAAAGATGAACTTCCTTGGAAAGGGTTCTGCAGTTGACAAGAGAGATTCTCCAGAGGTTCATGTTTGAACCCAGATCACCCTCTTCACTAGGGTTTTATCATAGGGCTTCTAATTTAAGCCAGTTTGACACCAACTTGCCAAAGAGTCTAAGACTGCATGGACAGAACGCACTGAATAAACGGAACTTGTTTCCCCAGAGCTCCCTGCCCTGTTCAGCCCAACCTCCTCCTCTCTCTCCCTGCTCTGGGAGTAACACACCTCTCTGATACAGTGTTGAATCTAAACAGGCTCATCTGCACCTAGCTCCCATCGGAGTGCTTTCCTGAGCTGCCTCTGAACCCCGGCAGGGAATTCACTCCCAAAGCCACAGGCTGTCGTTTGGCTCAGTGAGCTTTCCTCCAGGGTCACCACCACAGCAGCCTGGAGCCACCCAAAGAGTTGGGCAGCCTATCACAGGCAATTTCTGAAGGAGAGCTCCGGAGTCAGAAGCCCAACACGTCTGCTCCTCTACCACCACATGCCTCACATGCAAAATATTTACACTTCTTTCCAGAAACTCACATGCGCAAGTTCAACCAACCCCTGGCAGATCTAGTTGTTGGCATTATAGGGGCATCTTTTCACTAGGGTGATTGGTTCTTGAACACCTTTGCAAAGGCATTGATGCAACATGGATCTGTCTTCAGCATCTGAGATGCAGCTCTACACAAAGGATTTACTTTCCAGGTCTATTTGAGATATTTATTATAGCCAATGAGAAACCAATCCCACATTTACATGGATTTAGGCTCCCCTATCTCTCTTTCTTAGAGTGGCAGGGTAGGGATGAAATACACTGTCTTGTCTGAAGTATGAAGAGCATATATTCTTTAGATTGCTCTTCAAAACCACATTCCTACGGATCAGCTGCTAGCATTTGCAGGCCCACTGCATCAGCAACACACTCTTTTGAAGGATTACAATTGGATTTTCCTCATCTTGGCATGCAACACTTGTTTGTGAGCACTGGGACCAAAAGGTCAAGAGCATACAGCTGCACCAACAACAGGGAATGGGCAGGCACTCCAGAAGCACCAGTGGGAGCAGAGTGAAGCGATAGAGTTCTCTATGCAACATTAAATTAAACCTGTACCTCTCCATTGTTCCACTGAGAGAGGCTGCTGATTTGTTCATGAAAATATATTGCTTAATATTGGGGTAGTTATATTACTTGGACAATTGAATGTCACCCAAAAGTGCCTTTTACCCAAGTTTCTCTTTTTTTAAACAAACAAACATTGGATTCTTCCTGTCAATCACAAAGTTTTAGAAATTTCTCACACACAAAAAACACCAGTGGAAAAAACCCAGGAAAGGTTTTATGAAATGAAACCAAAGCACGTGTATTATTTGAATATAAACCTTCAGCTATTGTCCAAAAAACACCCTTCCAATTTTATAATTCAACAAAATGTAAGAACATAATCATTGAGTCTGTCCCTAGTCTACTAGGTAGGCCCACAACAATTTTGCAGCTTTCCGTAGAAGCCAATACATTTCCCCCCAATTGTTTGCTTTTCCAGCACTTAGCCTATTACACTTATGACCAAACCAGTCCCAGAGGATTAAACAGACATTCAATTGATGCTGATCTGATTCAGGTCCTTTAAAAGCTGACTGTTCTGTCATCTGTGATTTTGCTTCTACAGTTTTTTCTACCATTTTGATGCAATGAACTATGGAGCAAATCCTCCTTCACAAACAGATTTGGGGTAGAAATCTGGCTCTTCAACTTAAAATGCTACAAGGAATGAACTCCGGATCATACTCCGACCAGCATGATTCGAGCACTTCTTCCTGTCCTGGGCTCCACCTATGCCCTTATGTTTGAGATCTGTCTATTGCTTAGCCAGCATGACTGATTCTGTAGCTTCTCTGAATCATTTTAAAATCTGGTCCTTGTGTGGTTGCAGTTATTTGTTAAGTTAGGTCAAACCAAATTTCCCTGGATACCATGCCAGTACTGTCAGCTACCTGTCTGTCAAGTCCTTTCAAAACCATCCTCAATTGCATTTGTAAGTTTAGTGCCTCTTTATAGAGCCCTTGTGGTGCAGAAGCCAAGCTGTATTTTGATCAAAATTCTCATTTTCAAGTTCCAACACTTTTAGGAGTTGGATACACATATAGAGATACAATCTTCCTGATTGTTCCACTACTATTGCATCCATCCTCCTTTTTCAACCAACCAAGAGGATGATGGTGGCTGTGGAAGAAGTTTTGAACCACAACATGCACTAGAACTGTGGTGGGCCTTACTTCTTTCTCAGTGAGGTATAAGCACTGTGCTGAATGCCCACACTTACATAAGAAGTTTAGGATGACTGCATCTCTGAAAATTCTCATATTTTTATGCTCAGTCCAAGCAAATGGCTAAGATTTCTCTCCCATATTTCACCCCCTTCTTTCTTGGATGGCACCTTCACCCACATGGACACAATATTCTTTGTTTTTTTCTTTGCAGCTGTAAATACCTATTGACTGGTTGCTTGAGACTCTTGATTGAGCCATCAGCATGTTGCTTAGAAGAAGTAAATGGCTGGGAAGATGCAATAGTAGCTGACGGAGGTTTTTTTATTGATTATCTTGGTCTCTTGGCCAGAGGTTCAGATGGTCTGTGATAGAGACCTATTAAATCTCCTCTTATTTTCAGTATTATAAATTCCAAGAGATCTCAGTGGGGCTCTCGACTTCTTTAAATTGTGTAGAGAAGCATCTGTGAAATCCACAAGGAGCTTACAACCGTCAAAGGGGAGGTCTTCAATGGCACTCTGAACCTCTCTCGGAAAGCCCAACATCTGCAGCCAAGACACTGTTCTCATGACCACTGCAGTGGATATAGACCATTCTGCAGTGTCTGCCACATCTAAGGAGGCCTGGAGCAATGTCTTTGCTAGAAGCTGACCCTCTTAAATAGTGCCTTGAAACTGGTCATGATGTTCCTCTGGCACATGCTCAATGAAGGAATTCAATTTGTTAGAATTGAAGTAAAGTGCTCATGTTGTGCACCACTGAAGGTGATTTTGTTATTGGCATAAAGGAAGCATCCTGCCTTCTTATCAAGTTAAAGTATACGCATTTCAGGTTGTTTTTAATGCACAATCATCAATTGCTCTATGCTATTTATTGGCTGTCAGAAAAGGAGAAATTGCTCCTGAACGGAACCAATAGTGAAGAGCTGCTGGAAGGCCTGGGACAGAGACTTAAATGATCACTGCATCTATCTTTTGGTGACAGCATCAAAAAAGTCTCACTTCCAGGATCATACTCATCAGCGTTCTTCTCTTACACTTCAATAAGACATAGTTTTATTCAATGGTACATTTGCTCTTGAAGAGTCTGAAGAAACTGATTTTCTGCATGGTTAGAGATGAGCACAAATTCTTTCTATCCTGCTACTTCACAATTCTTGACAATGTTAATATTTTGCTTTAGAAGAATAATCTGTTTTCATTATTTCAATTCATTCAATTGATTGTTTCCTTACCACCTCTTTCAACATTATACATCTTAAGTTGGATATATACCAAGTATCAGTGCGTGAAATCAGTAAATTCTAATCACTGCATTCATAGTATTGACCAGCAGCTTTCACACCTGTTATAGCTGAAATGAGAAACAGCCCCCTACTGCACACTACACACAAGGCTGGTAAAGCTGAAAAATAGCATAATCTAGCCAGATTTTATATAAAGCCAGGTTATCAGATGCTCTGCCAACCTTCCAGAAGTTCCTAAATTTAGGCCACATCTAGACTATGGGCACTACAGTGGCACAACTATGGCACTGTAGCTGTGCCACTGTAGTGCCACAGTGTATGTGCTTCCTACAGTGATGGAAGGAGTTTCTGCGTTGCTATGGGAACTCCACCCCCACAAGGATTGGTAGCTAGGTCAACAGAGGCAGTTTTCCATTGACCTACTTGTCTCTACACCTGGGGATAGGTGTGCATAGCTGTGGTGCTCAGGGGTGCAGATTTTTCACACCTCTGAGTGCTGTATCTATGTTGACCTAACTTGAAAGTCAAGGCCAGTTCTTAATAAACCAAGACCCTGAACAGTTTACATCTCCATCCACTAACCTCTCCACCATCCAGTGACAGTCAGTACCACCCACTAGCCACACCCCTCTTAATCACCAATGACTCTGCCCATTCCCTTTCCTCCACTAATCTTCAGTTCCACAATTTCTACCTGTTTCCCACAGGTATAAAAAGAACCAAAAACACTTCTCAGTTCCATTTACATTTTCACAAATAGAGTTTTCACTCACAGATTGAAACTGGAGCTAGATACTTGTCATATGAAAAAAGCTCTGCTGCTCAAGTCCAGGAGTGGGTGTCTCAACTGTTGGACTGGCCCACACTACTGCTGTGGAAAAGCCACCGGTATGAAGGGCCTCTCCCAGTAAGTCCCTCCCCTGACCATGCTGCTGCTGGGTTGGAGAGAGGGATAACGACAAAGTTCCTACTGAGAAATAGTGTAAGTTACAGAAATTCAGCTGAGCAGAAATGTGCCTTCTGGCACAGAGGCACAACTCTGGGGTGCCATGTGGCCGTAGCTACTGCAGCACTACAGCAAGGGGGAGCTTTCTCCAGCCCCACAGAACAGCAAGGGGCCTACTCCTGGGGCGTATTTAACGCAGGGTCACCTAGACCGCCAAGCTTGGGGAGCAGCAGGCCACGTGTTGGAGGCAAGTATCTGGTCTCAGTTTCAGGAACAATAGCTTGCCACCAAGCTGAGAGGAAAGCGAACACCTTCTTCAGAACTACAGCAACAAGAGACCAGGTGTGCCGTGCCGTCGGTACATGGGAGCTACCATTTTATTACAGGAAGAGGATGCTCACTGTGCACAGGCAGGGGCCCCATTGACTTCGATTAGCCAGACCTTCAGTTCCTCATCTACCATGAAGTCAAAGCCGAAGAGCTGGAAACTCTGGTAGTGAAGGTGTTTGGTGCTGATTGCAGGCTCTATACACATAAGGCAGCTTCTGCAAAAGGAAAAAATGCAGGATCTGACTTAGCAGCCATAAACATTTAAGAGCAGTAATTCTAGATTCCCGGAGCAGAGAGACAGCACAGAGATCAGAAGGGCACAGTGCAGTGGGAAAAGCAAATGGAAACAGGGGATCAGGAACAGACTTGTTCCTCATACTATTATTACTTTTTGCTATTGTGCCCAGCCAAAAATAAATTAAAAAAAAAAAAGATACTAAAAAATTCTGACTCATGCAAAAATCTCTCTCCATTTGCACTAACTAAAGGCCTGATCCAAACCCCATTGAAGCCTTACCACTGATTTTATTGAGAGTTGGACCAGGATTGATTCTGGCAGGGACACTTCATAACACCACAGGCTTTAGAAAAAGAAAGAAATGCACAAGAGCACAAAGAAGATTTTAACACAACTCTTTACAAAACCTATCATTTAGCACAACTCTGAAGCAGCTCGACATGTTCCTGTGACACTCAACACATGTTTTCTGTGTTCTCCAATAACACAGAATGGCATAAAGCCAAAATCTGTTCAAAGAGTGATGCACAACAACAGAATACTAATCACGAGCCCGAGAAGTGCTCTCTTGTTGTTTGTATTTAGAACAAGAGAACGACTATGGACACTAGACATGCAAGAGTGACCTCCCAGCAACATGGGTATGATCTAATTAACAACCTTTATCCATTATAATAGGATTTCTCTTTCGAGTAGACAGGCAAGATTATTATTCACCACGCAGGGCACTTTGACAAACTATCGAGTGTAGAGAATACAAATGTGTGTGTACGTATACATAAACTCCACACACACACTTGGATTTACTGACTAAAGAATAAACATTGTGCACACAATAAGCAGTCTGGGTTTTCATCAAGGCAAAGCAAAAGCATATTTGGAAGTGTGGTATAAGTCAGTGATGCAGGGGCCCTGGCCAGAGGGCTCCAACTAACATCAATGAGGGTGGTATTGTTAAATTGCCATAAATCTAATTCAAGTTTACATGAAGTCTGAAGGAAGCAGGGTCCAGTAAATGCAACAAAACTGGAGCCAATACTGTAAACCCTTACCAACTGAGCAGTCCCAATGACCTCCATTGGGCTGCTCCCCAAGGCTACTCATTTGAGCAAGGATTTGCAGGACCAGGACTAGCTGCATCAGCTGCGGGAGAAGCATGCCTGATGCAATATCACACACTGCTCAAGTGCAACTCTAGAACAATGCCCCCTGTTCAGAAAGAAAGGAGCTATGAGGGGGCCAGTTACAGCTCCCTGACCCACAAGCCACAACTCTCCAGCCCTGCCATTAGAGCTGCCTAGGGACACGCGATCACATGCCAATGAGAACTGGAGCACAGCTCTGCTCTGCTCACCCCAATGCTGGAGGGAGGGGCAGTTGGCACAGGAGGGGACTATGACAGCTTTGTGCCACTCAGAGCTTCCCCCACCAAGGAAAGTTAGAGCCAGATTCTAGCCCCTTTGTGCCACCTGAGCAGCACAAAGGGGTCAGGATGGGGGATAGTGCCTGTTATCTACCTCATTCCTTTCTACTGTACCTCACTGCTGCAGACCCAGTTCCAGCCAGCTAGTACCCAGAATCAGCAGAGGCTCTCATGGCAGTGGATTGGGGTGGGTCTGGTGTATAAAAGGGGAGAGTGCAAGAGATATGCACAGCTCCGACCAAGATTTCAGCTCCCTGGGATTCCCATGTGCAGCAATGTGGAAGGACAGCACGTAGACAAGTTGGGAGATCCAGCTCTGTGCATCTCTCCCCATGGGAGGGAACAAATGCAGAAAGCACTGCAGACCCCGCTCCAGCTGCTGGCCTACAGACTTGCACCTCAGTGCCAAGTCATCCTGAATCCAACCCAAGCGTAACACATGGCTTCACACATCAGTCTAAGAGCAGTGAAACAGAGTGACGGGTGAACCAGCCCACAGAAATGCAGCTGTTTGAAAGAGCTCTGCTGATTATCCGCTTGAGCAGGTGTCCAGAAATGTCAGCTCGCGATGGAATGTCAAGCCGTGGTTCAGCAGCTGTAGGACAGGAACCAACCTGTTGTAACAGGAAACCATACCAAGAGGAATGTCTTGAAATAGCTCCTATCATTTCTGAGGGAATGGGTTTAAATAGGATGTTCTAATGAGCCTGCATCCTTATTCCTAGGCACATTACTGGAGCATTCTAAATAGTGAAATATCTTAGATTACAAAATCAATATAAAAGCCTGAGATCACAGTACAGCCTTCTGCTTCCAGTTGGAATGACTTTCCTTCCCGGCTATGACATCATCCCAATCCTTCCATTGTATCCTTGTTCCTCTGAGAACACACAGGCTTAGGAACTGGGTCTATTCAGCCCAGGACCAGCTTTTCCAGAGAAAGGGGCAAGAAACCATATCTTGAGCAAATTATGGAATAACCCGGGAACAGCAATGATATTACCAGGGGAATCCACCAATAAGCCAATATTACATCAATTTAAAAAAACTAGTCAAAAGGACACTCAGTTTGTAATGTGAAACCCTTAAAAGTTAGGAAATGCCAATATTAAGGTTGCCCGTGCAACCCTCATTCAGCCCTCCTGTGCATATGATCAGGAACAGTCAATATGGATTCACCAAGGGCAAGTCATGCCTGACCAACCGGATTACCTTCTATGACGAGATAACTGGCTCTGTGGATATGGGGAAAGCGGTTGACATGATGTACCTTGATATTAGCAAAGCTTTTGATACGGTCTCCCACAGTATTCTTGCCAGCAAATTAAAAAAATATGGATTGGATGAATGGACTATAAGGGGGATAGAAAGCTAACTTGATCGTCGGGCTCTACAGGTAGAGATCAACGGCTCGATGTCTAGTTGGCAGCCGGTATCAAGCGGAGCGCCCCAGGGGTCGGTCGTGGGGCCGGTTTTGTTCAACATCTTCATTAATGATCTGGATGATGGGATGGATTGCACCCTCAGCAAGTTCGCGGATGACACTAAGCTGTGGGTAGAGGTAGATACGCTGGAGGGTAGGGATAGGGTCCAGAGTGACCTAGACAAATTGGAGGATTGGTCTAAAAGAAATCTGATGAGGTTCAACAAGGACAAGTGCAGAGTCCTGCACTTAGGAAGGAAGAATCCCATGCACTGCTACAGACTGGGGACTGACTGGCTAAGGGCAGTTCTGTAGAAAAGGACCTGGGGATTACAGTGGATGAGAAGCTGGATATGAGTCGGCAGTGTGCCCTTGTTGCCAAGAAGGCTAACAGCATATTGGGCTGCATTAGTAGGAGCATTGCCAGCAGATCGAGGGAAGTGATTATTCCCCTCTATTCGGCACTGGTGAGGCCACATCTCAAGTATTGCGTCCAGTTTTGGGCCCCCCATTACAGAAAGGATATGGAGGGAGAGAGTCCAGTGGAGGGCAATGAAAATGATCAGGGGCTGGGGCACATGACTTATGAGGAGAGGCTGAGGGATCTGGACTTATTTAGTCTGTAGAAGAGAAGAGGGAGGGGGGATTTGATAGCAGCTTTCAACTACCTGAAGCGGGGTTCCAAAGAGGATGGAGCTCAGCTGTTCTCAGTGGTGGCAGATGACAGAACAAGGAGCAATGGTCTCAAATTGCAGTGGGGGAGGTCTAGGTTGGATATTAGGAAACACTATTTCACTAGGAGGGTGGTGAAGCACTGGAATGGGTTCCCTAGAGCAGTGGTCTCCAAAGCAGGGGTGCGCAAGAGGATCCTTAGGAGTGCGTGGCAGGAGGAGCACTTTTTTTTTTTTTTTGCTTCGTCCGAGCAGTTTTTTTCTCCTTCTTTTTGCTTCAGCAGTTCGGGCGGGAGTCCAAGCGGCTTTTTTTTTTTTTTTTTTGCGCTTTGGCAAAAATGGTACAGCCGGCGTGGCAGGGGGTGCGTGCTCAAAATTTTTTTTACTGATTGTGCACCCCTATCAAAAAAGTTTGGAGACCACTGGCCTAGAGAGGTGGTGGAATCTCCATCCTTACAGGTTTTTAAGGTCAGGCTTGACAAAGCCCTGGCTGGGATGATTTAGTTGGGGATTGGTCCTGCTTTGAGCAGGGGGTTCGACTAGATGACTTCCTGAGGTCTCTTCCAACCCTAATCTTCTAGGATTCTACAAGACAGTCTGTAATTAACATGATCACATTTTCCCCACTGGACCCTGCTTCATTCAGTACACAGGATGGAGCACTGAGTAAATGAAGCAACTCTTCGTTAGTTCTTTGTATCACCTCCACCCGTAGCTCCTGATGTCTGTGAGTTGTGAATGCTCAGCACCTCTGAAAATCAGGCCCCACTTGTCTCATGCATGCACCTAATCAGTAAGGCAACTGAAATTAGTGGAAACTTTGGTGAATTCTGGCTTACCCAGCTCTGTAAATATATGTACATATCTGAATAAGCTGAACAAGAAACAAAAAATAGCTCCATTCACCTTGTGGAAATTCCCTAGACTATACAAGCCCATAGGGTCAATTTCCTGCTTTGCCCCACACTTCCTATGTGACCTTGGGCAAGTCACTTAACCTCTCTGAGGCCTTGGCTACACTTACCAGCTAGTTCGACGGCTGGAAATCGAAGTTCTGGGTTCGACTTATCGCGTCTAGTCTGGACGCGATAAGTCGAACCCGGAAGTGCTTGCCGTCGACTGCGGTACTCCAGCTCGGCGAGAGGAGTACCGCGGAGTCGACGGGGGAGCCTGCCTGCCGCGTGTGGACCAAGGTAAGTTCGAACTAAGGTACTTCGACTTCAGCTACGTTATTCACGTAGCTGAAGTTGCGTACCTTAGTTCGAATTGGGGGGAGTAGTGTAGACCAAGCCTGAGCCTCAGTTCCTTGTCTGTAACATGGGGATAATGATCCTTTTGTCTGTCTCATCTATTTAGACTGAGCTCTTTGGGGCAGGGTCTGTCCCTTACTGTGTGCATGTACAGTCCCTACCACAATGGGTCCTCAGTTCTGGTTGGTGTCTCTGGGTATTATTGTAACACAAATAATGATCAACAAGTTACCTTATTATTTGTTTGATCTGCAATAACAGGCTACTTTCCAGTGTAATGTTCAAAGAACTCATCAGATACTGATTGAACTCCTCAAAGAACATTTCGTTCCCTTCTTCATACTTCCCATAGTTTTTAGAATATTCCTTCTGTATGCAGTGATTGGTCAAATGGCAGGTTTTGTCTTGGAAATTAGCACTATTGTATGGTTCTGAAGAGGTCCGCAGAACGCCTTCTCTGTAGAGGTAGATATTATATTGGTGGTCCACTAGAACCCAGCTTCTGAAAATTAGAAGAACACTAAATAGGGTTTGGGTTTTTTTTTAAGCCAGCATATGCACATAATCAGATTTATTAACAACACTTCACTCACCCCAATGCATTTGCTCTAATCTTTTTGAATAAGAATTGACAGGCAATCTAAGTATCAATAGAAAACGTTACCTAATATCAAACTTGCGATGGCCTGGCTCTAACAGCATAGGCTTTTCAAGGTATTTCTGAATCACATGCACTTGTCCTTGATCATCTATAAAGTTCAGAAGTTCAGTAGCCTCTGAAGAAATAAGAATTCCTTCACCTAACATGAAAAAAAGCAAAGGTAAAATAAAGCAAGTTTCACAGATATGATTAATGGAAATTATTTTTTAAAGAATTTTGAAGAACACCAAAATATATGTAATGACATATATTATTGGGTCTCTTAGTGCAGCAGATTTGGCATTATGACCATGCTTGAGAATATGGAGGTAAAAACTTCTCTGGCTAATAAAGACTTTCCTCTAGGTACCCAGAGATGTCTAGGCTTTAAGACAAAGGAAGAGTTTCAGCTATAAGAGTTACAGTTGAAAATAGACATTTAGATCTTGGGACATCTTTGTACTTATGAATCCGGATTGTCTGTGTGGTTGAGTCTTGTTTAAAATTTGTGCATTGTGGCTTCTACTGTTTTTCCTCAGGTTCTGTAACTACCAAACAGAATTCTTCCACGAGACCAATTAACAAAAGCTGTTTATCACGTACTTTTGGTGTTTCAGAGAACTTTTCTCAGACGCAATATACCATTCCAATTTACAGTAAAGACTGATTAAGACATCTCTATGGAGCAGAGAGATGGGAACTTCAACTCCACAACACACTGATCAGGGAAACCTCCAATACACAAAACCTCCCACAAAAATAACAGGAACACATCATCATCATGTAGTTAGAGACATCAGGCCTGACGTGACCTCCAGGGTAACCTGGTCTGACCTCCAGGCTTTGTGTGCTGAATCCAGTTAATTTTTTCATATACTTGGCAATTATTCCATTGCCTGACTGGTCTCCCCGTCCCGAATTATTTTCCTATCATCTAGAATGCCTATCCTGCACACCTGAATACCTTTACTCAGATGTAGTCACACTGAGTGCAGGAGCGCTACCTGCATGGGTTAGGTTATGCATGTAAACGTCTGCGGGACAGGCCTCTTCCCTTCCCCCCTTAAAACATTACTTCTCATCTTATGTAACCCTGTAACCCTAAAAATAAATCCTCTTTGGCTTTTTATAGATATTTAGGTCTCTTTTTCATCTTATCCAGTCTCCTCTTATAGGATATGCCCTCTAACACTTTAAATCATTTTGACAGTTCCTTTTAGACACTCTACTGCTTAATCAGCGTCATTTCTTAAGGCAAGTTGTGGTCTAAGACTGAACAAAGAGGAATCATCATGCTCTTGACACCCATCTTTAATGTACCAAGTCTCTTTCCATAGTGGGGCTGTATAACTGGTTTTCTCCCAGTTCTATTTTGGCTCAGTATTTGCCCCCAGTGAAGTACCATGAATCTGTCTAGGACGGTAATTATACAGTCCCCTACACTGTACCATCTGGGTGCATATCACACATCAATGAATTTAACCTCCTAACACCTGTGAGGTAGACTATAATCTCTGTTTTACAGATGGGAAACTGAAGCAAGGAGGGAATACATGGCTTGCCCAAGTCACATGCAGAGTCTATGGAAGTTCCAGGAACTGAAACCCAGATCTTAGTCCCACTTGAGTGTTTTAACTAAGCAACTCTCTTTCCTCTTTTGGTTTATGTCTCATCTGAAAGATGGCACACAAACAGCACAATGACACCTTCCACTATACGGGTGACTTTGAATTTAAACATGAAGCAATTCAAGTTGCCTGTATTTTCTATGCGGCTCCTCAGTTTATTGAAGCTATTTCTTCTAGTAAGATTTTTGTTTCAGCTTCTTCTGACAAATATAATTCTACAAACACTCACAGGAGTAACTTTACTCATTGCAGCCCCATTTAGTTCAAGGTTAAAGTCAATACTAATACTTCGGATGATATATGCATCCGAAGAAGTGGGCTGTAGTCCACGAAAGCTTATGCTCTAATAAATTTGTTAGTCTCTAAGGTGCCACAAGTACTCCTGTTCTTTTTGAGTCAATACTAAATTATCAAGAATGCAAAAAGAAATGGTTTTAAAAAAGGATAAGCCTAATATTAATATTTTCCCTGGTATGAAAGTCCCCCATTGAGAAAGTTCAAATCTATCTTCAAATTCCCTCCAATTTACAGTTGAAGTTGGCAATTATCCCTTCCTCCATATAATTTCAATACAAACATCCACTTGCAGTGGCGGAGTATTAGAAACAGAACAGTCTTTCCAGAATTTGGCATTACTGGGAAGTGACACTAAGGTGCCACAGGACGCTCTGTTGCTTTTCACAGTTAGAGTCACCTAACACTCCCCAGAGAACCCCTGATTCTTGGTTGTTTTAAGCTTTGCCAAACTTTAACTCTTCCAGCTGAAATCTTCTCTGTTTTGGTCTCTGTCTCGCATTGAATTTTTGAAAAATCTGAGCACAGGGCAGCCAATTCCAAGGAGGAGGCTAGGGGAAAACAGGTAGTTTTGCCAGTGCTTACAAAAATTCCAGACTACTATTTTCAACAGCTCTAACAGCTCCATGATTTGGAGCAGAAGTTTGAAGATTCAGTGGAAGGGGTAGGCTTGCAGTCAGGGAGGTTCCTTTTGCTTTCCCTCATGAAAATCCCCCCAGTTCTAGCTTTTAAAGTCCCCATTAGCACATCCACAGTAGGATTTTTTCTATACTTGTTTCACCTATTTCCCAAATATACTGAGCAAACTCCCAGGCTCTGCCAAACTTCCTGTGTTTGTAAGCCTTCCTCCACCAAAAATACCCTTGCATCTGGGGAAAAGTGTATTGGGCTGAAAACCAGGAGACCATGAGTTCAAGACTCACCTCTTCCAGTGACTGGTGTTTACATCTGTGCAATGCACAATGCTTACTATTGAGCCAGGCTGCATTATGCCTATGCCAGGAGGCAGAGAAATATCATTCCCCTCATTTTACAGATACAATAAAAACATAAGAACGACCACACTGGGTCAGACCAAAGGTCCATCCAGCCCAGCATCCCATCTACCGACAGTGGCCAATGCCAGGTGCCCCAGAGGGAGTGAAACTAACAGGAATGATCAAGTGATCTCTCTCCTGCCAACAGAGGTTACACGCGATCACTTCTAGCAGAACTGGGATTTCTTCAATATGGTAGATGAGAGTCTTACCTGCACTGCTTTTCAGAATGAATTTGCTGAATCTATGTGCTTGGTTCGGTTGTCTGATCCACTGCTCTAACCACCAGACAATGCTTCTTTCCCAGAGCCAGGAATAGACCCTAGGAATCCCGATCCACAGCATTTCATTGCTTTCTAGCAAATCGCTGTGCAGTTTACTTATGTTGTAAACCTCTCAGGACAAGGAATGACTTTTTGTTATATGTTTGTACCTTACCTCGCACTGGGATCCTTAAACACTACAGCAATACCAATTATAAATAATCACCACCACCCACTAGTAGCAATGTGTTATCACATCCCCACCTAGTGGCTGGTTCAAACAGAGTAACAGCCTACTATTGGTACCAGTTACTCTCTTAGCTCAAGGGGCAGAGATATGTGCTGAGGACCTAGATTCAAATTTAGCCTTTGGAGAGAGTGGAGAGGAGCAATATGATTGTACATAATGGAACTTTTGTTTTTTCATTTTTCATTTTTTTAAAAGATCAATGAAATTCCATGCAAAATGACTCATATTAAAATAAGGGTAATGTTACTAAGTCAAGCACTGAAAAGTTAGAAAATGCCAGATTTACGACTGCCTGTGTAATCTTAATTTGGTCCCCTGGTCCACATGCATTATGATACAGTCTTTAATTACATGATCCCATGCTATTCCCCCCACAGGACTCCTGCTCCACTCCGTGCACAGGATGGATGGTGAATGAGGCAGGTGGTTAGCTGAACTTGTCACCTGCATTGGGGCTGAGCCAGGTGGGGATTAAGCAGGACAGAAGTTAGGCTCCTTGGGATCCCTTTAACTGTCCATATCCATTGTTCTTGAAAAAAAATCCCAAATGTTTGCCCTAAATCTAAGATTTTCTGGTTTTGTTTGGGTTTTTAAAACAGCAATTTTCCTTTTAATAACAGAAGACTGAGGTTTATTAAATTAGTTATTAAATATTATATTCTTATTAATTATTATGTAATGTTAGGAGACTGGGTTTTCCTAAGCATTTAGAGAACTTCCTTTTATTGTATAGAACAATTCTGGGAGAAGATATGAACCATTTTTTAAGATTATAAGAGTGCTCTGTATTCCAATTTAAATTTTCTCCTCTGGGTTCTGCTTCTGTGTGTCAAACACTTACAATTACATTTGTTTCAATAACTGACAAGATGGGGTCATGCCTGAAGCAGGAGACATTTATCATATTTAAGTAAAATGCTTTACAATTTTCCCCACTATAGCTACTCCCCAGATACAGGAGACACTTTAGTTACTGCTTAAATCAGAGTTTTAAAATCAGCTAGTGAGACTATGGAGTACTTTTTGCTACAAAGATTAGATGGGAAGAAACATGTCCTTTTTTTTTTTCCATTTTGATGAAACCAAGCCTTCCCCCTTTAGGTCATGTCTGAGGAATATGAATGACAGGACAGAGTGATAGAGGAACAGATGATGTAAATGACAATCTTCTGGAAGAATGCATCCACACTGATTTTCAGCGAGATGGTTTGATATACTTTGGAAGCTCACTGTTCATTAATATGAATATATTTTACAGCCACCTTGCGCTGGAATGTATACAGTTTTAAAGTTTCCTTGTAGCATTACTTGGTAGCTTTTTTCCTAACACTGGATCAAAAGTCATTTGAGATCTTGTACGTGACAAATTATGATTTTCCAGACTAATTACTTGTCTTTATTAACAGTCATTAATCAATATGATTTTTATTCAAAGTACTGAGATTTTCCTCAGACTTGATTTTTGTGATGGGGATTTTTGCAAAACCAAGTGGCTGGCTATTGTGGGTGGCTGAAAGGCCTCGGGGCTGGACCCAGGCTGCCATGAGTTGGCATAACTGCATTGGTTGACGGCATTACACTGACTGACATCAGCTGACAGTCTGGCCAGCTCTGTAACCGAGATGAGCGGGCCCCCTAGGGAGCCACAAGGGCTGCCCTCCGAACACAAGCAGTAGTGACTTTGAGGGGGAGGACTTGGGTTTCATGTCTCCTACTCCAGCACGTGCACATGTAGGAGAGCATCCACGTCCCTCTTCTCTGCCTCTCCTGCCCGTGGTTTCGGTCTCTGTTCTCTGTCCTTTCCTTGTTTCTGTTCTTGCCTCCCTTTGGTCTGGTCTCCAGCATCCCCTATTGCCAGCCATGAGCACCCAGACATCATGAGCTGGTGGGGAGAGCTGCCTGCCAGTGTCTGAGCCTTGCAGGGAACTCCCTGTGTGTGCGTGTTTCAGATTCAAAGTTCAGCCAGGAATGCAGGTGCCTCCCCAGCGGCTGCTTGGAGGGCAATCCCCCTGTCCCATTATCCTCCCAAATCCTCTGGAACGGGAAGCTACCAGTCGATTCCTCTCCTTCCACCTTCCATATCACTGGCCTGAGAGACAGCAATACAACAGACCCTATCACTATCCTGCCTCCCTTCCGGTTCCACTCATTCTCCCCGTCTCCTGTCCTCCACCTGCCCCTATGATCATCTGTCCTCTCCGTAACCATTATCTTCCCTGCCACTCAGATTTCCCTGCACCCCTCCTACTCCCACGCTCTTCCCCCACCCCCACCACTCTCCTCCTGCCCCCCACATTCCCTCATCCCTGCTCAGGCTCTCTGCCCATACCCCACATTACACTGGCTTTGTTACAGGACACACCTCTTGTGCCTTGTCTCTTGCTGGGGTCTTTCCCACACAAAGGGCTCTGCCGGGGAGCAGTACTGGGTGTTTGTGGCATCAGAGTGGTCATTGCTGGTCATTTATTCACCCCCCCCAAATATCAGACAGAATGTGAACGTTTGTACTTTTAATCCGTGCTGACGGTTCCCTAGGAGCAGAGAGGAGACCATAAAATGCCCCAGCCGGTGCAGAGAACAGAGTTTTTTGTGGTACTTATGTAAAGGCCCGCAGTGCAGAACACACACTGCTGTTAAACAGGCATATTGCAACCCTGGCTAGACACGATGCAGGGAAAAGAAGCATCCGTCTATTTTTTTTAAATAACAAAAATCAAATAACAAGAACAGAAAAGAGTTGGAGCATCTCAGTAGGAAACAAACCTTTGGCACCGGCCGAGGATTTGGCTATCCACACGTTCCCCTCCCCACTCTCCTTTCTTTTGTTGTAGGAGGCCAGGAACACTTCCCTTTCATCCGTCCTGGAGTTGTTTATAAGATGGCGAATTCCATTCTGCGCTGGAGCCACTGGAGTCTTTAGGTTAGTTGGATAAATCATATATGATTCTGGGAACCATGTGCAGGATTCTGATAACTCAGGGCTTGTCTTGATTAGCCTAGTTGAAGAAGATAAACCAGCCCATTAGCCTTGCTAATCCTAGAGCTCCCAAAATAATTTATACTTATTAAATGCAGGTTATCATTAATATGAGCCTTTTTCCTGGTAGCGAATATGGTTAATGCATATTCAACAATAATAATACTGTACTGTATATATTTCTATTCACTTGCTGAAAATAGTCCTCTCTTTAAAGCTGCTAGAAGAAAAAGTAGGACAAAATATTTTTCAAAAGCCAGCAAATATTGTAATACTATAAGACTGAGATTTGTGTAAATTCCTCTCTCCTAAAGATGTTTTTGTGCACTCATCTTTCTAAATAAACATTGTTACAAATCATTGATCTAGATCTTTCTATTTTGTCTTTAATATATTTGCCTTTTATCATGAACTGGAGTCAAATATTCTGAAATAATAAATGGCTCCATATAGCTAGATATTGCACATTATCCGCACAAATCTTTCTGAGAAACCAAGAGTTTTCATTGAGAATCTTGTGTCCTAACACAGACGCCCCTGCAAAAATTGCTGTGCAATGGAACTTGATCAGGAAAGATGAGGTGATCAGAATGGTGGACTAGGCTATTCAGAAAAGTAATTTTCTCCAAACGGGAGCTATATATCCAATCCAAACCCACTGATATTAAAGGGAAATTTCCCATTGACTTTAGTGGGCTTTGGATTTTGTCAAAATGGTTTTATTCAGAGTCACAGGTGATTTTTAAGTAATTAGAAGTGTTGGTGACCCCCGGGATTAAGAGGGAAAGTCAGCTACAGCTTTAGAAAAGACCGGCACTGACCACAAAGCACAAGCTATATAGAAAGAATTTTGTGAATCTCAATGAATGGTCTTAAGTAATCTGCTCTCTGGCATTGGGTGATTGTTTACATCGTATCTACATAGAAGGGCCTGGGATTTCTAGAAGGTATTTTTTAAACAAACGTAAGCCATGCAGGCCCAAGGTGCAAACGATTATGATGGGTGGGCTACAGAATGATACTCCACATTATGTAAGTTAATGTAGGCCCTGCAGCCTGTCTCTTATTGTACGACAGTGAAGCCTTAAACAGTTTGAGCAGACCAGGAGCTTTGAAATGAACCTGCTGTAACTGAAGCAGAGTTCAGTCCTATTTTAATAAACCAACTCAATATTCCATCTCTTTAACAAATGGAAGCACAAGCACCACTCCTTGCAGGAGACATTGGCATTGCGGATGATGATGAAACTCTGTCTCTGAGTAGTCTCTTTTGAAAAAAGATGTCTCCTGGCATTCACTTGACCAAAGGATCTGGTTAACTAGAGGCACATTAGTACTGCAAGTCTCTCTAAAAACGAACAGCAGAAATAGCAGATCGGAAGCAAGTTTTTAAAATACATCTGCCAGGAGAGACAGATAATGTTGTAGTGGTTGTTTCTTTAGGTCCAAATTTTAGGAAACATCATCTGCTGTGAAGAAAAAAAGCAGATGCAGCTTCTGAAGCTTGCCGAAGGGGCCCTGAACAGCAGGCCTTTAAAGGCAAATTTTGGTGCTTTTTCTCAAGCATCATACAAAACACACTTCATATTTAGTTGCATTAGAAAAAACATTTCTACAAACACACTAAAAGGTTTCAATGGAATCCTTACTTCACTAAGGAAGCTTTGCGACAAAGCTTGTCAGCTCCCCTGTAGTAATTTACCAGCTGCACAAGTCCAGGTTCATGACCTACAAGAGGAAAGGGAGAGTTAAAGAACAAACTTTTCAATTAAAAAAAAAATGGGGAGGGGGGGGGGGGGGGAAGGAATCCTAGGAAAAAAGAGAAAAATTAGACTTCTCTGTTATACAATACCCCAGACAACCACATGATGCTGACATTGGGCCCAGGTTGCATCATGAAGTGCACCTTACTTAGGCTTGACCATTCTAAGTTAGGTTTTACTATCTGTGGTGGTAAGTCATATATGCCTTATATACTTCCATATTCTAGTGCTGGTTGTCACTCGTACGTACTTGGTATTCCACAAATAGGTCTATTACCTAAATATCTGTAACGAACCAAACCTCCCCCCACTGTGACCCCACCTTGTCCTTACAATAGAGAGTAGCAATGTGTTATTTGCTTAGAGTGCCTAAAAATCCTTTGTCCCCTGAGGTTCACCAGCTAGACAAGTGTCTGTAAGCATTACCCGCCCCCCTCCTCCCAGGAACAGATGGCAGGGGTCACCCTTTGAGCATTTGGACTCAAGAAATAATGCATCAGCTCTACCTTGTGTGTCTTGATAATTAAACTCAAATGATTACTTCTAAGAAATGTGCAGAATCTTTCATTTATTGGCTAGGCAACCTTGTTTTAATTTTCTTGGCTAGAAGTAAAGGGGTGACTAACAATGACTCCTCTCCCAGCAGGAGAGCCAGCCTGAGAACTCAGGACAAAGCTGAAATATTGAAAATGCCCAGATTCAGTAGAAGCAAGCCCTTTCCCCATTGCTGCCCTGTCATCGTGACTCAAGGAGTGCTCTACTCACAGCAGGTAGAGCTGAAGAGAGGCACCCCGCACTGAAGACATTGGCTTCTTTTCTAATGGATTCAGAAAAAGGAAGAACCATCTGCTACACACAGAAGGGGCAAGGGTTTGATTTTGGGAGGCCAGACAGACAGCAGGGCACCCATTGGCAGTGGCGTGCTCTGCCTGAACTCCCTATGACAGAGCACAGGAGCTGGGAGCAGAAGTACAGGATTGGCTGCTACACAGACACTTCCATCTTCTCCCAACCCAACCCTGTGGGGAAGGGGCTGTTACTTCAGGACTAGTAGCCATTGGACTGGACCAGAATCCAAACTGGCTCCATGGGGGGAGGGGGGGGGGCGGATTCCACCCACATAGCACACCTGACCAGACTGGGCTAAGGGTTTGCCCCTAAGTGCACCCTTAGTTGCTCCACAAATTAGAGACTGTGCTGAACAGAAATGGCACCCAAACCAGCTGGCTGGACGAGCAGAGATTGGGAAGGGGCAGAGGTGGGTAAGTAATTCAATGAAAACCCTGAGGCACACTCCAGCTGGACGTGCTTTAAAAGGAAGAGTATAAGACGCACGTTAGTTCCATGCATAGGAACTAGACAAACTCACACGCACTCGCAAAATAAGAAAGGGAAATACTCGTTTGCTGGTTACTCTAAGTTGGTGGTTTTCAACGGTTTTTAATTTGCAGGCCCCTGAAAAACTTCCAATGGAGGCATGGATCCCTTCGGAAATATTAGAGACTGTCGGCTGACCCCCAGGGGTCTGCAGGCCACAGGTTGAAAACCACACTCTAGTTGTTCTAATGGCCACCCGATAAACCAGTTAGTGACTGACATACGCGAGTAGCTTTTTAATCTTTACTAACCGGTGTCCCTGAAGCAAAAAATAAACAGAAAAGGAAAAGTGAATGCCGGGGATATTGGCTGTCGGATGGTCATTCAATAGGAGCTACTGTTGGAAGAACTGGAGATTATGTTCTAATCTTATTACTGTACTCTTTAAAAGAAAGAGGAATCCATTATGCACATTTTATTGTGTTACTACTAGAAGAGGTTATTCTAGTGTTCTTTTTTGCCACTAAATTTGTACATACGCACTTTAAGATCCTTCGGTTAAAAGAACAGAGACAGGCAAAAAAGGGGTGGGGAGACAGAAAAATACACAGCAAAATGCTGGAGGGAATGTCATGGCAAGGGGAACCAGTCCTACTGTTAGGGAACAGATGCAGGAGCTATTCCAGGAATACAGCCCCACATTTTTATTACAGGATTAGGGAGCTGTCCCGATTTACTGAAATGAAAGACAGCGATTCCAGTTCAGAATAATCCTCCTGAAGGCAGCCAGGAAACATATTTCATTGCAATGGGGCAGATCCTTCTCATCAAGCACATGCAGATCTCTCAACTTCTAATGCTGTTCTCCCCAGGAGAAGGCTCTCCTCAGGATCAGCAATGACACTGCATCTGTTCTCATTCTTCAGCCTCCCCTGGGATCCCGTACAACAGTGAATGCAGCCTAGGTCTGCCATCATTTCCCTTCCTCTCCCCCAAAGTTTTAAGGCCAGAAGGGACCTCTGAGATCATCCAGTCTGACCTCCGGCTTAACACAGGCCAGAGAATTCCACCCACTAATTCCTGCATCCAGCTCAATGACTTGTGGTGGAGCTACAGCATATTTGTAGACAGGCCAATCTTAATTTCAAAACTCCAGATAACTGAAAATCTACCACTTGCCTTGGTAAATTGTACAATGGTTAATTACCACTTACTAATTTGTGCCTCATTTCCACTCTGATTCTGGCTAGTTTCAGCCTTTGCCTGCTATATTAAAGAGCCCTCTACTATCAGATATCATCTCTCCATGTAGGTAATGATTACTTTTCAGTGGAACAGTCCCTCTGTGCTAAGGAATGACCCCCTTCAGGAGGGGAAGGAACTTCTAGGGGCAGTAGCATGGGTCCCTGGCAGAAATGCAAGGCTGTAAGAGAGGGGAAAGGAGGCCGTGAGCTGGTGCAGATGCAAAGGACCTCCATGCAGATGCCTCTGTTACCTTCTCTAGATCCCAGGGGATCTTCTGAGGGAGAGGTGATGAACTCTAGTCTACGGGAAATCTGCAAGAGGCTTGTGGAGTTTGCTCTTTCCTAGTTTTTTGGGGGGCGGCGGGGGGAGGAGAGAATGGGAGTGGTGGCACAGGGATGAGGAGAGGTCTGGCCATATGACGGCAAAACAAATAGCTCCTATAGAAATGCGGCTGGCAAGAATAAAAGAATGACTTACTGCGAGCACTACATTAACAACTGAACTCTCAGAAGAAAAACACAGCAAGTGAGACAAACTGGTTAAAAATAAACCATCCATCAGGTGAGTTTGGTAGTAGCCTACCCATTGCCTCAGCTTTGTTACGTTCTCCTAGCTCATAATTCTATTGTTATGCAATCAAAGTTGACTTCTTCAACAATTCTGGCAATTTCAACATTTTCTTCAAATTTGTAAAAATCCCCCTCCCCCTCTTGTATCTAAAATTGTCATTTGGGGGGCTTTGTGCTGGTGGATACATATTAATGAAACATGGTAATATGTCACACCAGGTGTATGACTCCCAATATCAAACACCACAAATCAGTCCCCATTTCTTTTTAAAATGGGACACCATCAGGTTACAGATTCTAGTTTGGTAAAACTTTTTTTTTTTTTTTTTTAAACTTGTGTTACCAATAACCCTGTAGATCAGCCCAGCACAATTCTAACTGCCACACCGGCTCAGGGGGAGTTTAGATTGCAATTGGCCAGTAACTATAATTAGCTGTGACCTTGCCACAAGCCCTCATGGTAAAGGGTGGGTGCATACATTTTGCACCCGGGTTGGTAAATCTCCTATGAGAATTTTGTAAATGGCTTTAAAGCTTATCTATTTGCACCTACTGTAGATGTTTTGCACCAGCTTACAGAGTAACAGTGCAGCTTACCACGGTTTGGGTTAAATCAAATCAATCTGCTTTCAATAAACGAAAAAAACTAAACCTCCCAGGGGGTGTGAGCTTGAGGGAGTGAGGAGCAGCCCTCCCACAGACCCTACCACCTCGCTCCCTTAGCATGTCCATTACTAGACCTGCAGAGCCAAACCACATGGACTTGGGGGCCAAGTGGGAGCCTGTCACAGTTATGTCCCCAGGCCAATTTCCATGACGTTTATTTTCCTGCCTCTCACATTAATGGATGGAGTACAGTGAACAAAGCAAGCACAGATCTGTCGCCCGCTCAAGAAAAAGTATAGAAAGTTTTCCACAGGAGCACTGCTGAGTTCCACATCAGCCGACAGACTCTGAATGGTCAGTTCTGAATGAGAAGTGTTTAAGGGCCTTTATTTCTTTGGTTCACACCAAAGTGAGAAGTTTGATTCTTTCCATTTCCCCAATGCTTACACAGCCCTGTTTTAGCTTTCTTCGCTGAGTCAATCTCTTTGATCCCAGGCAGGGTTTTCTGCAGAGTGTTGCAGCATTCTTCTAGTGCTGTTAGCAAACACAAAGGGCAACTCTGGGTGAACCAGACCTTCTGAGAGCAAGATACTTGTATCTGAATACATCATGGCTGGCTTAATTCAATTCTGACCATCTCCTGAAGAGAAGCAGACAACCATGCCAAATTCCACACAGAAGTTTTACAATGAGTCATCTCTCTGTTCATTGGGCTAATTTCAAAATAAATTCATGCAAAATTATAAATTAACTCAAATAGGAATGACAAAGGGACAAACTTTCATATAACAATGTGCCCAAATCTAAATTATAAGAGGATCTAAAAACTGATCAAATCACATCTTAGTACCACTTAGAGAATTTCCCAGTGTCCTTCACAAATGACTCATCTTTTTTACATTAGGATATATATAAAAAATAAATCCTCAACAAAACACATTGCCTATCCCATTTTGAGACCACTGTACTATTATTAAATTACTTTTTGCCCACAACTAAGCAGAACTATTTTCTCCTGCGAGAAAACTTGTGATCATATGGGGAGCTGAATGATAAACTATGGGCATAGGTTTGTCATACAAACAGAGAGAGTTACATGTTATGTTAAATTCCATCCCCCCCTCAAGCCATGTTTGAGTCAATCCTGATCCCAACCCCACCCTCAAGATTTCAGAAAAGGGAGTGGAAGTTCTCACCAAATGATACCAATCCTGGAAGTTCAAAAAGGTGAAAAATACTTCAGGATAAAGAAATGTTAGCTATTTCTTTACGGGTCAGAGGGCTTCCTGGAGAAGTGAACATGTGGGGATTAAAGATAAAAGCAGAGTGAGTGTCTCCACCCTTTCACATTTTGGGGTTTGGGGGCCCCCTGAAATCATTCAAGAAAGGAAGGTTACATTTTGTAAGAACCTGTTGGCCTTGCTTTCCATATCAGACTAGGCAATATTTCAAATAGCAATTTGAATTCATAAACATTATGACATTTCAATTTAAAATTGCAGTTGAAAGAACAAAAATCTCGTCTCCAGCTGAAAATTGCAGCTCTCTCATAATAGAGCATCATGTTGCTGAGATCTCGGATTCTAAGCATTCCTTTGTTCCTGTTTTCTAATATAAGATACTGCTATAAGCAGATTTCCTCTAAGATTCCATATTATAATGGAACAGAACCATAAAACCTAAAATGTTTAATGCAACATAGATGTAACCAGAAATGTTAATACACCCCCAAATGACTAATTTCTACAATTGCGTAAGTTAATCTTTAGATAATAAAAATGCTCTATTTTTTAACAAAGGGTAACTTTAAAAATAAGAGCCATCACCAGACTATATCTTCAGCTATGCTGTTGTACTTCCCGAAGGCAAACCCTCTGCTACTGCCATGCCAATGGCCAAGTCCCTCCCTTGTCGCAGCAGACAACACCCAAATCTACATTCTGCAGCACACACTAGTCACATAATACTTTACATTTCCCAGTATGCAAAAGCATCTAAACGTACATCCCCACAAACATCAGACAACATCCTGTAATGGAAACAGATTACTTCACACTATTGATTAAACAACAAAAAGCACAGGTTCTGGCCCACTCCACACAAACAAGCATTAGCATGTTGCATTGAACACTGATAAAAACCAGCGGCTTTGCTGTGTTGTTCATTGGCCTTGTCCTGCCAGTGCTGCTTTTCCTCTTACCCAGTCTCCCGAAGGGCAGTCTGTTCCTCTCCCCCAGCATCAGGTTAAATCGGGGGTTGTCTCTTTTCAGCCTCTTCCATTGTCCGGTGGACAGGAGTATTTTGGACACTTCAGCATAGATGCTGCTGTTTTCATCTCGTACCACAAAAGTGTACATCGTCCCATGCAACACTCGCCACTTCCACACAAGCTTGGCGGCAGCGTGGTTTGCAGCTCACAAAAACACGTCTCCTCCACCCCGGCTCCCCCCCGGGCGGCTGGACTCAGACACGGAGAGGAGCGCAGCAAGGCATGTCTCTCGGCCAGGCGCCTCCAGGCGCGGGGTTAGAATCCGTCCAGGACCAGATTGATCCCCCTGCAAACCCATCGGGGAGCCTGGGCCTGCCCGCGGCTCCGGCAATGGACGTTGCTCGGTCTCCTCAGGGCAGAGCCTCGGGCATTTCTCTAACCCCTCGGGGAGAGCCAGGCTCTCCTCGGGCTCCTCATGCCCACAGCGCCCGGCCCCTGCCCGGCCCCGCCGCCTGGCTCACGGGCCCGGGATCCGGCCAGGAGCGGCGCGCCCGGCCCTGCCCCCGCGCGCCCCTGCCATGCCCGCGCCGAGCTCCGCCCCGCCCCGCGCCGCGCTCGGGCCAGGGAGCGGAGGGAGGGGGCCGGGCCGGAGCTTCTCTGAGGGGGCGAGTTTCGGGGGGGGGCGGTGCCCAGCCGCGGGGCTCCCCTAACCCGTCACGGCGCTTCCCGCCTCGCTCAGAGCCCCGCCCTGCGCCGCTTATCCCCGGGCCGCGACCCCCGCTCGGGAAAGGGGCCGCGGCAGCGGCTGGGGGGCGGGGGGGAAGTGGGGATTGCGGCGCCCGCAGGCCCCAGCTGTGCTCGGCGCTGTACAAGCTGCCAGCCGGGGACCGCAGCGCGCGCGCGGGGGGGAGGTGGTGTCGCTACGGCGCGTGACCCGAGCGGACCCGCGCGCGCTGCGGCCGCGAGCCGGCCTCCCTGCCCACCGGCTCCGGAAGGGTTTACTACTGGCCGCTCGGCCGGAAGTGACGCATGGCCGGCGCGGACTTGGCACCGAGCCCCGCGCGCCGCGGGGCGGGGCGCGGACCCTGGAGGAGCCCTGCGGGAGCCACGTGCCCGCCCCGGCCGGGCTGCCTGGGGCCGGGCGGAGGACGCGTGCGGGGGAGGCCGGCGGACAGCGGGCTGCCGTCAGTGCCTGTGGCCCCGCACGGAGAGCCCCCGCGGGGCAGCCCGGGGGTCGCTGCTGCCGGGCTGGGGCTGGGGCGAGGCGAGGCAGCCGGCGCCGCTTGAGAGCGCGAGCGTGGGGTCATGTCTCTGTCCCCTGCCCGCTGGGGGCTGCGCGGGGGGAGTGAGGCGCTGCTCAGCCGGGACGGGACGGGACGGGGCATTGCCCCTCTCCCCGTGAACCCATCTCCCCAAGAGGCTCCCTGAGCCAAGGAGACTCCCTTGATACCAGCACCACACGACCTCGGGCCCAGAACCTCCTCTTCCTTCACGATCCCCTGACGGCCTCCTGCAGCGGTGATACCGGACCAGATCAGGGAGCCAGTCTCAGAAGGTCACCATGGTGCAGCACTTCAATGCAATAGCCCTTCCCTGGCCAGGAGACTCCAAGGGGCTCAGCTCCTACCCTTTAAGCCTTTTGTTCCTGCCTCCGCTGCGCAGACGAGCACTGTCTCTAGATTGGTGTAGCTGTATTTCAAATACATTTTGAAAGTGGCAAGATGTCTCACTTTTCAGAGTAGCAGCCCTGTTAGTCTGTATCCGCAAAAAGAAGAACAGGAGTACTTGTGGCACCTTAGAGACTAACAAATTTATTAGAGCATAAGCTTTCGTGGACTACAGCCCACTTCTTCGGATGCGTATAGAATGGAACATATATTGAGGAGATATATATATATACACACATACAGAGAGCATGAACAGGTGGGAGTTGTCTTACCAACTCTGAGAGGCCAATTAATTAAGAGAAAAAAAACTTTTGAAGTGATAATCAAGCTAGCCCAGTACAGACAGTTTGATAAGAAGTGTGAGAATACTTACAAGGGGAGATAGATTCAATGTTTGTAACGGCTCAGCCATTCCCAGTCCTTATTCAAACCGGAGTTTGAAGATGTCTCACTTCACTCTTGGCCCCATGTCCTATGCCAGGACGTTCTCAGTTCATGCTGCTATTGACCTGCACAGAGATTGGCGCATGGTGTTCCTCCTACCTACAGTTCTAGCTCTCATGCTCTCTGGCCGTTGGAGAACTCAGAAAGAGAGTGGAAATTGAGGAATCGTAAAAATAAATGCTACTTCAAATGTAGCAGTCACTGTTTATGCCCCATATTTTCCACTTACCTATAAGCATAAAGCTCTCCCACTTACAGGATATCCTGCAAACAAAATCCCACTGTGGGATGGTTGCTGTGGAGTGGAATACAAAAGACATGATTTATTAAGGAATAGTTGCTTACTCGATATTCCTACTAAGAAAGGTTATAGAGAGAACTGGGAAAGGTCTGGGAAAATACCAGATACTTGATTTTCCAAAATCTCACTGTGCTCTACCAGCAATGCTGCTTCTGAGGAAGAGAAGAGTATGGGATACCTTGGGTACCAGGATACCCCTGGTAACATTCACCTGGAGCCTACGATGAAAGAGCTTCCACATTGCCATGTCCTCTTGTCCTGGTACCTCCTCACCAGCTGCTCCTCTTGCCCACATCTGTCTCCGAGGTAGAGTGCTCCCCGCCCACATTAGATAGATTCCCAACAATTAACATATCCCTAACCAGGGTAGTAGTAGCTGTGTCTTGAATTAACCTGTTTAAAAGGGCACACCCCCCCAACACCAAACCAAACCCATTTCTCTCTCTCAGGAACAGCCTGAAAACTTGTTAGAAGGTTTCGAAATATACTGAGCAGTTGAAAGGTTTGAAAATATACGTACCTATTTCCTTCCTATGTATACCTACAAACCCCCACTCTAAACAGTAACAGTTGCTTCTCGGCCATAAAGTTTTTATTTACATTTGCATTTTAATTACATTTTAAATGAAGCTTCTTAAATATTTTAAAAACCTTATTTACTTTACATACAACAATAGTTTAGTTATATATTCTAGACATCTAGAGAGAGCGCTTCTAAAAACGTTAAAATGTATTACTGGCACGCGAAACCTTAAATTAGAGTGAATAATGAAGACTCCGCACAGCACTTCTGAAGGCTGCTGACCCCTAGAATAAACCCTGGCCTTGTTTGAGTTCAGCCCTCCGCTGGCTGCTGCAAGGTGGGGCGGCCTGGTCTGGGGCTATGCACAGCTCAGACAGGGCTTGCCTCAGGACTGGCCTGGGAATGCCTCTGCAGACAGGCAGCCATCACCCAACAGGGCTCGCCACCTTCTCCCTGGACATGAGCTGGCACGAATTTCCCCAGGCCGGGACCAGTTACAGCTCCCTGCACGGCTGGTCTCAGAGCAGTACAGCAGGGGGGTTACTGGGCGTCCACAGCTCAGCCCCTCCCTACTGCTGCACTCTCTTTTGTTGGGATCTCTGTGGCTCTCTCTTGTTCCCTTGCAGCAGGTTTCTGATCTCCCAGACCACTCTCTACAGCACCCGTCTCTGGTGCTGCCAGCCCTGCTCGGCCTCACTGCCCCCCTATCTGGGTGGGATAAAAGCAGGTACACAGCCTGTTCTCCCTGTCTCTGGAACCAAGGAGAGGGGAGCTCTCCTCCAGTGTGCTAGGAGGGTGGGTGTTTACTGGGGGGGGAGGTGGGAGTGAAGGCGGGGGGCTTATTCCCTGGCAAGTCTGCATCAGGGCCGGGCCCAATCTGGCCACAACCAATGACTATTGGGAACATCCCCGTTGCTGTACATCTGCCTGCTTCATTTTTCCCGTCAGCTACACTAGGAATTGGGTTGCACTTATGAATAGGGGCATTGTTCCCTGTACGTTTAGAAACACGGTTCTCTCACAGAGAGGAGGGGATTGAAATGGGAATAAGTAGCTGAGACATTTCCCCACCATAGCAGCTCACTGGCCAGCACCGTGGAGTTTCTACTAGCTCCGTGTGTGCGGAAGGAGGGCTAGTTAACCCTAGGTGATGTCAGCACCTCCATCAGCTGACTGCCTGTAGCTATGAGACCACACAGCAATACTAGCTTCTTGTAAACAAGTGTACACCATGTATTGAATTTTAGCTTGTTACCTTAATTAAACTGCAGTTGGAAAACCAGTGGAAACACATTTCACCACAAGGTAAAGTGACATTTCAGTTTTTCTGTCAATTATATGTTCTGAGTTGTGTGGCTGGATAACAACAATAAGGTCTCACAGGTGTCTAATAACCTTTACTGTTAATTTTAGAGAGTGCTTTCAGGGGGGTATTGTACTTGATGTGGTTCTTGCGATTATCATAGCTTTCTAGTATTTATAATTTACAGCGGAAAGCTGTTCAAATGATAAGATCACCTGAGATAAGCAAAGTAAAATTGCACTAAGCTGTATTCAAAACATTTTAACTGTATAGTACATGGTGTATCACTATCAAAAAGACTGTCAATCGCCACTGTAACGGTGTTACTAGAATAAAACACACTTCTTGGTTTTTTATTGATTAACTTCATTGTCACACAATCTGGTTTCATGTATTATACACGATCATCAACATCAGAGTCTGCACTGGGCAGAGGTGACAAGCACATGTTGTTTATTTTAAAAATTATATTTTCTAATCCCCCTGTAAATTTCACTTTGCTATTCAGTTATTTAAGGCACATGTAGTACTGTTACTTTTTTTTTTTTTTTAAGGGAAAGGGTTGATAGATTCTGAATATTCTCTATTTAAAATAGAAGATTCAATAGAAATAAAATAATTGTAACAGACGCCAAGAGTCAGATTTTTAAAATGATCACGTACAGCTGCATTCAAAACTAACCTCTGTTCATACAGATTGGGTAAATGAACATCTAACTGTCCAATTGGCATGTGCAAATGCTTGCCTGTGTGCAACCAGTGTATGCAAAATTAGTGAGCGGAGTTTTGGAGGTGAGTTTGAGGTGGTCTGAAACCATGAGACAGGCAGCTGATGAATAATTGTAAGGGTCTTAGTGCAAACTCTAACTTTGGCCAGACGCTGGAGCATTTCACTTCCACGCAGTAGCATGATTTGGGTGGTTTGTGATGAGAAGATTAGGTGGAGAGGAAACCTGAGGCTGCAGAATTAAGCTGGAGCTCTCCTGAGTCTAGCTCGGGTTTCCCCACAAGCTTTTTGGCAGGCCTGTGTCAGGTCAGGCTGGTCAGACTGCAGGAAGTGTCTGATCTTTTGTGCTTCTAGACTTGTCTGGCAGTAGGAAGTGCAGCAGCCCAGGAAAGTGAAAACTGATCAAGGGGAAATAGTATAAATTCAAAGGGGTGGCTGGGGTTACATATGAGTGGTTGAGCAAGTTGACACTTGTTTCATCTGAGCCATTTTGACTAATGAGCTGACGTTAACATGCTGGGCCAAATTCACTACTGATGTAAATGGGTACTGACATCAGTGGCGTGCTTCAGACCCCCAAACATTTAATTATGCCACAAACCAGAGCCATGCCTGCAACAGGGGGCGCTCTCTTGCCGGTCTGGCCCTTCCTAGTGGCCCATTTGGGGATTAGCTCACCACATGCTCTGACACCCCTTCCTGGGGTTGCTCAACCCGTCGTCCCATCACTTGCTCCGTGGCCTCTCTCATGCTCCGGGAGCTGTAGCACTTACCTCTTCATGGCTTACCCCTCTGGTCAAGTCACAAACAAGACCCCCTTCCCCCGCATCCTGGGGTGTTATCCGTCTCCTTCCAAACCATCCCTGGGAGTCCCCAGATAGGCTGCCCCTAACATGCCACTGCTACAGTGGTTTGTAGGGGAACCTATGCCTGCCCTCCTACAATAGCTTCTAATCCAGGGACCCTCCCGCAGCAGCTCAGATCTCCCCAGCCCTTACTGCTCCTTCCCCGGACTGCTCCCCACACTCCTGGGACAGGCTCCTGCTCTCCCACCTCGTACCAGGAAGTGTTTCTCCAGCTTCCTCACTGCAGGCCCCTTCCCTGCTGCCGGACACCGCCCCTGCTCCTGCCCAGGTGAGCTTCATCCCCAATTCAGTCTCACTGCCTCCTCGCTCTCCTCCAGGTACAGCTAATGGCTAACTGGCCTCTTTTGCCTGTATTAATCCCACTAGAGCCAGTGCAGGGTGCACACCCCATCTCTGATTGTAGGAACAGCTTGCAGCAAAACTGGGGATAATGCAAGGGTGTTGTGAGGCTAAATTCATGAATATTCCCAAGGTTCTTTGAGATGTTTGGATGGAAGGTGCAGACTCAGTGCATTCTGTTAATTAATATTACTGTGTTGTGGAGATGAACCTTTAATTGTGTCTTCTGTTTGTAGCCGAGTGCAATGGAGCCTTTTTATCTGTATGACATCAGGGCTGTCACCTCCAACAAAACCATTGAGAGAATTATTTCACCCATGGCAGCTCAACTTTGTCATTTAATGATAGCAGCCGCGTGGGAAGGGGTGAAGAACGAGCGCCTCGCTGATTTAGAAAAGGCTGCTGAAGAATTAGCCAAAGCTACTGAAGAACTTGCTTATGTTGCAAGAAGGTAACACTGAGTTTTAAAGAGGGCAAAATGAATTTCCATCTGTGTGTGTATGTACGTACATGTGTTATAGGTGGAGCAGGCCTGGACACCTGGAGACCACATTTCGCTTGTTGCTTTTAAATTTATCCGTTTGTTCCAGGCATTGTGGTTCCCTTTGTTTTGATTTGAAGTGCCTCACACACTGGGATATGGGCGTTCTAGTTTTTAGTTTTTGTCTGTGTCCATAATGTTGCTTAACTCTAGTCTGTTGCTTTTCTGGAAGATGTCTCTGATTTTTAACTCCTCACTTGCAGTGCAGCTGTCATTTCTGGCCCCTCCTTTACTAGCCCCAGAGATACCTTCATGGTTGGTTGACCACCTAGTAGAGGCAGGGGAACAGCTAGTATGGGATGGGGTGCAGGCAAGTGGGAAGGGGGTTCCCCTCTTACTGGGATTGGGCAGAGGGTCCATTCTACCCCCAACCACACACTCATGTGACTGTCTTACATGTGGCTGCTGTTTAAAAACCAGAACATTTAATTAAGGGAAAGCACAATCCCACCCCCTCCTCCCCTGCCCTACATCTGCTTACCCTCCACGGAGTTCTGTTCAGTGGGAGCCGGTTGTATCCTGCCTGTTCAGGTTGCCTGGCTCCTCCCTGGAGTCAGCGTTCCCAGTCCCATGCTGGCGCTGGTTTACAGCAACGCGTTTCATTAAAGGCCTCTGTGTGACCGTGCGTACCTGAGATCAGCATCCTTCTGCCAGGGTGGCTCACGAGTCCAACGAGGAGCTGCTGGCTGGGGAGATGCTACCTGCTGCCGAAGCTCTCCTCGCGTCTGGGAAAAGCATCTTACTGGTGGCCCAGAAACTTCATATTCAGCCGGACGTTCAGAGTCATCAGGAGGAACTGATTGATTCAGCAAAGAGAGTCTTAATGGGGACTGTAAAGGTGAGTGTAATGCAGCTGTCATTTGCATGCTATAAATACACTCCTTCTCCACTAACCCTTCATTCCCTCCCAGCAGCTCTGCCTTCTCGGGGACGAGAGCTGCACAGCGGCTAATTCCCTAGGCCCGTGTTTCCCAGAGTGGGGTGCATGTGGAGGATGAGGTTGTAGTGGGGAATGAAGATCAGCTGCCAGACAAGTCTGCCCTGCCCTGCCCATCCAGGAGCATTGGTAGAGTTGCCAAACCTCCAGGCTTGGTCTGGAGTCTCCAGGAATTAAAGATTATGTTGTGTGATGAAACCTCCAGGAATATGTCCAACCAAAACTGGCAACCCTAAGTGTCGGAGAAATAATAAATAATGATACCTCATGCTCTTGGGAGGCAAGGCACTGCTAGTACCCCCATTGTACAGGTGGGTACTGAGAGCTTGTCTACACAGAGCGTGAGTGTGTGGCAAGTGGTGCAGAGTAAAGCTACAGTGCACTAACTGGCTGCATGGACCCCACTATTGTGCACCGGAAGTTGTGCAATGGTGCTTACGACAGAATTTTTAGTGCATGGAGCAGGGACCGTATGGCCAGTTAGTGCATGGCAGGCTAGTGCACTCTAGATGTACTGTCCAGCTGGCCACGCTCTAAGCCTCAGTGTAGACAAGCCCTTAAATTACAAGTTGTTTGGAGGTGGGACTGTTACATGAGTAACTCATGTTACATGAGTGTACAGCCTCCAGCACAACGGGGCTCTGACTCGCCACACACAGAGTATGTTGTAGCTCTTATATGGTCCTTTTTGTCTGCAAACCCCAGAGCACTTTACAAAAGAAGGGCCGTGTTGGTACCTCCGTTCTACAGCTGAGCCAATGAGGTGAAGTGATTCACCCACAGTTCCACAGCAGGTCAGGGACTAGCCCAGGGATAGGTCTTGACCCAGTGTGCTAGCCGCTCAGTTACGCTGTACCCCGAGCCCAGCCAGAACTAAGAGCAAAATGTGGTGCCCAGTTGCTTGGGGGTTTAGGGTCACCCTACTAGCAGTAATACATTTTGAATCATCTCATTGCTTTTAACCTTTTTTTTTTTTTTTCAACCCAACTGAAAATACTAGAACTTTGCTCCACGTCTCTCTCTATGAAGAGGTATAAAAGCCAAGGAAGAGAAGTAGTTTGAGGTTGTGGGTCAGACACGACACTGGGAGTTGGGAGATTTCTGGTGTGACCTCGGACAAATCACTTAATCTCTCTGTGCCCCAATTTCCTCATGTGTAAAATGTGGTTAGCAACGCTTCCCTCGCTTTCCATAGTGTGGAGAAGCTGTGATCATCACTGCTCATGAAGTGCTGAGATGCTCTGTGGGTGGTTTGTAATGTCACGAGAGTTCTGTACCCTCAGGTTTCAGCACTATCGATCCAGTATCGCTCACCAGCAGCACTTTTATTCTCAAATTCACCTAGACACATTTTATCAGTGCACACAGGCATTTTAAAAACAAATCCAGCAAGTTGAAAATGACAAGTACGTTCCTAACAAAAAGAACACCACAGATCTTGGGAAGTGTTCAATGTTTCCTTTTTTGTGACCTTTGTTCTGATTTATCAACTAGATCCTCCAGCTTGAAGATGATGCTGTAGTGATGAAGATTATCCAGGCCGCTCATTGGCTTCGGCATTGCCTGACTGCACTCGAGTTTGCAGGAGACATACCAGCCCTGCTGGCTGCTTTCCGTGACTTTTCAGAGTCCTTGCTCTTGCTGAACAATTTGACAGAAAGACGCATCCAAGAGCTCCGAGATTCTCCTCCTCAGAAGTATTTGGCCCAGATGCTGCAGATCCTTAGGAAGTGCGTCCCGATGCTGCATGCTGCAAAACACAGTCACCTGAAGCACCCCCAGGACCAGCAAGTGAATGGTTCCAAAAACTACATTTTCCATTTGATGGATAGCACCATAAAGGAACTGATTTCCTTGCTGACAAACACCACCAGAAACAAGGAACTACTGGAAAGAAATGGGCTCTTTTCCCAGCACCTGGGCCTCCTGTCCAACGCAAACCCTGCTCACCTAGCTGAGGACGAATTCAGTTTTTGTGTGGAAACAGTGGTCTTCCACTGCATGCTTTTAGCTAACTCATCAAGGCCAAGTATTAAGCTGCAGTTGATCAAGCACTGCCATCATCTGCTAATGCTCAAGAAAAGCATTTCCAACCATGGAAGCCTAATGGAGGATTTGCCAGCACAAAGCCAACTAGAATGCACCCTAGAAGAGAAATGTCATGCGATGAGAGTTAAGGTGGAGATTCTTGATCAAACCATGCTCACTGCTGTTTTGTGTCAGATTCTGGACACTTTCACAGACATTAACGCACCCCTGAAAAGGTTAATGGAAGCTGCACTGGAACCTACAACTGTGCAATATTCTCCTGCAGGAGAGGATGGATTTCTAAGAAAACTTCAGCCTCTCATTACTGCCTTCTTCAGTCATGCTCATCAGATGCTCAAAGTGGCAAATTTTGTTCTGGCCAGGTGCACCAACCTCCAAATCATTAAAGAAATTGAAGATCGTGTAGACTGTTTAAATAGACTCCTTGCCACGGTGCCTCTACTCCTCACGGAAATGAGCAAAGATCCTAATAAGATTAACATCCAGGAACAACTACAAACCTTCTATCAAAGATGGGCTTGGACAACAGAAAGCTTGTTAGCGTGTGTTGATGAGACAATCAACTTGCCCGAATTCCTCGATCTGTCTATTCAGGAAATGGCCGATCACAGAGAGTGTTGTGAACAAGAACTAGAGAGTCAGAACTCTGGAAGGTTTTCATGGCATGCCGCGCATATGACCAGCCTAGCTGCTCGCGTGATCCAAGTTACTAACAGATTTGTGGATAAAATCAGAGATCCCATTTTCAAGAATGGTTTGTTAGTTTTAGTTAAGCAATTGGAAATCTCCATTCTGGAAGTGAGAACTGTTACTAGCCACTGTTTAGGAGGCATCTCTTGTCTACAAACTAGAAACGCATTTTCAAAGACGGTAAAGCATCTGATGGACTCCACTCGAAATGTCAGAGAGGGGCTGGATGAGTCTAACCATCCAGATATTCTGAGTCCACTTCGGGAACAAATTCGGAGCCTTGACATTCCAAAAGAGCTGTGTTGCTTTTCAGCCCAGGACCACGTAGAGCTCAGAGCACCAGATGTCATAAAACAGAGCACTACTGACAATACTGAATTAGTGGAAGAATTTTTAAGCGAACGGCTTCCATCAGCCACCTCTCCTCTTGAGATGCTTCCAAGAGCAGGTAACTTATACCCAGGAACAGTGGATTTACATCCTGTGATCAATGAACTCATCACTGCAACAAAGAAACATGACATTACTGCCGTAAACACGGCTTGCTTTGGTTTACTTGAACTTTCCAACTGTTGTGTAGAGGCAGCTCAGGAAGCCTTACCAATTGTCAAGTCGCCACTGCTGGAAAAGCTGACCCACTACAGAAAGATAGTTCTATTAACACCATCTGTTATTAGCTTAGCTAGGGAGATAGGTCCAAACCCAGTTTCCAGAGCAGACAGACTTCTTCCAACAGCTGTTTTGTTATCGGAGAAGATTTGTGAAACTAACCAATGCCTGGTGGCTGTGGCAGGCTCTTGGTACAGTCTAGTCCAGCAGTTATTCCGGACAGTAGCTCCCGCTGACTTTCTGAAGAGCAAACAAACTTTGGATGAGATCATGCAGACTTTAGCAACAGTTGTTCATCTAGCGGCTGATGTTGCACATACAGATTGTGAAGAGGAGCGCACAATAGTTCCTAAGATTCAGGAAAGGTTTGTACGGGTCCAAGCAAAATTCACACGTGCTCAGACTAATACAAAGCATTTACTTGAAAAGGCGCTGTCTTCTGACTGCTTCCATTCTCACCAGGACCATCTCGAGGGGATCTGCCTTCTTTGGTCTGTCAGCATACAGGTGCTCCTGAGTGCTGTGGATCAGCTCATAGGACAAGATGTTTTGTTCCTAGGTGAATTAAGGAATACAATGAAGCACAAGCTTCGCTTGCGGGATGTCCTGGCAGCTGTCTCCGAGAGCTCTTTGAGAATACAGGAGGCAGCCCGGCTGTCCTATCTCGCCTGTGCTGAACACACTGTGCAGCGTGACATCCTAGCGCTCCGGGAGGAGGTAAAGGTACTAACTGAAGCTCTGTTGCAAGTGGCGGATGTTCTGTCTGTCTCCCCAGTGCCTGCTACAAACTTGTCCATTCGTGCTGAGCTGCTCCAACGAGAGTTTGCTGTTAGAGTGAAGGCACTTCTGATCCTCCTGACCAGCACCAATCGGGAGTACATGAGGGTCATCCAAAACATCCTCAGACTGGCCTGGCCTCCTGCGCGTGCCCAGGGAGGTGACGGAGTGATGGTTAAACAGGCAGGTCAGATAATGGCAAATGTCCAGCTGGTCAAGACCATCATAGAAGACGCTTTGGAGAACACAGCTCATCTAAAAATGCGGGAAAGCCTGCTCTCTCAGACAGACCACCTTCTCCTCCTCACTGCTGAGCTGCTAGGAAGCGCTGGTGAGCAGCTTCAAAGCCAGCAGGACAAGGAGCTGGTCCAGCTAGACTACATTGCATGGGAGTGGTCTGCTAAAGCGCACTATGTGGTGACGCAGCTTCAGTCAGTGAAGGACATTGATAAAGCCGCCTTGGAGCTCGTTAAGCAGTGTTTACAAAACAGCGAGTCACGTGCTGTTGCAAATCAATGTCATGGCAAAGCAGAGCTCTCTCCCGCCAAGATACCCAGCACCAAACACCAGAGTCACACACACCAAGCCAATTCAGCAAATGCCTGGCCTACCATGAGTGAATCCAAAGGTTTAACTGCCGGGGATGCATTTGAAATCATGGTATAGTAGATCTTAGCTATTTATCTCTAAACTGTGTAATCTCAAAACTGTGCCAACTGCATTTCACTGCTTGTCCAAGAGTCCCATGTCTTGCTCATTTCAGACTTTTGTTTTTTTTTTAAATCAAATTATGCAATGGCTTGGAGTTGTGGCTGCACAGAACTATCTTCCCCTCTTGCTCACTGTCCCTGTTGCTTCCATATCCTACGAGCAGCAGAACTACATGCAGTGAGTGCCCCCTATGGCCGGGCTCAAGATTCCCTAGGTGTAGTAGCACCACAGTCACTGGGTTAACGAGATAAGCCGGCTGATTGCCTTGTGCCTCACTTAACTCTGATGCAAAACTGTCGGAAACTGGAGTTCACTGGAAACCAGATTTTATATCGGTCACTTTTGATGGACGAACACATTTAAAATAAACCAAATACAAAAGGTATTGGCACCTCGTCATCAGTCAGTATTTCCAGCTAGCTCTGAGAGGCTAGGCACAATGTAAACATTTTGCAGATCTTTTTCCTGAAATGGAGATAACGGCAATTAGCAAAATACATAATTCAGCATTCACTGCAAAGTGCCAAGGTCGGTGCACTTAGGGCAAGTCTACACTAAAAGCGCTATGTCGGTGCAGATGTACCAATGCAGCCGTGCATCTGGTGAAGATGTTCTCCCACCGACATAGCACTGGTGTCGACAGCACTTAGGTCGCTGTAACTTGTGTCGCTCAGGGGGGTGTCTTTTTCACACCCCTGAGTGATGTAAGTTAGATCAACTTAAGCAGTAACATAGACCTGCCCTTAGTGAGTGGCTAGCACATTCTTCTCCAGTTGAAATAGCCAGATCTTTTGAACTGCACAGGGACGCCTAGTGACTGGAGATACTGAGAGCACAAAACAGAGTGAGAACATGCAGATTTGCAGAATGAAATTGGAGGCTACCTCAGTGGTACAGAACAGACTTTTTTTTTTTTCTTTGAGGGAAGTGGGGGTGTGGGGAAGAGAGGGCCTGAATTTACCAGAGCAGAAGCTCCACTTATATATTTTCCTCCTTGTGTCAAGTAAAAAGAAAAAAAAAAGGGGGGGGGGGCAGAGATTTCAAAGGGGCTCAAGGGAGTTAGGCACATGAGTCACACTGAATGTCAGCAGGGACTGGGAGCCCCAGCAGCCGCTTTTAAAATCCCTGCCCAGGAAGACAGGCAGGGCATCTAGAATTAGCTTGTGGCCACGTACAGTTTCATCAGCCGTGCAATATGGGGCTGATGCTGTGCCCTTTAAAGTCCCTGGGTATCTTCCCATTGACTTCGAGAGATGACGGGAAGGACTTCTGAGAGTGCTGGAACAAGCCGCTCGGGTGCCAAATTAGGGCTGAAGCTTGAAAGTGACGAATACGGAAGGCCTTGCCGAGCTGACAAGGATTTCCTTTGGGCTTCACAAAGGGCCGCTGGGTGCTGTGCCTGGTTTGCGTAACAGCTGTTTGAACGTACCCCGAGTATCCTGCACCATGGAGCGTGCTCCATGCTGTAGTCTTGCGATGCTGGTAAGCGGGATGCTTGCTGCCATTTCTGCAAAACATGTCAATTTGGACACCAAGTCATTTGAATAAATCTTCCAATCTTCAGCCTTTGTGGGGATGACAAAAGGAGAGTCTGATGGCTGGGCACAGCTGTGGGATTCCCGCGGCTACGTCTGCCCAGCTGTGGGAACTCTCTGCCCAGCTCTTTATGTGGCAGGGTTTCTTTATAGAAACCCTCTTTCAGTTATATCTGCTACCCCCTAAACTCTCTAATCAACTCTAATTTTCTCTTGTACTGCACTATTCCACCCACCATCCTGCTGAGCGTTTGCAGTTGTGTGGGCAGGATGGAGGATTGGACAGGACCTGGGCGGTAGTGCTTCTAAACCACATGATCACCTTGCTGCTAGTGAAGCCAATCTGATGCGTTAGTCAGGCAGTGTGTGGGAGGCTGCCATTTTCGGCTTCTGAAAACAATTGCTTTCAGTTGCAGCAGGCATTCACACTTTTCAAAATAAACCAGATAAAATTGTTTTAGCTCACAACTAACTGCCCTAGAGCTGTCAGCTCCAATGAGGATGGTCTTTGGGGTGCAAGTCAGGGGATAATATGAGGAGACTGTTCAAAGGGACCCCTGGGGTAGCTAGACTCAGTCCAGTGGAAAGCAAGGACTGACGCTTGGCTTACTGGATGGGATGGATCTAGACAATGTTTCTGTTCGTTTTGCTTAGTAGAAATGACTCACGGAATAAACCCGTGGAACAAGCCCAAGGATATGCGTGTGTAAAAATTCAAAACATACTTTTTTAAATGTAGGAAATGGGTATTTCTGCCAAAAAGGGACTGTCTAAACCCTCTTCATGACAGCACTTTGCCATGGACGTCAGTAATGCAGAGATGGTAAAAGGGAAGGTCGGTTGTTTGAGGTGAATCTGTTTCACTGTCTTCACAGCTCCTGACTGACTCTCCAAATGACTCCCACCCCACTAGCAGTGAGCAGGGTAAGGGAGCCGCTCCTGCTGCCCTGCCAGAGGACTCTGGACAGTGGCAGGATGACAGCAACACAATGTCCCAAGTCACCAAGGAAATGGCCACTGGGATGTCTCACATGGCACGGTTTCTAAAGAGGAAGGGACCGATAACGGTATTGCCAGTGTTGTTATAGGATGGGAGGAAATATTTCACTCGGTAACCAGGGCCTGCTAAATCCTCCAAGCACCTATTTGTGGCGATGACAAATGTCTGAGCCACATTGTAGAGAGAGCACAATGCCTCAGTAAGTCAGCAGAAAGGGGGTGTTACCATGACAAGGCTGAACACGCACTAACTCCTGCGCGCCCCCCCGGGAAGAATCAATCAATGTCCGTTTCATTTAAAACAGGTGTAATAGCATTAGTGTGAGTGTATCTGCAATGCTCTGCAAAGAATTTCCTCCAAAAAGGAGAAGAGGAAGGCAAGGAAGATTATTCAGCTCCTTTCCCCTGCTATTTCAATCTATTCATTGGCTCTCGGAACGATTACCCTCCCTCTTCTCCCCACAGGCCTGGCCTGCTGGCTACTGCAGTTTGGGGCCCAAAGTCTATTTGCAGCTCCAGTTCTTTGATGGAGTTTGATATGCCAAACAGTCCCCAATGTAGCTTTCACAGAGCGGGTTAGAAATGGCAGAATGAGCCATGAACTGCTGCTGCAGCGGCTACAATTCAGATGTTGAAAACACTTTAAAACTGTCCTGTTTCTCCATCAGCCTCTGAACCATTCCCACAGGGTCTCTTTATGATATTTGTTTGTCCATTAATATCGCCCCCCATGCCCATAAGGGGCATCGGGAAGTTTGTGGGTGTTTCTGTTGTGCAAGTCCAGCTGTGCCCCCTTGGGAGTTGGGCAATCAGTGTCCTCAGCCAGGCTCGGAGAAAGGTTCCGTTGTGCTAACATGCGCTAGCGCTAACAAGGCAACCGTAGATTTTACATCCATTTTATAGCAAACACCCCCTCTCCTGCCTGACTTCTTTTGATTTAATTTTAGACCAAAGAGCAGCTCATTGCCTGTGCTAGTCAAATGGCTTCCAATGGGCAAGTGTTTGTCAGATTTGGCCACCTGATTGCAGAGAACTGCCTAGACGAAAGATGTGCAACCGAACTGCTGTGTGTCACCGAGCAAATCCAAACTATCAGCAACCAGCTCAGAATTATTTCCAGGTAAACCGGAAGTTCAAAGCATCTTCTCTCTCAAGGCTGGTGTGTGTGTTCGCGCCTTCTTAAAAAGGGATTTTAAAGGACACTGCTGACTCTCTTTCTTGTTCGTATTTGCATATGGCACCAGGGGTAGGCATCTAGTTACTGGGCTGAAGACTGTCTCTGCCATGAAGAGTTTTCCTCTTTGTTTTACCTTCTTACAAGCTAAAAAACAACACAACCTCAGGTTTTTGTTCCCACATCCTAGGTGAGGGTGATTCCTGCTACTGGCTGCCGCTGCCGAGTCAGCAGAGTGAAGGCATTTTAATCCAAGTCCTATTGAGATCACTATAACTATCCTATTTGTAGTTTGTTTCTGAATTACGGATTTTTTTAAATAGTGACATTTCTATTCACGAAGATTCCTCACCGACTTCCACTTTTCAGCACGTGGCATGGTGGGGTCCACAGCCCACAGCAGTGTCCCTTTAAAATCAGTGCATGTGCATGAGGCGTGTCTATAGAAACGACTCCTATCGCAGACAATAGGGAGCCTCTCGTGAGCTGCACATCTTACCCTCCCATGCAGTGTTATACGCTGCCGTGCAGAACTGAAGGTTCCGCTCTCGTATCGTTCCCCTTCTAAAAGAGCCCAGTGGGAAACTCGATCTGTCTGAGAGCCCGATCCTGCTCCCAGGCAGCCAGTGCTGAGCCACCTCTGGGCTTCAGCTGAGCCGAGAATAAGCCTTGAGCTAATGTTTGAACAGCATTCTCCAGAGCTAATGCTACTTGTACTTGGAGGCACTTATGTCCCCTCTTGATCTCAGGCTTCCAGCCATGCTGCGTCTGCCTGGAGGTTCTCTGGCTCCTTGCGGTTAATTTTCCATTGACACTCCGAAACCCAGGGTGAGTTGGGCACCTTTGTCCCTTGGGCTCCTTGACCAATGAGGGCCATACCGTTGGTGGCTTTCTGGAGTCCTGAATATCTCTGCATAGCTCTCTGTGCTAGTTAAACAGAGCTCAGAGGCATCTCCCCCCTTTCTTCTTGTCACAGTCTCAGTGCTTATGTCCACCCCCATCTCCACACTCTGAGCACACCGGCGAAGTCCAAATAGCAGCAATAGTTTTTCTTTGTCCCCCTTCGGCCGGAAGGGCCACCGCTGGACCAGCTCACGCTGGGTGATTAAGGGAAAGGGTCTGTAACTAGGCACTGGCAGCGGTATCATTGGGCATTCAGGCTCCAGCAGGTTTCAACACTGCGTTTGCTACTTCTCCATTCTGGCTACTAGTGCTCCTGCTTTTATTCTTTTGCTCTCCCTACAACGCCTTTTTAAAGCTGAAAATCTCTTCTGCGGTCAAAACTGTTCCATGAGCAAGGGCCAGCGGTACTGGAGCACTTTCCTTCCATATGTATCAGCCTGTTCTGTGACCTTCCTAGATCCAGGAAACCCTCAGCCAGCCGTGACAGTATGTAGTCACTTAGCAAGTTGTGTAACGCTTTTGCTTTAAATTTTTAAATATTTTAAGGGTAAAAGCAGCAACAGCAGGGAGTAGGTGCTCTGCTGAACTACTGGTGAACAATGCACAGAATCTGTTTCAAGTGGTCCTACAGTCCCTGAAGGCAGCAGAGGCCGCGTGCGTCAAAGTAAGTGTGCACTGGTATAGGTCAAGCTTCTTTCAAAAGGCAAGTTCAAATATATTCACATTTTTACCCCCAACACTTCTGGATTCAGGCTGTAACTTTCAGAAAATTTTAAGGGAGTTAACTGTCCAAATCTCACTGGAAGTTGGGCACTTAACTCACCCCCTGAAGAGCCTTTCCAAATCCCATCTGGAATCTGTGTTTGCCTCTCAGAGGTGACCAGGCACCAATTCTAGAACAAACGCTCCCTGGCAGCTGATCGCACCGGAGTTCTATCTTCCTGGGGGAACCATAAATGTTCCTTAGCCTGGATTTGTTGTGTTCTGCAAACCCACAATTAGAATCTCTCACACAATGTGACTATTGTGGTCAAGTCTCTTATAATGGAGACAGCTACTTCCTGGATCTGCAACCTTTGCTCCTGCCCTGTACTTACCATATTGAATTATCCCCCCAAATAATGGGCCTTCACGGTCACAATTTCCAACTTGCCCTCTGAGATGAGGAACTGCCCAGTAAGTACTGGGCCATATCTATAGGCAAAGTTCATCAAAGTGCCTTCTGCTATTGATTTTGGACAGAAAGGCAGACGGCCAAAAGAAACACACTGCCATGGAGGTAGATTTTCAGCTGGGGCTTTAGAGACAGGTGAAGTGTCTCTTAGGCTTTGTCTTGGCTCAGTTAAGTTTCCATTAAAACTCTCAAGGGCTTCCTAATGAGGACAGCAAGAAATAACTAAATACCTTAAATAATTTAATAGAACAATCTTTAACTGAGCGTGCTCAGAAAACAGGCACTCATTCAACCAGGCTCAGCTAATGCAACTTTTCAGAAATTATAGGTCGTAAATATTAAGGCCAGAAGGGACCATTGTGAAGATCTAGCCTGACCTTCTGTATAACACAAGGAACTTGTAACTTCTGGTTCAGGTACAGTGCATCTTCCAGAAAGAGATCCGGTCTTGATATAAGGACTCCAGGTGACGGAGAATCCACCACATCCCCAGGGAAAATGTTTCAATGGCAATGGTTATCATCAGCACTCTTAAAAAATTTGCATCGTTTCCAGTTTGAATTTGCTGACTTCAACTTCCAGTCTTTGGTCTACTAGATTAAGGAGCCTTCTACTAACAGAAATCATTCCCATTTAGGTACTTATAGACTCACTCTCTCTTTGATAAACTAAATGGACTGAGTTCCTTTAGTCTCTCATTTTAAGGTGCTTTTTCCAGACAATAAATCCATTCTTGCAACTCTTCTCTGAATTTTCAGTTTTCCCAACATACTATTACTCCTTTTCAACCCAAGTGGTTAATCAAAGTTTGGAGCCCCAGGGGCATTCCAGTTGGGAGTAGAAATGTATGATGGAGACTGGTATGTTCTTTGATGCAGTATTGTGTATTGACAAGGAAGTACATAGTCCTGCTTTTCCAAATGCAGGAAGAACCAAAATTTAAAAGCTTCTCATCTTACAGGCCAAAGCTTCTCTCAGCCAGCAGCCCTGACCTCTCCCTAGCTTCTCCCAGGGCCACACCATGCTTACAGGCTGCTGCTTGGATTTCCTTCTCTGAGTCTGATTGTTGTCTGCACACCAGCCTGTCATTTCCTGTCCCCCCGCCCCCAATAAAACCAACCTTCCCCCCCCCCCTCAAAAAATACCCAGTTGAACCTTGCCAACACGGTGCTGCTAGCTTCTGGTAGACTCCACTATGACTTATTTAGGAACTTAACTTGTCTCTTATAGCTATCTCAAATGTAGGGCACATTCACACCCAGCAGTTTAAATGAGGTTTAACCTAACCAACAAGGTTTTACCCAGCTCATAACTCTACTGTTACAGAGTGTGGAGAGCAGAACTGTACACAGCCTCACCAATGCAGTATGCAGAGACAGTATCACCTCTCTACACTTGCTACATATTGCCCTATTTGTACATGCAAGGATTGCACTGGCTTTTGTCCCCACAGCATCATGCTGGGAATAACCTGTAACCCTCTTCAGTCACTGATTTCCAGGACACAGGTATTTTTGGTTCCTAGATTATGACTTTGCTTTTGGCTGTATTAAAACAAATGCTGCCTGGCTAAACCCCATTTATTAAGCAATCCAGCTTGCTCTGTCTCAGTGACCTGTCCTCGTTATTTACCAGCCTACAGATCTTGGTCATCTACTGATTATTTTCAGCAATGATTTTCTTTTCTTCCAATTAATTGATGAAGATACTGAATTGCATTGGGCTAAGAATAAATCCCTGGGGGCCTCACTAGCTGATTCCCTATTAACAACTGTGTTTTAGCCTGCTTCTGATCTATTTAATATGGGCAATGATTTTGCAGAGTACCAGCTTGTTAATCAGAATGTCACACTGTACTGAGTGCCTCTTTTCCATACAACCAGGCTGATTGGCTTTCATTATATTTCCATCCTTTCAGTCTTTACGGACAGTCCTGGGTCAGCTGTTCCATTGTTTAGTCTAGGAGAGGTGTCAGGCTAACCAAGTTAACTTGGTTCCCACATGTGGGCATCTAGACTTGGTGTGTTGAGGCCCCTTTGTACTATAAGAAATTTTAAACCCCTTTGTCTATCCACGTATATTAATGTGTGTAATTATTTTGCTTCCTTCAAACAGGGTTTGCGAAAGCCAGATCCTGACTCAGAAGCAGCAGAGGCAGCTGCCTTTTGTATTCGATGGAAGGAAAAGCTGTTGTGGCACAGAGTCAAAGCGGCTTTAAACCCAGATAGGGATGAATTCGGACTTCGCAGAACACGTGCAGGGCGTGAACCCACCCTTACCGCTATGGCTCAGGAACCATCGTCTCAGAATTAAGAACTCTCCCCCTCCTCCCACCCCCAAATTCCAAGCCCGTTTAACAACCAACCATGGTGGCTGGTGCTGCCCTGGAGTAGGAAGGGGCCTCTGTCATTGATCCCTAACTCTTGCAGGAAATGACATCACCAATGGGGAGGGACAATAATGCCACTTACCTCCTTAGAAGCTAATAATGCTGCCCAGGAGCAAGAGAGACCTTCACAAATAAGTGCCATTAGCATATATAGTCTGAAGGCCCAGGCTGGCCGTTCTTGGCAATGAAGCAGCCCCTGTACAAAAAGCAACAACTATGTTATTTTAATAGAAGTGTTCCTTAGATTCTTATCTAGGGTGAATGTGGTGTTGTAAAGGGGTAGCAAGGTATTCCAATGCAAGATTTTTGTACCCATGTACCTTTTGTGCAAGTGAAAAGGCTACAAAAATGTACTTAAGTTGTCAAGATAAGTTTGAAAGAAAAAATGACCAATAAAATGGGATTTAATTTATTTTAAAAGACAAATTTTAGTCATGCAAAAGATTTCTTTGACACAAATTATCACCTTTTTATTTTAAAAGAAAAATTCAACTCCTACAAATGGTCTGACAAATTAATATGGCTCATTACTTAGGGAGCGTTAGCCTTGTGCTTTGTATTGATAAATGCATAATTATTCATTGACACAATTTTTTTTAATACCGTATTCATTATAACAGAAGGCACGTATACTATTGCACACCATCATGCTAACAAAACACTAACACTCCTCAGCAATGGGCAATATGACTATACGTGTCTAGCCTTTTTCAACGTATCTGCTGAATGCTACATATCTAAACCTGAACCATCTGCAGTCTCAGACTCTCATGGATTTATACTGGTCACTTTGAGGATTGTAACAGTCCTCAGCACCAGCACACAAGCAAGCCTGTGTGCATGCCAGGCTCCACACTGAACAACAGTGGATTGACAGAACATAGGTCAATAAAAAAAGCTCCAGATGAAGTGTGGTATGCCAGAAGTGGAACATTGGGTTTTCTAGCTTTCATTTGTCACACCATTTATCATACCCCATGGGGGCCTCATCTTCCCCGAGACCTTAGGTATACTGTGGTCTATGCATTTTGGAGCAAGATGTACAGGTTACTGGCTGTTACTTGGGGCACGTCTATTACATATGACATGAGAGATTTTCAAGAAAGTCAACCATTCCTGGAGAAGTCAGTTTGGCCTGAAGAATGGCCTTTCTGACCATTTACTATCTCCAATCAGCTTTTCCTTCCTTAGAGGTTTTTAAGGTCAGGCTTCACAAAGCCCTGGCTGGGATGATTTAGTTGGGGATCTGTCCTGCTTTGAGCAGGGGGTTGGACTAGATGACCTCCTGAAGTCCCTTCCAACCGTGATATTCTATGATTCGATGATATTCTATGATTCTAGACTTGCCATTTCCAGATAAAGTCCACCCAGAATAACGACAAGTGGTTTGTCCTCCCCATACCCAATAGGCCAGGTCCACTGCATCTGTATGGTTATGGTGAAAAGGGGTTGATCCACAATGATCACTGGAACTTGGCATGGGTTTCGGTGGTGTGCAGCATTCCTTATCACATCCACAGCATGACAAATCATTGCCACAGACTTGGAATCATTTGAAAAATGGGGATGATGAGCAGTGATGGTCTGGGTGATCTCTGGCATTGATTGTTTGCTAGCCTGGTAAGTGGCCCAGGAAATGTCTTCATCTCCATTGAAGGTAACCAGATTTGCTGCTTGCCGTATTTGTTCAAGCCACCTGTACTCTTCTTGCAGGGCTTGGGTAATAAGTTGGCATTCAGTCTTGATTTCAACATTTTGGGCATTGCGTTTCTTTAAGATGAATGGAGGGACAAGTGTGTAAGACTCAGGAAGTGATGAGATAGTCTTCTTCATGATGCTGCAGTCTCAAAGTCTGGGGTGGGAATTCCACGGACAATTGCCTCCACTTGAGTACTGGGATGCTGAAAAAGTGATATCCCCTAGTTCCATAAGAGGAGCATGTTGCTGCGGTGGAGCCTAGGATTGTGGTCTATGCTGTCTGTGGCAGAAGTAGTGAACAGACCATCATGAAGCTTTAGAGGACAGACTACATTCTCATCCTCAAAGTGTTGGCATGCACTATTTGCCATGCTGGTACAAGTGGCCGACACGCTGTCATAGGAGATGGACATTCCAAGTTTAAAGAAGGTAGCTACTAGATCACTTATTCATGGCTGTGCATGAAGTGTAAAACCAACACAGATTGGTTAAGGGAGACAAGGTAGATGAGGTATTTTATTGGACAAACTTCTGTTGGTCAGATAAGCTTTCCAGCTGACCCGAGGAAGAGCTCTGTGTAGCTCAAATCCTTGTTTCTCTCACCAACAGAAGTTGGTCCAATAAAATATCACCTCACCCACCATGTCTCTCTAATATCCTGGGACCAACGTGGCTACAACAGCCCTGCATATGCAGATTGGTAAAGGCATTTATTGAGCTTTGTTGTGGTACAAATTTTCTATTCCTTTGTGGCAATGGATGTTGTTGTTGTACTGCAATAGCAGTGCCAAAATAAGGGTAGCTGGATGAATGGAAATTTGTTCTGAGTTTTAAATGTTTGGACCATCCAATATCATGGACATCAATGCCAATAATCACTCAGGAACACGTTTTACTTGGCATCCTGCGTCAAATGATCCAGTAAACTGTTTTCATTTGAAACATGTACCTTTGAATAATTTTGGCTGTTTGAAACAGGTGAAGTGCTTCTTCGTGACAGTCTTCCTCACATGCTTTTCGGAGGGGATGTCCAATATTCTGGTTGAAGGCAAGATGCACATCATATACTTCTGTGTGTGCTTAGAGATCTGCAATGCATGAAAGAATATGGGATTTTAGTTCAGCGCTGTGAATCTACCCAGCCAGTGTCATCCCCAGCTGTTCTAATCTAGCTGTACAGAACCTTGTGAGGTCTGCTAATTTAAAGATTTCAGCCACATCTTCATTCAGCCTAGTCTCTTCAACGTATGCTATCAGTTCAACAAAGGCAATTCCATGCAACATATTCTCTGTGTTGCTTTGCTTGGTTTTCTTCTCCCTGACTTTGTTGTAGAGAGACACCAAACATGTTGTATGACATATTCTCTTGGGCCGTTAAGTCTGCTACACTTAGTTTTGCAAACAAGCACTGATTTTGCAGCTGAAGTACACACTTTCAACTAGTCCGACTATCAATGCCGAGGGCAGAAACTTCATGGAGGTCTTCTGAAAGTATGTTCATTTCACAAACAAAGGATGCCTTTTTTTCCTGTTGGTCTCTTCAACGTGTGTATTTCCTCTTCAGTTTGAGCCACAACTTTCTCAGCTCCCTCCCCCCCCTCCCCCAGCCCTTTTAAGTTTGGTCCTGTTAAACTTCATGTAGCAAGATTTGTGCCAACATCCATTTTTTTTGTTCAAAGAATTTTTTCAATATAATCAGCATAATCTAATCTGCATATATCTATGCATACAAGTGCATTCATCTTATGGAAACATCTGATATTTTCTTCTAGAGTTTGATAGCCAGATCCAGCATACTATCTTTTTGATTCTGCTGGATTAATCAACTCTGCATCTGTCTCTTTCTGGCATAACACATACTCGCTGCAGTCAGTAGAGGCATGAGATGTCTCTGTTGATGGAGCTGACTCTTGAGCAAGCGTATATCTTTTTAACATGTTTGAAGCACTTGTAATAGTCAATAGTAATCTAATGTCTTTTAGATACTGTGTAAAGTTAATATTATCCAATCACCAAGCAGCTTTCATAAAACCAAGGAAGCATCTGAAAAAAGGGAAATGTGATTAAATTCTGCCAAGACCACATTGACAATCAAAATTCGTAAAAAATGTGTTCACCAATTTTAAGGTCAAGTTGAAGCAAACTCAAGAATACACCCCTTGTATGTCCAACTGTAAAAAAACATTATTTGCCAATTAGGACAATGTTATGTTGGCTTTGGCAGACATTTTAAGAGTTGGCAATGGCCCCATATCTGAAAATCTTTATTAGGCCATGCCCTGAGACTGTGGCAAAATTCATGCTTTTATCACAAAACCCACAATTCCATTTAAAAAAACCCTCACAAATCTGATCGGCTAATTTAAAGACCACAAGTGATGGAGAATCTACCACATCGCTAGGTGAGCTGTTCTGATGATTAGTTACACTTGCCATTAATTTTTTTTCATCTTATTTCCAGTTTGAACTTTGCCATCTTCAAATTCGAGATATTGGCTCTTGATATGCCTTTATCTGGTATTAAAGATATATTTTCCCTGTGGAGGTATTTACAGCCATGGCTAAATTTCTAATAAATTAAATAGGCTTGGGTCCTTAAAAGTCTCTCACTTTAAGGAGCTATCCTCAAATAATTCTGGAAGCTCCTCTCTGAACCCTCTCTAGTTTTTCAACATCTTTTAAAAACTGTGGACAGTAGAACCCCAACCCTCTCTCTTACTAAAGCTCTGATCCTGAAGCCATGACTGAGCTAACACTCCCTTTGGAATTAAGGAGAGTTTTGCCTACTAAAGAAGTGCAGAATTGGGACACAAGTTCTTGTGGCAAGCGAGTATAATACAGCAAGTTTAATCATCATCACTGCTTCAGAGGTGCTCAATTACTGTTTTCCGTGTGTTTAACTATCTGGTATTTTAGCAGGCGTATCAATTTAACAGCGACTACCAGACTCTGATTGTATCTTTTAATTTTTTGTTAAAAATGTCGTAAGACACAATGAATACAAGTACTGCAGTTACATCAATACAAAAAAAGCAATACAAATTAAGCAGCTGAATACAAAAATACATTGAAATACATGAACACCAAAATGTAAGCTATCGCACTAATTCAGAATTGTGTATGCATGAAAAATTAAATAAACTTTTTTGTATTAGACAACTTAGGTATTCTCCACTTTAACAGTAATGTTCTTCTAGTTATGTACTTCACAATTTCTTCTATATACAGTATAGAATAAAATACTTTAAAAAGATATGACATTTTAACTCCTCAATATGTGATAGGTATCTTTTACACTAAGAATATTGACTGCATGAATAAAAACAATGCCTTACATCAACTACTCTGAAAAGGAGGATCAACATTTTCCTTTTACTTCATTTATGTATATTTCAGTAAGTAGGTTTGGCTTGATAAGTAAGACAATTCTTGTCTTAGTCTCTCTCACAGTAATGTACATCATATTGCTTGAATCTATACAATCTTACAAAAGTGGCAATCATTATATCTAAATGTTGATTATGAAAGAGACAGCTTACACATATACAGGTCTTCCGAGTTGAATTCATAATGACTTATTTACAATGAAAGTGCTTTTATCAGATCTAACATGATAGAGGGTCTTTTCTACATGTCAATTATTAGTCTCCCTGAAATTGGAAAAGTATTATATAGAAAATACTGTGCAAACACTATAGCATACTGTGAAACTGCATGTGGTTCTGAGATTAGCAGCTGAAAAGTGTTGATAATTATAATTTAAAAATAAATAAAGCAAATAGGTAAACCAGTTACAAAACAGCAGAAAACTGCAATATTCACAACCGTAAAAAGACTTAATAAATCAATTGCTAACAAAATGGTGAAGCAGTTGGATCAAAAGTCTTGAAAACATCTTTTAGTGACTTATCATCAGATTCCCCACTTGGATCGTTATCTTGCATTTGATTTACCTGTCCAGGCTGTCTAACTTGCCTTGGATCACTGTACTGTGGTCTGATCAATCCTGATAAAGCTTGGATAGGAAGATTATGCACTGCTGGTGCAGTACTGGAGTGCTTAGCCTGAGATTTATTGATGCTATTTGCTTTTTCTAAATTGGCCTCTGCTGATCCTTCTGTATTTTTATCCATATTTGGGACAGACTTCTGTGGCAACATGTCTTCTGACAGAGTAGATTCATTTTTGCTAGTATTTTTCAAAATACTTTTTTTCTGGTTCTCTCCATTCTCTCCTGAATTAACTGGCGCTGGGTCTAATGAAGATGAACTGTGGTCTCTTGGATCATACAAACTAATACCACTAAGTATTGAGCTTGGAGTTCCCAATCTAACACCCGTTGATGATAGTTTGGGTGCATAAGGAGGCAGAATGTCCGGGTCAGATTTACATATTACAGCTTCTGAGGGCTGGGATGAACCAATACCAGATCTGGTTAGACGAGGGTCAAATTTTGGAGGATGAGAATCCTTTGTGATTCCATGGTGAGTATCTGTACTAGACAGTCTGTGGAGTCTGGGATCAACATTTTTTTGTAAGCGAGGATCTCCTAATTTGCTTGAACTACTGGCATGCAAATCTGCAGATTGATCCAAAGAGCCACTTCTGCTTGTTATATTATTTTTTGCTTTTGCTGCCAGTCTTGGGTCAGCTGGCATTGCATTTGGATGGGGATCACTTTTTAAATTACGTAATTTATTAAGCCTCTGGTCAGCTATAAGTGGAGGAAGAGGTAAATTAATTGAAGACACCGGGTCAGGTTTAGGCAAGGGTATTGGAAGTAGATCTTCAGGAGCCCATACAATATGTTTAGCAAAGTTTGGTTTGGTCAGGATAATATCCATTTTAATGTGGCTAAACTGTCGAAGCTGAGATCTCGGATCCCTTAATGTTACACCAGGTAAAGGTTCCAAAGGTATTAGAAAAGCTCTCTCTCTCAATTCTCGTTCTGCATCCTCTTCATCATCATCCATTCCTTTTTGCTTGACCTTAACTCCAGTGGGTGCATGATGTAAATCTAACTTTGTTCCACCAACAGAAGAACTTGCAAGACCACTTTCATTAACCTTTAACATTCTGGGATCCCGTGCAAGCCTTGGGTCAAAAGATGACGACTCTGTAGGTTTCCTAGTATTTGATCTAGGAGTGGATCTCAGTCTCGGATCAACAGCCTGGTTTCCTGTACATTTCTCTTTAGCAAGTCTTGGATCAGTAGGAACAACCACCATATGTTGTTCTGTGGAATGTTGTTGCCGATTCCTAATATTTTCAGTTTGTTTCTTTAAGGTTTTTAATATTGATTTAACACTGCTTCCCTCTTCCTCTTCACTACTGGAGTACCAGTTTACATTATCATCTGAAAGAAAACAAAGATTAGTCAAACAAATGATCATTGGAGATTCAATAGACTTTGAACTAAGTATAATTTCTTAATAACTGGCTTTTGTCTGATGTTAAGACTTAGCAAAATAAGGTAATAGCAACTATAAATTAGGATCCCAGAAATCAGCTAGTGGAAGTGAGCAAAAAAAAAAAAAAATCTAGTTATAACAACTTAAGAATAAATACTCAACTGCTGCTTTCTCTTCTCTCGTATACCTCTTCCAATATTTTTGTGTCAGAAAATAACTATTCCTGTCAACAATTCTAACTTAAATTTCATAAAAAATGTATTTTTGAACACATGAATCTTGATGTAAGTGACCTTTATTGTTGGTTGAGGGGGGAAAGACAGGGCTTGCTGCTGTCTTAAATGGATAAGGTGGAAATGCTGAACCGCTACTCTATTTCCCTTTCATATTTGAAACCCAAAATGTAAGGGATTCAGGGAGAAATCAGGTTCCAGAAAGGGAGATAAGGGAAGGTATTTAAACAATATTAGATTATTGAGAACAAATTAACAACCACTACTGCAGTTAGTGGGAAGCCCTGTAATTATAGTATCATTTCCCAGCCCATCAACATCACCTCAGTCAAGTCTAGTGTAAGTTTCAACCAACTCACTTTCAATCCATGCCCCTGTCTCACCCAGACACTGAATAAGATCACTGACAGTTTTGGACCAGTCAGATGAAATGAAGACAAAGCTGAGTGGCATCCATATACTGAAAACACCAAAGCTCATGTTCCCTTACTAACCCTTATAGCTCCCTATAAACATTAAATAATAGGTGTTATAAGATGAAATCCAGAGGACTCCATGTGTAAGAACCTTAAGAGAGGAGGAGCAGTTTCTTACTACTACCGCCACCTTCTGAGGATGCTCTACAAGGAAAGAACTGAGTCACTCTAAAGCAGCCCGTCTGCCACTGATGTGATTTGAAGGTGAGTCAGCAACACCTCGTGATCAACAGCACTGAAGACAGCTGATAGATTTAATAATGCAAGCACGAACACTATCTTCATCCATTGCCAGGAAGAGAGAATCTACCAATGCAGTCTATGTCTCAGATAGGATCATACCCAGATTATCATGGAGGTCTAAGATCACTAGATACTACAAGAGTTGTCTTGCCACAGCCTTTTTGATAATCTTGAACTAAACTGGAAGACAGGACACAGGGTGATAGCTGGCCAGATTGTCAGCATCTGCCAATGATTTCCTGGGCAGTGGCAGAACTGATCCTTCTTTAACTGAAACAGGTAATCTGCCCTCCCTTCAAGGAAGCAATAGAGTCAAAGTTTAGGGCCAGAAGGGACCACCAGATCATCTAGTCTTGTCTGCTCTAGGTCATAGGCCACCAACACCACTCAGTATCCACACACTAAACCCAACAACTGAAGCTGGATCAAAATATTACAGCCCAGAGGAGACTAGACTGCAGAGAGAGAACAGGAATGCCTGAGGTGCACCAATTCCCACGGCACTTGCAATGGCAGGGAAGTGATTAAGTGAGCCATACCCAGATAATTTCTGTCAAGTGACCAGCACCAACACTCTGAAGCAGAAAATGAAAAAACCCCAAGATTGCTGTCCACCTGATCTGGGGGGTAAATACCTTCCTGACATCACATATGGCAATCAGTTAGGCCCTGAGCAAGTGAGCAAGAACCAACCAGCCAAGCACCTGAATGCTCGGTGTCACCTCAGAGCACTGGCCGACACCGTCCAGTGTCCCATCTCCAACTGCAGCCATCTCTGATGCTTCCGAGGAAGGAGACCAACCCTTCCCCACTCTTAATATACTGGGCGGGGGAACCCCTTCCTGACAACTGCAGATGGCTGGCTGAAGCCCTGATCCATGAGCTTTTAGGAACACAAGACATAAACCAAGAGTGAGCCCCAGAGCTGCTAAGCTCTGCCCCGCAACATCACAAGCAACCACTTCATACAACTGCACTCATAAATTTGTGCAGATCTCTCTTAAAACTGATTAAGCTGTTTGCCCCAGAACTCCTTTTGGGAGGCTATTCCATAACCACCTTCTAATTTCCAGCTCCAATTTGTTCATGGCCACTTTATACCCAATTTGTTCTTGTGCTAGCACTGTCCTTTAGCTTAAATAGCTCTTCTCCCTCCCTGATGTATGCCCCCTAATGTATTTACAGACAGCAACCAGATCCCCTTCTCAGATTTCTTTTTGCTAGGCTAAACAAGCCAAGCCCTTTCAGGGTATGTCTACACTGCAGATGAAAACTCGTGGCCGGCCCATGCCAGATGACTCGGGCTCACAGGGCTCAGGCTGTGGGACAGTTTCATTACAGTGTAGACTTCCGAGTTCAGGTTGCAGCCCAAGCTCTGGGACCCTCCCACCTCACCAGGTCCCAGAGCTTGGGCTGCAGCTTGAGCCCGGAAGTCCGACACTGCAACGAAACAGCCCCACAGCTCGAGCCCCGCAAGCTGAGTAAGCTGGCATGGGCCAGCTGTGGGATTTTAATTGCAGTGTACACATACACTCAGTCTCCTAAGACTGGCCATCCATTCCCCAGCGTGTAGCTGAAATTCTTATTATTAGACCCTACGTGCATGACCTTGAACTTTGTACTATTGAATTTCATCCCATTTCTGTTGCTCCAGTTGTCAAGGTCATCCAGACCTTCTGTAAAATATTCTGATCCTCCTTCTGTATTGAGGATGCCTCCCAAAATTGTATCAGCAGCACACTTCATTAGCACAGTTGTACTTCTGTCCCATGGTTATTAATAAAAATAACGAATAAGACTGGTACCAAGACTAATACAGTAGAACACCAGTTGTGAACTGACTGGTCAACCACATACCTAATTGGGAACCAGAAGCATGCCACCAGGCAGCAACAGAGACAACAACAACAAAAATTTGTTAAATGTAAATTACTAAATAAAGAGAAAGTTTAAAAAGAGATTTGATAAGGTGGTTGTTTCATTTACATTAAGAGGGTTAAAAGCAGCATTTTTCTTCTGCATAGTAAAGTTTCAAAGCTGTATTATGTCAACATTCAGTTATAAACTTTTGCACAAATAACTATAATTTGTTCAGAGTTATGAACATTTCAGAGTTAGGAACAATCTCCATTCCTGAGGTGTTCCTAACTCTGAGGTGCTACTGTATTAAAGAGCCCACAGAAAAACTAAAGAACAGGTTAGGAAAAGAAGCAAGGAATAAGTTATTCAGTTGAAATTAAAGTAGGAACTTATATAGGCATAGTGTAATTAATGGAAATAGTCACAAAATAAAAATGGGAATATTATACTGACACAATATAAAAGAACATTTTTGTTTAGAATGTAACAGTTAACATTACCTTCTTCCTTGCTCATTGCCCTCTGAGACTGACTGCTGATTGGTTCTCCATCTTCTTGCTGTTTTTGACTAAGTCTTACAAAAAGGGCTTTCTGCATTGCTGGAAGAAAATCCGGTACATTAATAGCAGGTTTATGGCCTGTTTTACTGACACGATCTGACTCATTTCCACTCTTATGTGAATCTTGAACAATGAGGTGAGCCTGGTGATCAGTAAATTCTCCATGCCATGTTCCATCTGTATATACAATATTAAAAAAGAATCAGCTAATTTAGTGCTAACAAATAGCCAGAGAAGACTTTACAAAGCAATATTAATTGAAATAAATTTGAGAATATTTATAAATCCCACCTCATAAAGGTTAATCTTTCAACTATTTCATATTGAAACAGGCTGAAACATGACATACAAACTGCAAAGTCAGCTCTGATTTTTTCCCCAATCGAAAAAAACTGTTTATTTTATTTGCAAAAAATAAAATAAATTGTAACAAAAATCTTACAATTCTCAAGCTTTCACCAATTTGCACACATATAGTGTGCTAAAATAAACTATAAAATGATACTCTCCCCTTGGCTAGAACACCAGTAAGAAAGGGTTTTATCAAATCTAATGTGAATAGAACTGTTTTTTTAAGGGAATATCTGCATCTACAAACAGAGAGAAATGTTACATTAAAAATATTTTAAAATTGCAAAGATGAGCACTCAAAAAATTAGGAAACATCAGAATTAAGGTTAGCACTGCAACTTTAATTCTATAAATTTTGAGAGGTGGACAGAGCTTCTCTACTGCCTTGATAAATGAGGAAGATTGAGGGTGAGAAGCCAGATTTTACTAGACAATACCTGAAAGTTTCACAAATCAGCCATATTGGACCCACAAGGTGCTGAGGCAGTCACTCAAATACATTAAACAGAAAAAGCAGATCTTAACTGAGGCAGTGTTTGCATTAAGACTATGAGTAAAATTAAGAGAGTGGTATTTAGGATCCTTGTGTCTAGTCAAATGAAAATGAGGCTCCTGAATATCTTCCAAGTAAGAGGGTTTTTATGCAAGATGACTTCTTGGTCTGAAGGAGAACAAGGACAACCAACAGCTGTTCAGGATAAACAAGTTCTCAAAGATTCATCTAGTTTCAGGTTAAAAATTAGACTCTACCTTGATCTTAGCAGAGAAAGTGAGGTTACTTATTTGTAACAGGAGGTTCCTCGAGACATGTGATCCCTGTCTGTATTCTACTTGTGGGTACACACCATGCACCCGAAATCAGAGATTTCTAGCAAGTAGTATCTATTGACCTGCACGTGCACAGTTGTTCTCCTCATGTTCTGAACCAAGGGAGTAAGGGGCAGTGTGGACTGACACCTCTCCAGTTCCTCCTTTTTACTGTGCATCTAGTCATGATTCGGAGCAGAGGGGAAGGGGGGCAGGCAGTGAAATACAGATAGGGACAATACATCTCGGAGAACCTGTTACAGGTAAGTAACCTCCATTTCTTCTTCGAGTGCTGGTCCCTACCTGTATTCTACATGTGGGTGATTGGTTAGTAGTGAGTAGTCAAAATGATTCATCAAATATTATTTTATCAACTACATTTGGTTAATAACATAGTAAAAGCATCTTGATTGGTTAATAATTAAATCAGTGTTTTAATATCATGTACTGCAAAGAGCCGCAGAAGACAAATTAAAGAGCCACTTGTGGCTCACGAGTCACCGTCTGAGTATCATTGAGCTAGACAGTTGATTTACAATCTGCATGTAATACTTCTAAAATTTGTTATACATTTTTCCTGTATGAATAACGTATATGGTGAGAGACAAGATGCAAGGTAATATCTTTTACTGGACCAACTTCTGTTGGTGAGACAAGCTTTCCAGCTGACCAGAGGAAAAGCTCTATGTAGCTTGAAACCTTGTCTCTCTGACCAACAGAAGTTGGTCCAATAAAAGGAATCACCTCACCCTCCTTGTCCCTCTAATACCATTGGGACCAACATAGCTACAACTACACTGCGTACGGAGAGTACAGAACGAAGAGCTGAAGGAGTCAGAGGCAAGAAAACTGACTGGCTTGTTTAGCCTGATGCATTAGAATTCTTGTAAATGCTAAATTCTTGTAAATAAAGACACTAGTCCTAGTGTCTTTACTTCAGTCAGCTCTATAGAATGGCTCTCTGCTAGATTTTTTCTCTTTTTTGAAAGTTCTAGAATAGCTTTTTTCTTTTTTAAAAGAAGGTTGTTTCCAATATTCTTTAAAGATACATCTCAAACAGGCTATTTTTTCTAATATTTCTCTTGATTATTCTAGAGGTGCACTAATACTTCAGAAACATGTCTCACCAAGGAATAAAAACAATTTTGAACACAAACTTACCTCCTGTGTTATTAGTTGGCTGAAAGCTATGTACAGCTTGATGTGAATAGTAATTGTCATAGAAATCAGCTGGGTTCTGAATAGATTCATAATTGATATTCTGCTGTCGTTCACCAGGAATTTGCTGATACAGTGGGCCTGGTGGGCAATGATTCTCTCTGGGTATATTCATCATATGTCCTTGAACTCCTGGAGTGTTGTATGGTGCACCAATGCCTGGTGGTGTTAAAGGTGGACCAGCTTGTGCTTGAATTGGTATGCCAGTTTGACCCTGTGGTCCTAAAAAGCCTGGTGGAACAGGTTGCAAAGGAGGGCTGTGTGGCATTGCTGGACCTTGGGATCCTGTACATTGGTGATGCCCAGGAGAACCTGGGTGCATTACTGGTCCATTATGTCCTTGTGGTATGCTGGGACCAGGCCCTGGACTTGACCCTGGATTATACATATGCTGAGGATGTGGGTCATTTCCCTGAAACTGTGGTCTTGGTGGTGATGTGCTGTTATAGAAGGTTGGTGGCCTGTAGACAGAAAACTGACAAGTAAAGAACAAGCACATATACATGCTACACAAAACCAGATTGCAGTAAATATAATTTATATATTTTAAAAAGGCAACATTTTAAAAAATACACTTTCCTCTCCTTGCCATACCTTTCTAGAAGTTTGGAATGACATCTGTCTTCCACAACATTTTACCCTGTCCCTATGATAAACAAGTCACTGCTTTACTAAGTACGATGTGGAACGGAATAATTGGCTTTACATCAGAGGAAGAACAGGAAGCAGCAAAAATTGGACTGAAAGTAAATCAGAGAAAACCAAGATGATAAATGTAGGAAACTGGACAACACATGCAAATGTGTACGTGGATGGAAAAGAAATTGAACAGGTAAAAGAGTTGTGCTCTCTGGGGAACATGACACTCGAAGGTAGCTGTGATAAAGATATCCACATGAGATGAGGAAAAGCAAACATCACTTTTGGAAGGATGAACATCTGGTCAACAGAGATCTCCACACCAAACTAAAGGTCAGATTATATCATGCAATTGTATTAAGCACGCTAGTGTACAGAGCGGAGACTTGGCTGATGACAGTAGCTAACAAAAAGAGATTGGAGGAGGCAGATAAGAGATAGCTGAGGAAAACATTACATATTTCAGGGAAAGACAAAATAACAAATGCAAGATTGTGGGTGCTGACAGAGCAGAACATGTTAGAAAATATCAAAGAAAGCAAGCTCATGTGATTGGGACATGTAAACTGAATGGAGGGTGGGAGACATGCTAAACAAACACTGAATTGAGTACTTGAAGAAGGAAAGAGAAAGCTAGGAAGGCCAAGGAAGAACAGGAAGAAGACAGTAAACAAAGGATATTGACTGCACTAGAATCATCTGAGATGAAGTATCACAACTCGCTATGACCGTGATCGGTGGAGGAACTGGACTACCTGATGTGTCAGCTGTACAGGAGAAACTAAGGTCTGAGGTAAACACTGTACTTAATACTGCAAGATATCGTCTGTTCACTTTAACCTGCACGAATATCACTGATGTATGGATGTGAACAGCACTAGGAACTGAATTTTCTTAGTCGAGTGGTTCTTCAGATCATCAGGGAATGATTACAGTTTTTACATACTGTAATGGTTTCCCTTTCCATTTTTTCCCCAAAGAAGAGCTCTGTGTAGCTTGGAAGCTTGTCTCTTTCACCAACAATAGATACAAGATATTACCTCACCCACCATGTCTAATATCCTGGGACCAACATGGATAGAAAAACACTGCAAACAACACTTTCGCCTAAAAGGAGTGGGGGAGTTAGAATAAAGCTGTTTAGATTCCAAATGTCCTTGGGGATATCTGTTCAAATCTTTTTGGTGCCAAGTAGATATGAGGTTGGCAGGGGCAAATTAATTCTTATAGTAAACGTCTGTCCACATTACAAACACATCACATTGTGTGCCACAAATCCATCACAAATGGCAATCCTGAGTAGCCCAAGAGTGGAGCAGCAGAATAGTTTTTGCCGTCAACAGCAACGTGTATTGGCAGAACTGCGTGTTTAAGTTTGCACAACACCTGCCAAATTACCAGTTTAAAACATCCCAAGACCAACCAAGACCTAAACTCGAAGAGCTTTGAAGAAATCCAACTCAACGGGACCAGATAAAACTTCGTATCTAACAATTAGGTCTAAGTTTTATGGGAGGTGGCTGGGTAACAAGCGCTCAGGTAAAGGCAGTGACATCTGGCAGAGCTGCAATAGTAACAACGAAGACCCGGCACACAGTTTCATCAGGGAGTTCCTTCACTGACTGAAGTCAAGAAAGAGCTGACTATCAGGGAGACTAGAGGGAGATGGAGGTTTGTTCACCATGCAAAGGAAGGTGGGTTCATAGTCATTCAGAGGACTGGAAAAACAGAGTGAAGGGAGTGAATTCCTTGCCTGTTTCTTCTGGGAAGGTCAAGACCCAAGAGTAGTAATCCTGTGTACAGGGTATTAGATACACAAAAGATACTATAATTATGATGGCAAATAGTGGAAATTGTCCCCCCCCAAAGTTAGAAAGCAAATTCTGGAAATCCTCAAGACTATCAATTTCTTCTAAAAATGTAGTGTGGTCCATTTCTCAAATGTTTATAAAGCCATTTTTCATTCTAAAACCTACTTTTTTCCAATCTTGTGTGCTAAATCCACAGTAGGTTTCACAACTATCTCAAACAGAGATGGAATTTTCTTGAATTCACCAGAAGGATCTTGAAAATTTTCTGTATCAGACTCAGAAAATGAAAATTGCTCAGGTGGAGTTGGCAGAAGTCCAACTCCTGGAGGTGGCTTAGGAAGAGGAACTATGCCACGCTTTCTGAGTTCCTCCAGTTCTTTTTCATCTTCATTTTGTGGCTCCTCTTCAGTATTCAAAACCTAAAACAAAGCAATGCAGTAAAAGTTTTTATTGTACTAAATTTGCACTGAACTTAACATTTCATTGTAGCACTTCATTTTATATTTTAAAAGAATTAAGCTGCTCTGTATTAGTATGTCTATTATATATTGCCTGCCATTTAATATCGAACTCAGAAGAATTCTAAATCCCCCCTCAAAATTTCTTCTAGGTCAGCCAGGAATTAAACTATTTCTGCAATATGGGAACATACACTTTTAGGAGGTCCATGTCCTTTGATCAGTAACTTCAGATGATGGAAAGCAGTAACATGTTCTAAAATACATATAATATATTTCATGCTATATGAGTATACATTTAAAAATGAGAGAATAGGGAGGTTGTCAAAGAGGTGGTAAAGAAGGGTGAAAGAGTAGAGCAGAAAAAATAATGGATGGAGGAGGAGGAGAGAGGTGAAAAAAATGAAGGGGGAAAAAGAGAGAAGGAAAAGAGAATTCATTTTGTAGCATGTGGTCAATAGAGCCAAACTTCAGGGCTGAGATTTTCTCAGGGAGCTAGGATGTTAAACATCACTGGGAGATGGGTGCCTATCTCCTTTAAACCCCTTGAAAGATCCCAGCCTATATTTATTCCATTTGACTACCTTGCCACTCAGAAATAATTTTCACTTACTGTGCCAGTATAAGCATTACTCACCTTATCTAGCAGTTCTTTTGTTTCTTTAGTTAATGGAGCATGAGAAAACTTGCACTTATCCCCTTGGTAACATTTTGCTCCTGTATGATAGAACTTGCAAGGAAATTCATGTAGCAGCAAAAATATTAAGGACTCTAACAGGTAGCAACATTTAATTTGCATAGTTTGGAACAGTTTTATGAAGTAATTTTCAGTGAGACTGCCACTAAACAATTACCATGTCCAGAATCATATTTTAAGCATAATGACCAGACTAATAAGCAATTCACTGTTTAATCCCATTTGACACTGTGCTAGACTGATTATATGTATTTAACATGCTCCCCCCAAAAACAAACAACCTCCCCAATCCCCTACTAAAGTCTAACTTCAAGTCTTTATTAATCTTTAATATATGAAATAACCTAATAATCTGTCAAACTAAAGCCAATAATTACAGAAAAAGATGAAGTTCCCTCCTTAGACTATCTAATTTTTCCTACTGTAAGCATCTCAATATAGTGAAGTTATATATTATTAGATATAGACTCTTCTTGAAGCAAGAGAAATTTAATCCTTTAAACGATGTATTACTTATGACAGGGATTAAATATGAAGTTTTATCCCAGACTTTAAATTTCCAGGTATTTATCTGTTTAAATTAAAATTTGTACAATTTTAGTATCAATCAATAATCAAAACCTGTTATTTGTATTAAAAACCATATACTGGTCAATGAAATTTAGGGACAGATTATGTGTAAGAAAAGGGAATCTTCACTGAACTGTGGTGGGGGGGGGGGGGGAGAATGGTTGAAACAACAGCTCTTGGGGTTTTTTATATACAGTAAAAGCTGTGTTATCTGGCACTTTATCAGCCAGAAAGCTCTATTAACTGGCATTTCTGATATCTCCCAATACAAATCTTCAATCTAGTAACCGAGACTAGTATACTGCCCAGGAGATTATGCAATTGCACATTCTGCACTCTATTTTTATGCAAAAGAGGCAGAAGACAAGTAAGCAAGCTGATATCAGGGATTTATTCAAAAAAGCAGCTTCCAGGGTGTGTCATAGGGTCGTTACAGATCCAGCCCAAGCTCCTACACCGTCTACATCCACAATAATTAATGTTGATAATAATGACCTTGAGGCACTGAAAGATCCTGAAGTGCCTTCTGAATGATCAAAGAAAGATTAAATTATGTTCAGTCTAGTTTTAGTGTTAACTGTATTTTTAGTTATTTGGGTGTATGCCATGTGCTACCCATAGTGATATGTAGTGTAATAAGATAACCTACTATATAGGTGTATACAGGTAAAGTTTTCTAAGTGCTTCAAGAAACCAACCACTCTGCAGTGCAGTACTACTACTGGATTGGTGAGTATCTGTATGCTATTTAATGTATTTTATTCATTTTACTGTATTCTAATTATTTGAAAATTGGTATTCCATTGGTAAATATAACTCTTAGGTAATTGGAATTTTTGATTAACCGGCACACCCCATTCCTCCATCATACTAGATAACAAAGCTTTTACTGTATGTTTAACCGGAATTTTTGATTAACTGGCACAGACTCTCATTCTGCCGGATAACAAAGCTTTTAATGTATGTGCACGCGTGCGCACACACACACACTCACTCTCACAACTTTATAAAGTGTGGTTCTGCTATAAAAAATGATCAAGTGTTATTGTCAGGTTCCAGGTTTGCGCATACAATTTGAAATATATTCAGTTTGCAAATAAATTTTTTTTTAAACTGCCAGACTTTCAAACTTAATCCAGGTTTTAAGAGTTAAACTATGATCTTTCCTTGTCATGGATTATCAGTAGAAAAGGCTCTGCAGGACAAATTATACCCTTAGTGACACCCATGCAACCAGCTGCCTTCAGTAGGATTTGCACAAGCATAGCTGATTAAAATTCAGTGAACAATTCTGTTGAGGAAGCAATGAAAGAAGAGACTCCTGCTTTCTCTCTCTTAGTTGTGTTGCTAAATGGAACAAAGAGCAGTAAAATTCATTTATTCATTAAAGCAAGCTAATCTGACTCTGAATTCCCACCCCAAAAACTTTAACTTTATTTTAGATTGGTAAGGGCATTTCAAAACAAGCCATGCCATTATTTAGATCACTAAAAACATCACACACACTAAAGCAATCAAGGTAAGATTACATAACTGTCAGCAACCATAACATCCAGTTCTCTCTCTCATACACAAAACCCTCACCATCCAAATTCAATAGAAAAGTTTGATTGCTAGTCAGGGAAAAATTAACTCGCTTGCACAGTTAAAACAACTCCAGTGAATACAAAATACGAATCAGTGTTAACCATCTGTTAACCAATGGTTTAATGGTAAAACATAGTAGCCAAGGAAAACCAAGCAATGGTACATGAATAGCATAATGGCCAACAAGGGTCAGGCTAGAGACTCTTGCCTATATGCTCGGGGTATTACTGATCGCCATATTTGGGGTCGGGAAGGAATTTTCCTCCAGGGTAGATTGGCTGAGCCTCTGGAGGTTTTTCGCCTTCCTCCGCAGCATGGGGCAGGGATCACTAGCAGGAGGGTCTCAGCCGATTGAAGTCACTAAAACACAGGATTGGGGACTTCAACGGCAGTGTCCAGGGAAGGGTCTTGCGGCCTGCAGCATGCAGGGGGTCAGACCAGATGATCATAATGGTCCCTTCTGACCTTAAAGTCTATGAGTCTATCCATCACACAACTGCACATAAAAACTAATGCCTTATTTTTGTTCATGAAATAGTTGTACCAACTCTGTGGCTTTGTATAACCATGCACAATACACAAGTGCTATTTTAACAATTCAAGACTGCAGACCTGATTTGTGCAGTCATTTACATCTGTGCAATATGTGAGCAAAGCAGGTGTACAATGCTATTCAACGAGGAGTATTTTATACTCACTTTACACAGGTGCAAGTAACTCATTCCCCCCTCCAACTCCAAAAAGTGTTTTGTGTGTGTGTGTTGGGAAAAGCCACCTTGTCCCCATCCAGCTCTTATCCTCCTCTCACATAAATCTCTCCTGCCCCCTCATTCAGAAATAGGATCAAATAATGATGTACACCAGCTCCCTGTGCTAAGGAGGTATAGGATGGTACTTAACTGCACCTTCTGCTCCAGACTGGAAGGACATGGAGATCTTGAAGTTGTCATATCTCATTCTTACCACAGAGAGAGCTGGCTGCTGTGTTTACCATTTCCACTGAAGGAATCAAGAGGTGGCTATGATGTTGCAGGCTCCCTAATGTATGTCTTTATGGGATGCCAGACACACAAAATATGTGGTAAAAAGTAAACTAATTTCTAAGAGTTCTCAATTTTAATCTTCCAATAGTAAAAAGGATTTTAAAAATTAAGTACTCTATAATTTTAACTTGTCAATGTTGCTTTCATAAAAACAAATTCATGGGATAAAAGCTTGTGAACCAACTGTAATGTTTAAATTTTTTTATATATAATCGGGTTAAATCTCAAAAGAAAAATTGTAAAGAATCCATGGAAAATACCTAACTATAATTTGAAAAACTTCTCTCTTTCACGCACATATCACCATACACTAATTGCACAAACACTGCAAATGATATTTCACAATAAAACACAGTCAGTGTGTTTATAAAGTGTCTAAAGAAAAATCAGATTATACTAAAATATAAAAACCTTAACTAGGATTATAATTCAAATATAGTTTTTCCCAAAGGATATTATGCAAATAAATGCAGTTCTCTCCTTTGGTACAATAACCCTGTATGTAAAACTTGCAGATTTCCTTTTTCTTCTCTATCTCTGCATCATGATCAAATTTACATTGGTCTCCCTGTAAATATGACAGAAAAGGAGAGACAAAGATTATCAATTCTAAATGCTGAATTTATTCAACTTCATATTTTAACAATGATGCTTTCATCCTGTTTATCCAGTTTTGAACTTTTCTCTCTATTGACAATACATGTATTTAACAAGTGTATCAATTTTCTTGAGATTCCAAAAAGAAGTGGAGATAAAGAACATTTTACTACATTCTCAGACTAGGGTCCACAGAGTATATGCTGGTAGTCCATGGAGAGTAGGCTGGTCACATGGCACTGGTTTTTTTCCTCGATTCCATCTGGTAAATTGCATTAAAAGAAGCTAAAAATGGACAGGTTACTCACCTTGTGCAATAATCGGAGTACTTCGAGATGTATCCCCTTATGGGTGCTCCACTTTGAGGTGCGTGTGCACTTGAAGTGGTGCACTCATAGGGACACTACTCGAAGAAACATTAAATAGTTTACTAATATTATCTTTCAATTTAAGCAAATGCTGTAGTTGTTGCAAGAAAATTATGTGATCACAAATGCAAGGGGAGGTGGTTTATGCTATGAAAAAGTATTAAAAACTATTATATAGGGGGTGCCCATCTAGACAATCAAAAAAATCATATAAACTGTATTACTTTACATTATGACTAGTTCCATGGAAAGTTTTACACAACAATAATTTTTGAAAGTACTTTCAAAAAATAAAGTAAGTTATCTTACAACTGTTTTATAACTTTATAAGGTGAGGGATAGCTCAGAGGTTTGAGCATTGGCCTGCTAAATCCAGGGTTGTAAATTCAATCCTTGAGGGGGCCATTCAGGGATTTGGGGCAAAAATCTGTCTGAGGATTGGTCCTGCTTTGAGCAGGGGGTTGGACTAGATGACCTCCTGAGGTCCCTTCCAACCCTGACATTCTATGATTCTATGAACTGTAGGTGGCACTAAATACTCATCATATTGGGAACCATGGAATTTAAATACCATAACAGACAAAGCCATGAAAATATTCAAGACTATTTTATGACTATTACCTTATATTTCCACCAGGAATTTGGAAAGAGCCTAATTACATTTTATTTTTACTTTGGAAGTAAATGATGAAGAAAAAAGTTCACAATCATGAAAAGACACAGAAAATTGTGTACCTCCAAATTCACAATGGAACTAGGAATAAGTGACATAATAAACATTTTTGACATACACACATCAAATTAAGAGCAAATATGTAATTTTTTCATATTTCAAATTTTTATATTATATCTTATAATTGATTAAAAGATTAAGTTTGGTACCAGAGAATTAAGCTGCATTGTATTATTAGTTTCAGAATGATGCAATACCAGAATCTACATAATGGCAGGCTAGCATGCTATGGATTATGTCTGGCTCTAACATTCTAATTCAATTTCTCTTCTTCCTGCATCCCAACTCCACCTAGCTGCTGAGGTTTTTCAGGTCTGCCTTTATGGGATGTTTGGGAAAGCATATTTTCCCCCTTTCTTAGGCTGGAGAGAGAAGTATCTTTGTGCATAATTAAAGCACTGTTTTTCACTATATCTCAAAATCTATAATATCCAAGAAAAGATTATTTTTAAAATAAATCACCCTTCATGTGTCCAAAATTAAATATAAAAAATACAGATTACATATTACACTAATTTCAGATTCTAATATTGCTGGACACAGGTCTATTTATCATACTGTAACTGCTAATAAGTGATCAATAGTATATCATTTTTATATAATTTACATTGCACAGTGAAAGGATATGTAGTTTAATAGTTTTCCCTCAAAAATTTCTCTTACATTTATTTTATTTATACTTCCTGCCAAAAAATACTAAGGCAAAAAACCAAAGTTACATAAAACAAGTTTTCCTGATATTAGCTAAATTGAACTAGAATGCCCACCATTTCCCCGACTCCCGCTAGAGATATATACATGCATAGAAAGTATATATTTACCTTAATACATCTTCCCTCGAGAAAATATTTACAAATTTGTTTTCCTTTATGTTCCACCGTATGTTGATTTATGAATTCCTGACTCATATTCACCCATTTCTTCACTGGTTTGCCTTCCTATAAAAGGGAAATAAAAATATTTTAAGTTTATGTGTTACAGTTACTATTTTAAATATATTTGCAAAACAACAATTACAGCATTCAAAGCAGTAGTTACCCCAAAGTGGAATAAAATTTCAAAATAAAATGACAGTAATTCATGACTTGAGTGTTTTCAGATTACTGTACGCAGTTCAGAGAAAGGCAATTCTATCTCAAAATACAAAGTAAAACCAAATATGCATTTTAAATTTTCTTGATGTTCTAGTATTGTTCTGTAAGACCAAGTAACATAAAATTCTTGGGTGAAAATAGCAAGCTTTCTGTTATAAATGCAACAAATTTAGAATCTTCTTTCAGATACCATAAAGATTTGTACATCTCAGTTTTGCAAATGTATACAAGAAAAAAATAAAATATACCACTATTGTATGGGACACAGTAACTAATACTTCATATATTCAATGATCTCAAGACAATAACTTTACAGTTAGATTAGTCACTAGCTTAGGGCCCAAATACAGCAACTAGGAGTTCCCTCAGGAATGCCAAAATACTAACAGTTACTAGCCAAGCAGTATAAGCCAACTCTCAATCCTGATATGAAGTCTCCTTCTGTTATATATTTTAATGTAAAATGTTAGTGGTTGGTATTTTCTTCTTAAGAAAAAAATCAGAAAGAAGACAACAGAATGGTGCTGATGGGGTCTTCACCACCCTCTTCAGTCACTTTGCCAGTCTCAGAACCCTCCTCTCAGGAGAGGATGCTCCTCTGGCTGGGACTTTACTTCCCAATCCAGATTGAAAATAATCAATCAGGCCCACTACAGAACTGTTTGCCTCCAGCCAACTGGACCTCCTCGTTGGATCTGCCTATTAGGAGCCAATTGTCCAGGTATGGGAAGATGGTATAACTGTTTCATCTCATCTGGGCCACTGCCATGGAGAGGACCTTCCTGAAGACTCTGCGTGCTGGTAGTAGCCCAAACCGAAGTACTCTGAACTGGTAGTACTCTGGTCCTACCAGAAATCTGAGGAACCATCTGTAGGATGAATGAATGTCCACATGAAAGCAACCATCTTTCAAGTTGAGAGATGTGAACCATGTGCCCTTCTCCTTTTGATTTACAAATAAAGAAATTTAGCTGATGTAGATCAAGAATGGGCCTCCCTCCTCCTTTTTTCTTCCTGTCCTGCTAGGGCCTGTCTGTATTTGTCTCTTCATTTGCATCCTTCTCCAAAAGGAGAGTTAGCTGGATTATGGTACATGCTCCTTTCATTATTCTATCTATAGAACCAGGTTGAATGGGGTCCTGTAGAACCAGTTGAGCAAGAATCCAGTTTGCAGCCAGGGAGTGGGAAAGAGCCAGAAATGGTGGTTATTTACCTGTAACTAGAGAATATTTGAGATGCATGAGCCCTATCTGTATTCCACATATGGGATATACATGCACATCATACACTATACCTTCTTCACTGCCCCCTGTGGAGAAAAATTCCCTGGGGTGGGGAAAAAGTGGAAACAACTAACTAACTACACTATACTAGAGTCTAAAAAGAAGAAAAATACTAAAACCAAACTCAATCTATTTACAGAAATGACGCAGTAGCAGAAGGTGCTGAGGACACAGAAGATTCTGACTCAGACCATGCATTGGTAAGAAGAAACCGCAGAGGCACTGGTCCGCATCATCCCTTATGTCCTCAGTTCAGAGCATGAGGAGAACTATAGCGCACGTATAGACCAATAAACACGGCTTACTAAAAAATTCCAGACTCAGGTGTATGGTGGGTATGCATGGAATATACATAAGGACCATCACTTGAAAAGGAACCACAGTTTAGGCTGTCTAAAGAATAGAGTAAGAGTCCTGACAACTGAAAAGATGAACAGCCGACACTGACTACAGTCTAACATTTTATTTTAGATGAAAGTGAGAAAAACTTGTGAGGAAGATCAATGGGAGTAGGGAGCTAGGAACTGAATCGAGTCTCCCAATCTAATTATGCTGGCTAAAAAAACCCCCAGTGATTTGGTGCCAGCAGGTAAGCCAATTCCTCAGAACTTGAATTAATCCTCAATTAATTAAGATGCTATTAAAGCTTCAAAGTTAACATCCCATTAAAAAGTGAAGTTTATAATTCTCTTGCTAGTATTGTTTCAGTCTTTCTGGGTGCGGACTAAACAAGACTATTTTCTCAACTGGATGGGCTAGGAACTTCCTTTCTTAGAAAAGAGTTAGCTTAACCCCTGGAGAACAGAGCAAAATAGGTAGAAAACAATTAGGCAATTCTGTTTACATCTCTGTTAACAAGGAGTATCCAGGTGTTTGCAAATATATGTATGTGTTTGTAACTTCAATTCCATGTACCTCTTGAAAGCCATCAGGTCCTTTATTGGCCCCTCTCCCCCTTCCACGATCTTTACGCTTCAACTTCTTCTGAATTCCACGCCCTCGACCAACACCAAAACCCCTTTGTGCAATACCTGAAAAATATTAAAATATATTTCAGATACCTCAAAGAAAAATGACTATTCTTCAGAAGCAAAAAGCTCTTTAACGTGGCCTCCTCTTTAACTGACATGAGAAACTAGAAGGAAGAGTAGATATAGTAACTATATAGATACTACATTTCAGCTCTAAATTCCTTAACATACCATGTATAATATCAATTCCCTTTAAATACCCTTAATATTTAAAGAGTACATATAAAAATCACTGAAATATTGATGTTACCTTCATATGCACATAACAAAATACTATTTTCTGCACCCACAGCTCTCTCTCTCCTACACATGATGAAATCTCTATAATCACAAATAGGCTTAGAAGGATTAGATTTTTATTGGTAAATGTCAAAAGTCAATTTCACTGTACACACAAAAACCAAGGGAAAAACATTTCCATTGATAATAATCAAAATTTACAAATTGGCAAAGTAAGAAAAATGTACTTGAGAACTTAAGAGTTTGATTTAAGGCTATTTACTTTCTATATTTTAACATATAATGTTGAAAATTTGTGTTGAACAGTGACAAAACTTTAACATTTTGAATCTCAATGTCTACTGTAATTACACTCTCCCAATTTCCAGCCACTATGAACATTTAAATTTGGTAAAAATAAAAATAAATACTTAAAAATAAACATCAATATTATCTCTCAAAATTATAAAAAATAAAAATTGAATTCTGCCAATCCTAATTATACAATAGAAATGTTCCCAGAGAACAGTTGGGTAAGATAAATGGTAAATCCAATATTTTCTTCATTTAATTTACTTTAACCACCGTATTTCCTATTTAGTTGGGTAAGAAGAATTGTTTATGACATCAACAAAACCACGTGACTCAAGTGCCCATAACCTGCTAGTCAAGGGAACCATATTGGAGGTACCATTACTACCAATTTCTGAAATTTTGTGAAACTTGAAAAAAACTTTGCATAGAGAATATTCAACAACATTGCATTTTGGTTTTGTATTTTGTGATTTTAAATAACTGACAGATCAATCAAAGCCTGTGGACAGATACTTTATACCTATTTTAAACTAAAAATAAACCCCAATGAAACAATTGCAACAACAGTGAAAAAACAATTTTATGAATTAGATGATACCCAGGCTTTAGAATCAGGTTATTTTCATTACCATCTTTTCCCTTGCAACCCTTCTGAAACAGAGGCCCCTCTGGTGAGGGATGGATCTTCTCAGGCTAGTCATCTTCTCCCCTCCACCTACCTCTCTCTCCATAACTACCTTACTCCCTCCTCTCCTTTACTCACAAACCCCCGAGATTAATTTCTTAAGTGGATGCTACATAATATAAATATCATGCATAATTAATTTATCAAGTAAGTTGTTTTAGGTATAGTTCCAATATTTATTTTCCATGAGCATTCAACAAAATTTTGAACATACGAAAATTTGTGAAAAAATGAACAAAAAGGGGCATGATCATGGCTAAGGACCAGATTTCTAAATGTATTTAGATGCCTATGGAAGTTAGGCATCTTAAGCACTTTTGAAAATCCCGTTAGGTATCAATCTGCATGTTTAGGTGCTTAAATACCTTTACAAACCTGGCCTTATTCAAAATATAATTTTTCCCACCCAGCTCTATGTATGACACTTTCATAGAGTACATTATATAGAAAATAATTCTGAAGCAATATTACTACTCAAATACTTATACAACTGACAACAATTGGCAAGATTTAACTTATTTAAAAAATTACACTATTCACTGCAGAACATGGAACATTAACCTGGATATGCAGCACTGATCTGTGACTAGTATCAGTGGGTAGCCGTGTTAGTCTGTATCCATAAAAACAAGGAGTCCGGTGGCACCTTAAAGACTAACAGATTTATTTGGGCATAAGCTTTTGTAGGTAAAAAACCTCTGAAGTAGTGAGGTTTTTTACCTACGAAAGCTTATGCCCAAATAAATCTGTTAGTCTTTAAGGTGCCACCGGACTCCTTGTTGATCTGTGACTGTGTAATTTTTATTGCTGATATGTGTTTGCTACCTGTATATAAGAAGAGGAGAGTTACCGTCAGCACTTTGCATTTAATTACTAGCATGACACACCATAGATGCCTTCTGGTAGAAAAACTACCAGCACCCACCTACCGTTTGTACAGCTCTGACAGTTGGATAGTAGAGGCAAGATGCACTGAGGGCAGAAGCAAGACAAGAAAAAGCAACCCATAGACAACAAGAGGAAGACAAAAAAACCAAGAGAAGATGAAACAAAAAACAATGGATCCTATCAGCTATAGATAAGAAATGCTGTCATCATAAAAACAGTTCAGGTGTCAAAAACCAGCAAGATTTATAGGCGACTTCTGAAATACTGGACTTAAACTAAGAGAAACTACTGAAAAATTGGGTATGACCTATAATTTTGAAGTGTTGTTGTAGCTGGACTGGTCCTAGGATATGAGAGAGACAAGGTAGATGAGGTAGTATCTTTCATTGGACCAACTTCTGTTGATGAGAGACAAGCTTCTAAAAGATATTACCCTAACCTACCTTGTCTAATTTTTTTTCACCATTTGTAGGACACCATCCCATTCTGAAAGTTTCTGAAATGAACTAAATTAGCTATTAAACCAAACCGTACCTTTCTGGATTCCTTTCATCCCCTGTTTTTTCACTGGTTCTTTAGGAAATGGAGCTCCTAAATCAGTATTTGAAGTTTCTTTAGCTTTTCTGTATTGTTTTAACTGATCAGCAAAATCCTCCTCCTTTTCTTCTTCATTATAGTTACCAAAGTTATCATCACTGTAATTAGTGTATTCATCATATTCCTTATTTTTTAATTTTTTATTATGTTGTGCCTTCTGGGAAGTCATGTAGTTTCCTGATAAATGTCCATGCTGCATGAAAGGGGTAGTTGCAATTAGAAGCAATTTAACATCTCACTCTCCCAAACTCCCCCTTGCCCTCACTTTATTAAGATGGTTATTTCTACACAATTATTTTACTATCAAGTGTTTCGTTATTTCCATGATTTCCACAATTTGCACAAGCAAACGTCATTGTTGTAAAGTAAAATTTAATTATTTAGTAACAAAATGATCATTATACTATAATTGTCCATTATGTAGCTTTTACGCCTTCCTCAGGACTTCTGATACAAATCTCTGTCTGAGACTGAATAATGGACTAAATGGACGTCAGTCTGATCTGCTACCACAATTCCTTTGTAATATCGCACTGTCAGGGGAATGTTATTCCTTTAAAAATAAGTTAAAAGTCATGGAAATATGTCTGTTGATGTTCCGTTTTGAAAAAAAGCTGTTCACAAAACAAAAATTTAGTATCTAAACTCATTTGGCAATGTACCTTTCACCTAGTTCAAATATACTTTAAATTTATTTGTATAAATACAAAATTTGCTAGCATATCAAATTTTTTACTATGATCAATCTACTTGAAAAGTAAGTTACATATAGATGATCATCAAATGTATTTAAAAAAAGAAAGGCTATGGCTTTTTCTGATAAATTAACAGATTTTTTGTGAGAGTGAATTAAAATGAAACAGTTATGTAAATATTTCTTTGAATTTTAGTTGTAATTACTAAAGCAGTAGAAGAATGGCAGAACTGATAGGTTGTCTCCGGTACTGATCAATAGACAAACATTAGATTTACAGAAAGTAAAAAACACACTTTTTTCAGCTACTGATGTGACTGAAACTAACATCTAAATAAAATAATAATTATTGATGTATTTTAGAATCTGATGGAAATGGAGAAATGTGATATTCCAATAAAAAAATTGTTAATAATTATGTCTACAGTAAAATCTAGAAAATTCAAGTAAAATCAGATTTCTTAACATTTTCCTATAGCATGATGACATTGATACAAACAAGTAAGTGTGTCTGTCTCTCAGTTAATCAGACAAGGTGATGCCAAATAGAATGAAGTATGCTCAGCTCCACTCTTTTTCCACTGTCTGCAGGCAGACTCTTGAGTTTGATGACTAGACTACTAGAGATATAAATAAATTAGGCATTCCAAAAGGTTTTTTGAAGAAGTTTTGCACTCAAGTCCTCATGAAAGTCTTCTATCCTTCTCCAGTTTCTCAGTCAGAGATCCAATGCCTCAGATCCTCTGTCCCTCCTTCAGGGGAAAGGCAGAGTCAATTTCTTCCATGGGCTTCTAAAGGGATATCTGATGGTCTAAACTGAAAAAGCCAGGACAAATTACACTAAAAAAACCCCAAACAGCATGCAAGCTGTATATTTTTATTGGTAGCTTCTAGAGAGAACTACTGCCATATCCACAGAAGCACAGCCCATTTCCACCATATTAACTATAGAGGGATAGAGGGGGTCCTCTGACAACTACTCCCTGAAAAAAAATGCCTAAAAGGATTGGAAATGGGCAGAAATTAAAGTTATTTAATTCTCATTGGCACCTTCTTTTCTGATAGCGGAAAAGATACTCCCACTTGCCTGTACCATTGCTCAGGAAATGTTAAACTGTAAAATCAGAGTTATTCTAAAATTGTATAGGTTCATTAAAAAGATAATACAGTAGTACATCTGGAAACCTACCTAACAGAAATGAGATCTAAATATATTGCCAGAATGAAATCTTTGTTGAGCATGGATTAGGAACATATGGATTTATAAATAGCACAATACTATTTAAAAATTGTGGATAAACGGAAGAAAAAAAAATCAGTTTTATAAGTTATACCTGAAGGAATGAGCTATCATAATCTCTGTACAAACCAACTCCCTTCTTATGTGGTCTTTCTGTACGTTCAATATCAGAATCCAGGCTGTAGTCTGAACTATCATCACTGGAGGGGGAATTATGCTGAAAGAGAAAACCAATGTTACTTCTATAATGTTAAGTATCAGAGGGGTAGCTGTGTTAGTCTTGATCTGTAAAAAGCAACAGAAAGTCCTGGTGGCACCGTTAATACTAACAGATGTATTGGAGCATAAGCTTTAGTGGGTGAATACGTCTTGCGTCTGACGAAATGGGTATTCACCCACGAAAGCTTATGCTCCAATACATCTGTTAGTCTTAAAGGTGCCACAGGTCTCTCTGTTGCTTCTATAATGTTCTTATACAAAGGACTATATATATTAATTAGTATATGATATAAAAATATTAGCTCATGATATCAAATCAGACTATCTACTATCTCTCTCTGCTTTCAGGGGCAACCTAGAAAGGCATATGGTTTATTGCCACCAATCCCCTTCCTTGCCTTGACAGAAGATGAGGGGTCAGATCTGATCATGCTTGGTAAGGATCTCTAGGCAGAGCTAAATCCAATAAGATGCCCTTGAATCTTCCCCATGATTTTTAGGGGGCTGAAGTGCTGCGTTCTACAAGGGCTGCCAGAAGAGCTGAAGCAGCTTCTCCATTCTTCAAGGTGGGAGGACTGCAGGGGTACTTATTCTCAGTGCTGCTGCTGCTTGAACAGTCTGTACTTTTTCTGGGTTCCTGATCTCTCACTGAGGATGAATTCTTTCCATGGAGAACCCTCTGTTGTCAGAGCTGCTCCTGACTCCTGGAGGAGGGTGGATTGTGGGGTGAGATGAACTTAAAGTGCAGATCAGACCATGGTGCTTAGATCGATGAAGGAGGGTCTTCCTGCTCTCCCTGTGTTCTTTTCCTGTGTCAATACCTTTCTTTCCTAAGGGCAGGGGCAGAGCTGAGACTGCATCTGTACTCTAACCACCTCTTTATTCTGGGGGCTGGAGCTACTGACCTCGAGTGAGGCTGCTGGACTCTGAGGTACTAATCCATTTGGGTAGTTTCAGAATTCCCTCCTACTCTAGAGGGGCTGAATCCCTGGCAAGAGGAGGGGAAGTTCTTCACAGAGCTTCCTCCCTATAAGGGATTTCTGAGGGGACACTCTTCCCTAATTTTCCCTTTGGAGTGTAAGCTGCCCCTGCACTTGAGGCAGAAATGTCTGGTAATGCTAAAATGATCCTGACCTTTGCTCCTTCTCAGCCATTTTGGAAACCTGGTAAGGAGGTTGGGAGCACAGGGGAAGGTACTGGGTCCTCTGCTGCTTATGGGATTGAAGGTCTCAAGCTGTCAGGGCCTCACATGTGCTGCTGTGGCAACTGATCACCACACCTTCTTATAAGTGTCTGAGGCCTGCTTCTTTGTCCCCCAAGGTTATTATTACAGGAAAAGAATGTGTCCTCCATCTGCTGGAGACTAACAGAAACCTGAGTTATGGCTAGAACCTTATATGTGAGGGATATGACAACACAAGACAGTGTTCCCTCTTCATGTGCTGACCTGTATGTGTTTAGACTCATTTAGGAGACTAAAGAGAGAATTTATTTTGTTTGAGCAACCCCATCAAAGATTTCCAATAAGTAGCTTCAGAATCTGCTTTCATTTATAAAATCAGCTTCTTGTCCTTATGGTTAATGATAGATCACGGAAAACAATTGACTAAACTGATGCACTAAACAATTCACTAATTGATTCCTTCGTCTGCAGAGAGCCTGAAGTAATAGCTCCAAGTCGTGCAATCTATCCTAGTAATTTCAATCAGGGTACTGTGGAATCTGCAATTGCACAACCATGACATCTAGCATTTTCCAAGAGGCCATGTAATTCAGAATTTTTATCATCAAATACCTCATCTTGCTATAGACAGGCACCTCACATTTTGTTTTCTCTCTCTGCCCAGCTGGGATCTATCTGCAAACGCCCCTCTCTCCAGTTTCCTTTGCACAAAAGCAGTTAAATGGGAGTACAGTGCATGCTAACTGCACCGTTCCATGAAGCCAGGCAGCAGAGTCAGGGAGACATTGCTGGAGTCCTGCTTGTAGGCAGGGAATGGGGACAGCTAAAATCATTCTTGTGCTATTTCTCTGACCCCTCTCCAATTTATCAACATCCTTCTTGAATTGTGGATGCCAGAACTGGACACAGTATTCCACTAGCATCCACACCACTACCAATACAGAGGTAAAATAACCTCTATTGCTACTTGAGATTTCCCTGTTTATGCATCCCTGGATCACATTTAGTTATTAGGTTGCAAAATCAAGCACCTGAAAGTTAGGAAATGACAGATTTAAAGTTGCCTATGCAACCTTAACTGTGCCGCCCGCCCCGCATCCCACCTGTGAACTGCAGTGGGGTCCTATGGAAAAAATAGCATGTGATTGTGTAATTAAAGACTGAATAATATTGCATAATGTATACGGAGGCAGAACTAAGTTTACACAGGCAACTGTAAGTCTGGCATTGTCTAACTTTCAAGTGCTTGACTTTTCAAACTACACAACTTTCTTTTAACATACAAAAAGTATGTGGTTTCCTAGTTGTTGTTTAAAGGGGAAAAAAACAAGTTCTATTATACACATTTGCAGTAGGAGAAGGCTATTTATCGCAGAGGGGTGATGCGCTTCTTGTGCCCTGTGCTGGGTGTAGGGAGTGGTATGGGGAAGGCCTGCTTGTAGTTTTAGTCCTGTTTTTTAATTACTTTTTTTTTAAACACATAAATAGAATTTGTATCTTTCAGCTCTTGTATAACCTTATAATTAAAACCAAATTTACTTTATTCTTCACAGTCCTAAAATTCTTCTGCTAGATGAAGCAAAAAGGTAAGGAATAAAATAAAGTGAGACTGGGAAATGCTATCTTATAGTTAACAGCAGGAGACTTGGAGTCAGGAAATCTAGGCTCTGTTTCAGCTCTGCTACTGTCTCTGAATGACCTTGAGCAAGTCATTTAACCCCCTTCTCCCTCTCTCTATTAAATGGGTATACTTTCCAACCTTTGTAAAATACTTAGAAATATTCTGATGACTACACCAGATTAAGTGCAAAGGACTGTCAATACTTTATCACTTATTAAATAAAATAGAACTCCTATGAAATCTTTGTAATTTACATGGATAATAAAACATTACACAATCTCAAAGGTTCCCATCTCTAACTTAGGAAAATATTAAGTCCTGAGCGGATAGGCATAATTACACTGCCTCCACTTGTTTCTGTGTTATTCAGTGCTAAATTTCAGAGTTCTATGTGGATGTAATATGCATCCTCAAGGATGCCTGCACCAGACGTTTTCACTAAAGATTTCCCACCATTGCCACCACTGGTTCAGCAGCACTAGTGACAGCAAGCATGGGAGCTCTAGTGTGAAATCCTTGTCCCACTGAAGTCACGCAGGATTTCACCCCTAAGGCTCCAGGTAGCAACCAGCATTTAAGCATCACGTCAATTAACTCTGCTCACAATGAGTCTATATGCCCAGATATGGGAGAGCTTCTGCCCCACGTGGTGCCTCCAGAGGAGAGATGGGACACTGGGTCCCCACGTGCTAGGTCCAGGATGTGTGAGAGGAGCAGAGCCCAGCCCAGTTCCACCACAATCTTCTGCAACAGCTGCTCTGACAGCTCCCAGAGCAGTGCATGTGGCTGCTCTGGCTGCCGGTGGCCTACTTTTTAGAATATTTGTTTTCAGTTATTTTGGAATGCTGCCAAAAGTTTCCTACTCTACACAAGCAACAGAAGAAAAATGGAGATTTTAAACAATTTATAACTCACCTAAACCTGAACAGGGACTAATAGAGTAGTAATATATGAAAGTGAACTACATAAAATACTTTTATTAATAATTTGGAGTTTATAAAAAGCTAGCTGCTGAGTTTCTGAAACTGTGATTTTTGCAGTGCAGTAGCCAGAGAAATTGTTGATTTACCATCTCTTGTCCTGGACAAATTCACTGTCACTGAAGTCAGCGGAGTTGCACTTGTTTATGTTAAGAGCGAATACAACCCAATATTTTAAATCAAAATTCCATTATAAACATTTTTTGAGGGGCCTTTTATACAGTGGCCCAATTTTTTCTATCATTCATATAGTGTCCAAAGAAGTGCTAGGTGCTTAGGGGTAAAACAACTTTCAGATATGTTGTTCAATTTCCTGGATAAGAAAAAGTAAACTGTGTAGCTACAGTAATCATATCCAATATTTTGGTTTACATTTTCTAACCTTATGTTTATCCCGTCTTCTCCTTTTTGATTTTTTCTTTTCCTTTTCTTTTTTGCGTTTCTTTCGTGATTTTCTATGTGCTTTTTCATTTTTCTGTTTATCTTCCCCTTTTGCATCCTGTTCTTCCTGAACTTCTTCAAATCCTGCATCATCTATTTCACCATCTTCTAGCTCACCATCTTCCCTGTATGGGAAAGGTATGATTTAGATTAAATATGAATTTCCTAAATTAAAAGCATGTAGTACAAAACTGCTCATTTGCCCATTTTCAACAATAAAAGTCAATAAAGATTTTTTTTTTTTTTTACTACCAAGTCTCTCTTCTTCAACTAAATTTATTAAACAATAAATCTTTAAACATTCAACCAAAAAGTTACTATGATTTTCTCCCACAGTTTAAATAGTGTATCCAAATCATAAATTGGTCTTGGCCTCAATACCAGAAGTAGTTTATATACAAATAAAAATGACAATAAATTTAAACCACTCATAACTAAGGTCTTCTCTACATTAGGAATACAGCCATATCAGGGCACTGGCAACTACAAAGTGTCCTAGTTTGGTTATAGTTTTGATTTGCAGTGTACAATGGGTCTTTAACTATGTTTCATAACCAGGCTAAAGCCTTGGTCAGACCACAGCTTTCACCACATCATCAAGGAGAGTTAAGGTCCAGTTTACATTACAAACTATAATGTTTTCCACTGAATTACAGAACAACAGTATTACCACCAGGAGCCCTAATTTTGTTGTGTATGTAGAGTACTCAGGGCATAAATTAAAGATGAGTAAGGCTCTTAGAAAGCTGAGTAGTAAGTGGGACTGTACAATAAACGTGGAAGTGCTTCCACCCTTAGAAAACACTACACTTCATATGAATGAATTTTCTTCATTTTAGGAACAAAATTTATCATAAAACTGAGATTGGGCCCATAACTGTAGCAAATTTGCAATGCTTACCCCATGTGAAAAATCCCCCTGAAGACAAAGGAACTGTTTCATAAGTAAGAATTATAGGAACTTGCCCTATAACTCTGATGCTAAAGCAGCTATTCAAAGAAGCAAGCTGATTTTAACAGTCCTAAACAAAGCAACTGAAGGTGGACTAATTTCACACATTTCACTATATTAACTCTATCTAGATTAGAAAAAGAACACTACTGTGACATAAAAACTTAAGAACTGCCATACTGGGTCAGACCAATGGGCAGTATAAAACAGGATGAGCAGGGATGCAAAACCATGCTCTGAAGTGTCCCTAGGCACTGTTTGCCAGAAGCTGGGAATGGGCAACAGGGGATGGATCACTTGATGATTACCTGTTCTGTACATTCCCTCTGGGGCACCTGGCATTGGCCACTGTCAGAAGACAGGATACTGGGCTAGATGGACCTTTGGTCTGACCCAGTAGGACCGTTCTTATGTAGTAGCCTTTCTTCATCAGTGGCCAGTACCAAAGCTTCAGGGGGAATGTACAGAACAGGATAATTTTGGAGCGATCCACCCCTATTTTCTCCTCCTGGCATCTGGCAGTCAGATGTTTAGGGACACCCAAAAATGGGATTGCATCCCTGACCATTTTAGCTAATAGCCATTGATGGACCCATCCTCCATGAACTTACCTAGTTCTTTTTTGAACCCATTTATAGTTTTGCCCATCACAACTTTCCATGGCAATGAGTTCCACAGGTTAACTGTGCATTGTGTGAAACAGTACTTCCACTTGTTTGTATTAAGCCTGCTGTCTATTAATTTAATTGGCTGATCCCTGGTTTTGTACCGTGGGAAAGGGTAAATAATTCTTCTCTGTTCGCTTTTTCCACACCATTCATGATTTTATAGACTTCTATCATATTTCACCTTAATCATCTCTTTTCTCAGACAAATAGCCCTAATCTTTAGTCTCTCCTCATATAGAAGCCATTCCATACCCTTGACCATCTTTGTTCCCCTTCTCTGAACCTTTTCCAGTTCCACTATAACCTTTTTGAGATGGAGTAACCAGAACTGGACACAGTATTCAAGGGCACACTATGGGTTTATATAGCAGCATTATGGTATTTTCTATCCTTTTTCTAATAGTTCCTAATATTCTGTTTTGACCGCTGCAGTGCATTGAGCTGAAGTTTTCAGAGAACTAGCCATGATGACTGACTCAAGATCCCTTTCTTGAGTGGTAACAGCTCATTTAGAATCCATCATTTTATATATGCAGTTGGGATTAATTTTTCCAACAAGCATTACTTTGCATTTATCAACATGGAATTTCATCTGCCATTTTGTTGCCCAGTCACCCAGTTTAGTAAGACCCCTTTGTAATGCTTTGCAGGCAGCTTTGATCCGGCCTTAACTAACTTTAGTAATTTTGCACCATCTGTAAATTTTGCCACTTCATTGTCCACTCCCTTTTCCAGATCAATGAATATGTTGAACAGGACAGGTCCCAGTACAGACCCTGGGGGAACCCCACTATTTACCTCTCTCCACTGTGAAAACTGACCATTTATCCTTACCCTTTGTTTATCATCTTTTAACCAGTTACTGATCCATGAAAGAGGATCTTCCCTCTTATCTCATGACTACATAGTTTTCTTAAGAGCCTTTGGTGAGGGATCTTGTCAAAAGCTTTCTGGAAGTCCAAGTACACTGGATCATCCTTGTCCACATGTTTGTTGCCCCCCTCAAAATAGTCTAATAGATTGCTAATGCACGCTTCCCCTTTACAAAACCCAGACTCACTCTTCCACAACAAATCATGTTTATTTATATTTGATAATTTTGTTCTTTACTACATCTCTACGAATTTATCCAGTATTGAAGTTAGACTCACCAGCCTGTAATTGCCAGGATCGCCCCTTTAAAAAATTGGTGTTATATTAACTACCTTACCATCACCTGATACAGAGGCTTATTTCAGTGACAGGTTACATACTAGTTAGTAGTTCTGCAATTTCATACCTGAGTTCCTTCAGAACTCTTGGATGAATACCATTTGGTTCTGGTGACTTATTAGTGTTTAGTTTATCAGTTTGTTCTAAAACGTCTTCTATTGACACATCAATATGGGACAGTACTTCAGGTCTGCCACACCAAAAGAATAGCTCTGATGGATCCCCCCCACCTCTGTGCTGTGAAGATTGATGCAAAGAATTCATTTACCTTCTCTGCAATGGCCTTGTCTTCCCTGAGTACTCATTTAACACCTTGGTTATCTCTAGTGGCCCCCCCTGGCATGTTTGGCAGGCTTCCTGCTTCTGATATACCAGTAGTTAACAAAAATTCTTACTGTTAGCAACTTGTGAAGGATGCAAAAACTATCTAAATAAACTCAAACTTTGTAGGCCATCTATGCTACTGACTTGATAATTCCAATTAGTGGAAATTTATTCTGTGTGTGCAGTTCTATGATCATATACCAAAAAAATTAATAGATATGCTAGTGGTGAACATTATACACAGCCAAATTACAATAGGTAGAAAATAAAGAGCTTCTTTGTTGAAGCAGCAAACTATATATGAAGTTATAAATCTGTTTTTAATCAAAACACTGAATGTATTGATTGCTACTGTATAAACTAGGCCATGCACATCATTTTGTGGTTGTGTAAAAACCTGGTTGATTTTCCTCTCCCCTGAAAACCCCCTAATTTAGTGGTTCTTTTCAGGTTTTATCAAAGGTTGTGTTTTTGTTTTGTTTTTAAATTTGTGTCACTCTTCAATACTTTCACAAGCTATATTTGAAAACTGACACTAGAAACATCAAACTGTAATTTCAATCTGTGAATGAAAAAAGACAGTTATTTACCTTCTAGTAACTGATTGTTTTCAAGATGCATGGTCCTTATGGGTATTCACTGTCGGTGTGCATGTGCTCTGTGCCTCCTTGTGCTCCCAAGTGAGGGCAGAAAGAGTGGTGTGGACTAACCGCTTCTCCAGTTCTGACTCTACCGTGAATCACATGATGAGCTGAGCACAAGGGAAGAAGGGTGGGTTGTGAATACCCATACAGACCACACATTTCAAAAAAGTCCAGTTACTAAAAGGTAAGTAACCTTCCTTTCTTCTTCGAGTGCTGGTTCCCAGGGGTATTCACTGTGACTTCCAAGCAGTGCTGGTTGAAGAGGAGGGTGCAGGTAACTATGCTGTACTACAGAAAGGAGGCCCGCTAAGCCCAAAGGAGGCATCTCCAGCCAAAGCCAGAACCAATTGTGTGGTGAAGGTATGAATGAAGCCCCGAGTGGCTGCTCTGCATATCTCCAAGGGCTCTCGTACAGTAAGCCCTAATAGTTTGAGGAGGGGTTTTTATAAGATCCTAGCAAAAGAGGATGCAGGAGGAAATCTACTTATCTTTTGGCAATAGTAATGAACAACCTTAGAGACTTCCGAAAGGGTGCTGTTTTGTGCAGGTAGAAGGCTAGAGCCTGGTGCATGCCTAGGGAATGCCTCTTCCATGCTGTGGTGAGGTTAAGGGTAAAACAGTGGAAGGCGAATAGTTTGGTTAAAGTGAAACTCACAAAGCGCTTTAGGTATGCATTTTGGATACAGCTGAAAAGAAATCTTGTCCTTGTGAAAAATTGTATACATAAAAGCTACACGTTCCCCTATCCTTGTAGCAGAGGTAATAGCTGTCAAGAAGGCAACTTTCAAAGAAAAGTGCAGGAGGGAACAGGAGACCTAGGGTACACATGGTGGTCTTGTGAGGGCAGAAAGGAGGAGGGCTAGATCCCAGATCAGGACCAGTTTTGAAACTGGAGGGAACGTCTTCATAATGCCCTTTAGGAACCTTGCAGTAGTGGGATGGGTAACGACTGAACACATCTCCATTGGGGGGTGGAAAGCATTGATGGCTGCAAAATGTCCCCATAGGGAGCTGAGAGACAAGCCCAACATCTTCACTGAGAGAAGATATTCCAGCATGAGGAGGATTCCTGATGCCTTAGGAGGTAAATGGTGCTGCTGACATCAAGGAGAATTGTTTCCATTTAGCGGCACAGCATTTCTGCGTCAAGGATCTCCTGCTGTTATTCAGGATGGAGTAAACTCTCTGAGAGCATGATCTCTTCTTTATGTACATTGACCATTCAAAAACCACGCTACTTGATGCAGAAAAGCTAGGTTGGGATGGTTCATCCTGCCCTTGTTCTGGGACAACACGCCCAGTAATGGCTGTAGGTGAATTCATGAATGGGAAGATAGCTGTAGGATGGTGGTGAACCACAAATGCCCTGGCCACCATGCTGCTATCAGGATTACTGTCACTCTGTAGAGCTTGATCTTCCTAAAAATGCAAGGAAACAGGAGAATGGGAAGGAAGATGTTTATCAGTGGATCTGACCATTATACCAGAAGGCATCCACTCTGGAACTGAGACCATGGGTGACCTGGAAAGCAGCATGCTAGACAGTTCTTTTCCACTACGTTGTGAAGAGATCCCAAGACAGGAACATTGCTACTGAAAGATATGTTGCACTATCGACAAGTGGGGTTCCCACTCATGATCTGTGTGGAAAAGCCTGGTGAAGATGTCTGCCAGGGAATTCGTTACCCGGGGAATGCAAACAATTGAGAAGGTGATGTAGTGCTGAGAGGTGTTCTGGTACCTAATGCATCAATTCCAGAGGTGGACTACTTCTCTGCAGAGCGGGGTAGAGCTTGCACCTCCTTTCTTGTTTATATAGTAGGCGGTGGTCAAACTGACCTGGCTATGTGTGGACCGAATGATGGGTAAAAACATCTTGCCTGCTTTATGAACTGCTTGGAACTCAAATAAGTTGATATGCAGCTTGGACTGCTGTGTGGGAGCCAAGTGATGTGGGCTGTCTGGTTGAGATGCGCTCCCCATCCCAGTAAGGAAACGTGTGATGAGCATCTTTGCAGATGGTGCGAGAACGAAAGGGACTTGTTGTAATTCAAGAAGTCAGATTTTGACATCAATGCTTGGTAATACACTATTTGGAATGTTAAACCAGCCAAAAAAAAAAAGTCTTCCTTCCAAAGAGGTCTATCCAGTTGGCGCCTTTGTCCAGCAGAGTGGGCTTGGGCTCCTCTCTGTGACATCTTGGGCTTTGGGTCAGAAAACAAAAATGTTGCTCCTTTGGGAGGAATTAAGTGATATTTCTCAATCATCTTCGGGGTTGGGGCACAGATAGCAGGTGCGTGCCAAACCACTTTGGTGGGTTCCATAACGGCCTCATTAATCGGGAGTGCTACTTTAGAGGAAGCCACAGTTAACAAAATATCAAGGAGTTTGTGGGTTGGATCCTGAACCTCCTTTAGCAGAATCTGAATAAAGTCCACAATTCTCCTGAGAAAATTCTAGTACCACGTAAAATCATCTGGAACCTTGGGAAAGGCTGGTGATACTGCCTCATCTGGAAAGGACAGAGAAAGTGCCACTGGCAGATCCAGCAGTTTTGGCAGTACCAGCTGTTCCTGTGGCCACAGCTGGGTGTATTATACAGAGAAATTGTACTCAGCTGCTCGAAAGTATAGGCCCCAGGGGCCCCAGTAAGATCAATGAGTAGAATTTGTAAGAATATGGAGGTGGACCTCACAGTAGATACCATTGGTCAGTAGGCCAGAAATGCTGTTGGTGAAGAGACAAGGGCAAGAGAGTGGATCTGGAAGTCCTGTCTGAACTGATACTTCTCAGTTAGGTAGTGGGCGGAGGTGTGTGTGGGGGGAGGAACTGTTGGTACTGGCTTATTCTTGTCTGATGAAAAAGAGTCCTCAAGATCCAATGATGGGGCTGAAGGTGCCATGGGATCTGATCCCTACCAACCAGTAACGGGAGCAGGTGGGTAGCACGGTGACTAAGCTTGACCTGCCAGTACATGGCTGGGTTCCAGTACCGGCAAATGCCAAGTGGATGGCATTGGGACTTCCTGCGGTATGATCAGTTCTGAGAAAATTAGAAATTTCAGGTTGTATACATAGGCCCTCCAGGAGAGCAGATTGAGGTCCTGCCTAAGATAACATGTGCAAGGGCAGTAATGTCAAACAGAGGGAGAACAATCGCTTCTGCCATGCAGATGTTATCATCATCCTTTCAGTGCATGGTTTTGAGGCACTAGGAGCTCCCAGTACCATCTGCTCCTCCTCCTTCCTGTGAGCTCCAAGAGCAACCATTCTGGGGCATGGAGTCTCCGGTGGCAAGGAGAATTTCTTTTCAGAGGAAACTGGTCCCTCTTCTTGTGGGGGTGTTTGCCCTTGTCTTCTTTGTATTTCTGCCTCATGAAGTGTCTATACATCCTTGAGGACTTCGATCCGTTGGGTCGGGACACTGTATGGGATGGGTGAATGTGCAGCAGGAAGGCCCAGGATCCAAATGGGGCCTCATGAAGAGCTCCATAAGGTGTGTCTGGAGTCAGAATTCCTGAGATTGCCATGCTTTCCTCCCACATACAGGCAGATGCTGTACTTTGAAAGGATGTGAGATTCCCTGAGGAAATACAGGCAGGTTTTGTATGGGTTGTTCACCAGGAAGACCCGGGGGCAGGCCAGGCAAGGCTTGACGTCTGGAACATTGGGCATAATAGGTTCCTGAAGTGGTAGAGGAGCTGGGGGTCCCCCCAATCACCAACTAAATAGCACTAAAAAACTCAACTATCCAAACTTAACAACTGTTTACAGACTTGAAGAAGCAGAATGCTGAAGAGCAGAAATGGACACAGAAGGTTCCATTCCAGACCACGAGAGATAGATAAAGAACTGGAGAGGCAGTCCATCCATACGGCTTAGGCCCTTACTTGGGAGCATGAGGAGGTGCAGGCATGGACCAACGGTAACTGCTACACAAGTATTACTGGTCCTGCGCACACGCACCCACAGTGAATAACCATGGGGACCTGGACTTGAAAAAGAACAAACTATTCTCAAAAAATGAAAGTCATGAAAATATCAAGGTACTTGTTATGCCTGTAAGAAAATATAAGATAGTTAGAGATAAGAAAGTTAGAGAACTCCCACAAAAGCTAGAGGGTGAGTGAAGACACTGGTGATTTCAGAGAGGTGTATGGCTGGTAGAAGGATCAATTATCAGTAGTTCTTGAGAAAAGTGTGTGGGGGGAGGGTAAATTCTGAACTGTTAAGGGACTTGATGTGCTAGATTCTAGAAACTTTTGGGAGGTGGGTATCTGATAACAGTTCTTATTTCATCTTGTTTTTAGTCTTCACAGTGCTGAATTCAATAAGTGGTGGTTTCTCAACTGTAGTAAAGGTGAAAGCGGCTAATCAATACTGCAAATGGAGTGATATCAAACGTCACTGTATGAATTTCTGACTCAATGTGCCCAAAGTTGGAGCAGCAGGAAACAAATGATTTAATAAGCAATGAACATAAATAATTCTCCTAAAGTAAAATGTTAGCAACTCTCACAAAATGTACAGTAGCAAGATAGAAAGGGTTTATGCTTATTTCAAATGGTGCAGAAAAATCAGATTCTTCATGATCAAATGAGCCACTGAATGAGACTTTATTTACTGAAGTGCATTAATGAGTCTGATGACCCTGTAGGCAAGACATTTTTAATGCTACCAATGCCACTGAAACATCAAAGATAGTATAATTCAAATCTCAGTTTCAGGCATTCTAGCAGTTCCTCAACATTCTCTTTATTCAAGAGCAGCCTCTGTTCCTCTGTCACACCAAAATTGGGAAAAATCTATTATGGGTGGTGGCTACAGTAATTTTGGTTCTGAGAAGTTGTAAATTCCTACTGTCTGATTAATGCAACATTCTTTTTTTTTTCTGATGGGGGGGAGGGGGGCGTGTCAGCCTGTTCAGGAACCTTGTGGTCAGTTACAATGAAAACAGGTAAGGAAGAACACAGCAAAACTTGATGGGGCTGACTTTTACATACCAAGACTATGTTATGCAGTGGGGCATACCCACACTACCTTTTCCCATAACAGACAGAGATAATTTCAGCTTTATATGTTCTCTAAAAGTCTATGTCCTCAGTTAAGGAAGAAGTTGAGCCTGTCAGGGAAAATAATCAACCCTGGATTCTCACATGGACAATGACAAAAAATGGCTAGTCATGGGGACTCGATCACCAAAAAAAAAAAACAGGAAGTGAAATGTCCAGGCTCACAAAATGTTTAATGAAAAAGAACTTCCAAACAATAGAAGAAACAGCACAAATTAGAAAACTAGATGAGAGCTCATAATTTTCGATTTCTAGGTTCTTTTTCAAGTCACCTAAAACTGATACAGTAACTCATTTAACGTTGTCCCATTCAACGTTGTTTCAGTGTTACGTCCCAGCTCAATTAGGGAACATGCTTGTTTAAAGTTGTGCAATGCTCCCTTACAACATTGTCTGGCTGCCTGCTTGTAAGATTCTGTGGAAGAGCAGCAACTTTACAAGGAAGCATTGCACAAGTTCCACTTCTCTGCCTCCTCCCCCTCCCTCCCAGAAAGTCCTAAGCGCTGCCAAACAGCTGTTTAGCGGCGCTTAGGATTTTCTGGGAGGGAGGGAGGGAGGGAGAGGAGCGGAGACGCAGGGCTTCTCTGCTCTTCCCCCTCCCTCCCAGCACTTCGTGCTTAGGACTTCCTAGGAGGGAGGGGCAGGAGTGGGAAAGCGCTGCGTCTCCGCTCCTCCCTCTCTCTCCCAGAAAGTCCTATGGCAGCGCTTAGGACTTTGGGGAGGAGGGATGTTGCATGCTCCGGAGAGGAGGTGGAGTGAGGGTGGGAAGAGGCGGGCCTGGAGCATTCCTGGCAAAATCTGAGCCTGTTCTCTGGGGAAGCTGTCGCTGCAAAGATGCTTCCTAGCGTCCTTGCCTGCCGCGGGCTGTGCCTGTGTGGGGTAAGCCAGGGGCACTTCCCAACCACACTACAGAACTGTACAGTATAATGCCTTTTGTCTGCCCCAAGAAAATGTCCTTGGAACCTAACCCCCCGCATTTACATTAGATCTTATGGGACAATTGGATTCGTTTAACATTGTTTCACTTGAAGTTGCATTTTTCAGGAACATAACTACAACGTTAAGTGAGGAGTTACTGTACAACCAAGACCCTCTTTTGCTACAGGATACTTATGTGCAAATCTTGAAAGGGACAACATTGACAACACCATCCATGAAGTCTTAACTAATACTGAAGACAAACTCAGAATCCTTAAAGCAGCTGAAATAGCAAGTGACATCATTTATCGAAGCAACAAAAAGAAATAATGTTTCCTTACCTGTAATTTTTAATGTTTCATTATAAAGGGCATACAGTGGGCTGGACACTATTCATGGGTTGGACCTGCTCATTCCACCACCAAGGAAGCTTTTTCCCCACCCTCCCCCTTTGATTTCATATCCCCTCTGGTGTACTGATGCAACACTGCTATAAAGAATGAAAATCAAATGAACAGGGAGCCCTCCACCACATTATTTAAAAAAATGAGTTTGAAATGTTATAGTTCCACTGGGAGTCTCTCGTTCACCAGCCAGGAAGAAATGGGATAAGGCCGATACTAGGAATCTTGGGGACAGTGGATTGAACATAGTAGGAATGTCTACACAGCCCACAGCAGCAAACCTCCCAGCCCAGGTCAACAGACTTGGGTTTGAGGGGCTTGTGATAGTGCTCTAAAAATAGCGGTGTAGACAGCACTTTGAAGTTGCAGTTTGGGCTGGAGCTTGAGCTCTGAATCCCACCCCCCATCCCTAGGCTTCAGAGCTGAGCTGCAACTTCAAAGCACTGCTACAAAGCTATTTTTAGAGTGCTAGCAATGAGTCCCACATCTGTAGACTCAGGCTCAGAGGCTTGCTGCTGTGGACTACATAGATGTATCCCTAAGTACCTAAGGCATAATTTCTTACGAAGGCCAGGATGTCTCTAACAAACAATATGAACATATTTAGGCTCAGGTCTATGAATCAGGTCAGCAAGTCTTCCAAGTCTTGTATGTTCTTGGTAAGGAAGACTTCTGATATTTTAATAGAAAGTTGACAAATTCTCAATAATCAGGTTGTTGAAGGAGCAGACTGAGGCTGACTGGGGAAATGGTGGGGAAGGTGAACATGGCTGAGGAAAAACTAGAGGCTTCCAAATATAGCAGACTGCCATCTTTGTAAGTCTACAAAACTGAGATCTATGAAACAAACAGTTTATATCTGATTACAGATGATCAGTCTTATCTTCTCAAACAAGAGGAAAATGAGGACATTCAATACATGAGTATATATGTCCACTGAAAGGAGAACGTGTCCATGTAACATACTGTAGCGGATTGTGGGGGAGTTAGGGCCCTGCACCCCTCTTCCCGAGATTCACTGCGACTCTCAGCCAGCCAGTAAAGCAGAAGGTTTATTTAAGGACAGGAACACAGTCTCAAGCAGAGCGTGTAGGTACGACCAGACCCCCTCAATTAGGTCCCTCTGGGAGGTTCAGGGAGCTTAGACCCCAGCTTGGGGTTCCCTGCGTTGCACCACCCAGCCCCAACCGAAACTAAACTCCAAACTCCTCCCGCTGCTCCTCTCCTTTGTTCAGTCTCCCGGGCAGAAGGTGTTAATTCTCCCCACCCCCGTTCCTGGCTCAGGTTACAGCTCAGGTAGCTTCCTTCAAGGGAAGTCCCACATCCCCACTGCAACCCCCCTGCAACATTCCCAGGTCAAATCTGCCCTGCTCCCTGCTCCGTCACACATACCTAGGGATGCCATTGTCAAAAGCAAAATACAAGTACAATTCCTGCTGTTCTCAGCTGCAAATAAGTTCAGATGAGAGAAAATGGCTTGCTGAATATATGAATCAAAAACTCCCAACTTGTCTGTTGCCACCCTTAGGCAACTGAGCTAGCTGGATTTGAGAACTGCCATGTCCTTGGTGTATATTGCTCCAATAGACAGATGGACTTTGCCTCTCCACGAATGAAAGGCCACATGGTTCAGATTTATACTTTTTATTCCTCCCAGACAGTTTATGTAAGCCATGTTTGTTCATCTGTTGCTCCTGATGTGAAATGAGATGAGATGGACCTGTTAATTTTATGGAGGGCTCCAAAGGCACTGCTGATTGCTTTAAAGGCAACATCAGGCTAAGATAAGTTAGTGTCATTTGTTTAAAAGGAAAAACTGAAGGAATTAGGGATGCTGTATTGTCCACAGGATTTTTATATGCACAATGCCAACACAAGTATGAAGTGCAGATATTGGGAGACGTCATCTATTTTCATTGGGACCATAAATGATGTGAAAAAATATCAGGATGATGTTTTGAGGGTGACATTGGGATTTTGGCTTTTATGTCTAGATTTTATATAGCATATATGGTAAAGAGGGGCAATCTCTTTAAATTTTATAAGATACCCAATTTCTGTATGACACAGAACTCATCTGAGGTAGACTTGGTCCAGAAGAGAAAGTCAAATGTTTAAGCTTTAAAGATTCCTGAATAGATTATTTTTTGAGTTGAAGAAAGGAAGGAAGATCTATGTTGACCTCCATTCTGCAAAGCTGGAAAAATACTTTCTAACTTCAGTAAAACAAGATGGTGGGAATGACTGCATGTTCCATAAGGAGCTCATCTATATTTTTGTCACAATGTTTTTTCATCCCTGATTAAAAAGCAATACTGAGAAAGCAGGTTGTTCAGACTGGATTGAACCCCAAGATAGCGTTCTAAGGGACTGTCAGAATAACTTAGTTCTATTGAAAAGGACACCATAATACACATGGGATTTGTGTGAAGATCTTAATTTCTCTTTTTATTGGTGAACTTTGGACCAAGGTAACTTTGCAGAGATGATGTAGGACATTTTAATTTGCATCCAGCCACTTTAATCAAGAACTCAAACTATTTTTAAGGAGCTGAATAGTATTGTAAATATATATATTTTCCCACAGAAGTTTTTGGAACAGTATACTGTGTGCTATAATGGCAGGCAGAGTTAGGCCACTGTGACACACATTCTGAGGAAAGGGAACCAGAAAGAATGAAGATTAAACACATGGATCCTCAGTCTGCTTTAAAAGGAAAGTCAACAGGTTATGATTACTGAAAAATACACATAATCTGAAGTTCAGCAGTCTGAGAGATAAAATTCCTACATTCAAACGCTGTTTCTTAACAGCAGTGAGCCTAAAGCTGCTCAGAGGGAGACTGAATAAATCAAGATTGGAATGCCATGCTTAAATAGTCCAGCAGAGAGAGTCTGAACTCAAAGGATGAAAGGAATAAAACAAGCCTAAACTGCCTTCACTGTGGTGAAACGAGGAGGTCTAATCCATGAATAGTTCCCAGAAGTCCTCCATGAAGAAAAGTTTTATATTTTTGGGACAATTCAGCCAACAGCCCAACTGGAGAAAACCTGTCAGATTAATGTACTGTATACAGTAATGTATATTATTCAGTATCTCAGAAAAAAAGGGATATGCCCATACAATTTAGAACTTTAAATTAAAGCACTTTATATTGAAAATACTTGTTCCAGAATATTTGATTTTAAGCTTAAGTTAAAAAAAAAAAAAGATACAGTGTGTAATTACTCATAAGAGGCATATACCATCTTTTCTAATTGTATTTTTGATCTTCTGACTCTTGTTATTGGCATTGTACAAGACTGTTCTGTATATTAAAATAAATAAAAATAGATTTATAAAAAGATCAGCAGATAAGCTATAAAAATAACTGAAAATTGAAAGATGAACTTGATAAGGAAGATGCAACCTTCTTTTATGCACACATTAACCCCTCCATGGAGTACAAAATGAACAATTTAAAGAAATTATTGAAGCACTTTATCCTGAATATATTCTTCCAGGGAGATTTTTAAAAGCGAATAAAAAAATAAAAATCAATGTTAATGAAAGATAGTAGGTCAAACATGAGAAATGACCCAAGACTGGAATGTATTATAACCTCTCGTAACATGCAGATAACTTTCTGAGACCTTTACCCTTGAAGCTGACATTCTCGTGTGCTTGGTTTCTGCCCAGAGGTGATTTTTTTTTGACAGACTAAGAAAAATCCTTTTAGTTGTTTTTGAATTATGAGAGAGTAAAAGACACATTTTTCCAATTTGGTAAAATATCTAACCACTTTTTTAAAAATAAATTGGTTACAGCAACAACAGCTAAAGTTTAAAACATGAAACTTTGCATGGATATACTGTTGTCCCCATTGAGGAGTAAATAAAATGTTTTGGAGGGGAAAAGTAAGTTATAAGTGATTGCAAAAAATCCAATGGATATCCACAGGGCATGTGCTAATAAAACCTTGCCCCTGTGACCCCATATCATTGCACATTCTCTCTCACCATCTTAACAGAGGAGCTGCTGATAGAGCAATATATATGAGGAAAATAAGTTAAAAAAAATACAGAAAACTCTTTCTTAATTAAAATAAAAAGCACTTGCTTAATATCAGGGACAACATAGGCCATACTGGGTCAGACCAATGGTCCATCTAGTCCAGTATCCTGTCTTCTGACAGTGGCCAAAGCCAGGTGCTTCAGAGGGAATGAATAGAACAGGCAGTCACCAAGTGATCTGTCCCCTATCATACACTCCCAGCTTCTGGAAATCATAGGCTAGGGACATTCAGAACGTGGTATTGCATCCCTGACCATACTGGCTAATAACCATTGATAGACCTATCCTCCAAGAACTTTTCTAGTTCATTTTTGAACCCTGTTATAGTTTTGGCCTTCACAACATCCCCTGACAACTAGTTCCACAGGTTAGCTGTGTGTTGTGTGAAAATGTACTACCTTTTGTTTATTATAAATCTGCTGCCTATTAATTTAATTGAGTGACCCCTAGTTCTTGTGTTATGTGAAGGAGTAACATTTCCTTATTTACTTTCTCCACACCAGTCAAGATTTTATAGACCTCTATCATATCCCCTCTTAGTCGTCTCTTTTCCAAGATGAGCAGCCCAGGTCTTTCTAATCTCTCCTCATACAGAAGCTGTTTCATACCCCAAATCATTTTAGTTGCCCTTCTCTGTACCTTTTTCAATTCTAAAAAATCTTTTCCAAGATGGGGCAACCAGATCTGCAGGCAACAGTCAAGATGTGGGCGTACACTGAATTTATATAAAGCATTATATTTTCTGTCTTATTATCTATTCCTTTCCTGATGGTTCCTAACATTGTTAGCTTTTCTGACTGCCGCTGCACATTGAGCAGATATTTTCAGAGAACTATCCATAATGACTCCAAGATCTCTTTCTTGAGTGGTACCAGCTAATTTAGACCCCATCATTTTGTATGTATAGTTGGGATTATGGTTTCCAATGTGCACTACTTTGCATTTATCAACATTGAATTTCATTTGCCATTTTGTTGCCAGTCACCCAGTTTAGTGAGATCCCTTTGTAAGTCTTCGCAGTCTGCTTTGGACTTAACTATCTTGAGTAATTTAGTATTGTCAGCAAATTTTGCCACCTCACTATTTACCCCTTTTTCCAGATCATTTATGGGTATGTTGAACAGCACTGGTCGCAGCACAGACCCCTGGGGACACCATTGTTTACGTCCGTCCATCCTGAAAACAGATCATTTATTCCTGCCCTTTGTTTACTATCTTTTAACCAGTTATTGATCCATGAGAAAACTTTCCCTCTTATGCCATGACTTTGCTTAAGAGCCTTTGGTGAGGGACCTTGCAAAAGGCTTTCCAAAAGTCCGTGTACACTGGATTACCTTGGTGCACATATTGGTTGATCCTCTCAAAGAATTCTCATTGATTGGTGAAGCATGATTTCCCTTTACAAAAGCCATGCTGACTCTTCCCCAACAAATCATTTTCATCTATGTGTCTGATAATTGTGTTCTTTACTACAGTTTCAACCAATCTGTCTGTTACTGAAGTCAGGCTTACTGGCCTGTAATTGCCAGGATTGCCTCTGGAGCCTTCTTTTAAAAATTGGCATCACATTAGCTATCATCCAGTCATCTGGTACAGAAGCTGATTTAAATGATAGGTTACATACCACAGTTAGTAGTTCTGCAATTTCCCATTTGAGTTCCTTCAGAACTCTTGGGTGAATCCCATCTGATCCTGGCAACTTATTACTGTTGATCAATTTGTTCTAAAACCTCCTTTAATGACACCTCAATCTGGGACAGTTTCTCAGATTTGTCACCAAAAAAGAATGGCTCAGGTGTGTGAATCTCCCTCACATCCTCTGCCGTGAAGACTGATGCAAAGAATTCATTTAGTTTCTCCACAATGGTGGTATTTTCCTTGAGTGCTCCTTTACCACCTTGTCCAGTGGCCCCACTGATTGTTTACCAGGCTTCCTGCTTCTGATGCACTTCAAAATGTAGTTGCTGTTAGTTTGAGCCTTTGGCTAGTTGCTCTTCATATTCTTTTTTGGCCTGCCTAATTATACATTTACACTTGACTTGCCAAACTTTATGCTCCTTTCTATTTTCCTCAGTAGGATTTAACTTCCAATTTTTAAAGAGTGCATTTTTGCCTCTAACTGCTTCTTTTACTTTGTTTAGCCATGGTGGCACATTTTTGGTCCTCTTACTGTTTTTTAATTCAGGGCATTCATTTAATTTGAGCCTCTATTACGGTGTTTTTAAAAAAGTTTCCATGCAGCTTGCAGGCATTTCACTTTTGGGACTGTACCTTTTAATTTCCATTTAACTAATGGTCCTATTTTTGTGCAGTTCCCCTTTTTTAAGTTGAATGCTACAGTGGTGGGCTTCTTTGCTGTGTCCCCCCCCCAAAAAAAATTAATTATATTATGGTTGCTATTACCAAGCAGTTCAACTATAGTCACCTTTTGGACCAGATCCTGTGCTCCACTTAGGACTAAATCAAGAACTGCCTCTCCTCTTGTGGGTTCCGGGACTAGCTGCTCCAAGTAGTACTCATTTATGGTGTCAAGAAACTCTCTGCATCCCGTCCTCAGGTGACATGTACCCAGTCACGATGGGGATTGCTAAAATCCCCCATTATTATTGAGTTATTTATTTTTATAGCCTTTCTAATCTCCCTGAGCATTTCACAGTCACCATCATCATCCTGGTCAGGTAGTCGGTAGTATATCCCTACTGCTATATTCTTATTATTCCAGCATGGAATTTCAAGCAGGGATTCTATGGTACAGTTTGGTTCATTTAAAATTTTTACTATATTTTACTCTATGCTTTCTTTCACATATAATGCCACTCCCCCACCAGCCCAACCTATTCTGTCATTCCTATATATTTTGTACACTAGTATTACTGTGTCCCACTGATCATCATCATTCCACCAAGTTTCTGTGATGCCTATTAATATCCTCATTTAATACCAGGCACTCAAGTTTACCCATCTTAGTATTTAGATTTCTAGCATTTGTATATAAGCACTTATAAAATTTGTCACTTTTTAGCTGTCTGCCACTATGTGACGTAATTGAATGGGACTCTCATTTGACTGTTTCTCATCAGATCCTACCTGTACTTTATCATCTTCCATCCTCTCCTCCTTACTAGGATATAGAGAATCCTCATTAATAGATCCTCCCCTAAGGGATGTCTCTGTCCGAACCGTGTGCTCCTCCGCACCCGTCGGCTTTTTCAGAAGAAAACAGTGTAAAAAATTGGAGATCTAACAATTTTAGGATCTCCACAATATTTTTGTATTCTCCACTGTTCTGCAAATTTGAAAAAAAGTTTCACTATCACATTTTCATTACAAAGATACATCCCAACTTAAACAGAAGTGCAGCTGCACTGTTGACTCAATCTTGCAGAGAACTGTTTCTAACCAAACAGCAGAAGTTAACATGGTAACTCATCTCATTCACTTCAATGAAGTGCAAGCTTCAAAGTCTAACTGGAAATAAATATAAAGCAGAAGTAGATTTTACTACAACTTTAAAATTGCAATTAAAAATAATAAAATGTAAGAAAATGCAAAAATTAAGTTTTCAACACCAACATTAATTTAGTCACATTGCACATAAAAAGTATTCACAATTCAATTTTTCTAATTAACCATACTGTTTTACTGTTTAAGTTGTAAAAGTGTACACTACACCATAAAACAACTAATGTGCAATATATCCATTATTGTCTGAATATATAATAAAATGCACCCTTTTCAGATAACGTATAATTTTTGTGATTTGTTAAGATTTTTCAGTTTGCAGGTGAATTCTGGATGGAGCTCGACCATCATGACATTATCAAGCTATTAAACTAATAAAAACTTGCAACAACAACATTTGGAAATGAAAATCATGCCTTTCTAATGCCAGCATTATTTGAGGAGTCTCAGTAACAGCAGAAGGAAACAAATAGAAAGGGAAGAGATAATTTATTTGGACTTTGGAACAAGAGAATTAATTCTCTGGACATCACCTAATCTCAAGGTATTAAGCACTTTAAGGACAGATCAGTTCTTCATCTAACTAGGGCCCACTTGGGAGTATTATGGCAGGAAAAATTGGTTTTAGCCACTGACAGGTAGAGCAACTGGCCCTGTCATTTCTGCTGGAAACATTCACCTTGAGCTTGCTCTCACACTGTATTATCAACCCAGTCTGATGCCAGTTGCTGACTACTCTGTGAACAGGAACCTAGGAGAGAAAACCACAACCTTCCTTGCCTCTCCTTTATGCTCTACTGCAAACATACATCCAAACTCCGCCCTCCATGCAGCCTGTACTCCTGAGAGGACCAGCCAGATGCCATCCATTCCCAATCTCTCTTGAGTTACGAGCCAGATGGGGGAGCAGCACTGCATAGAAAACCAAGGACAGGTACAAATTGTGTAGGAGCCCAAAGCAATTCTGAAAAAGGCGGCAGGCCTGCTAGCCTAACTGTAGTGACATAGAGGAGTATGTTCCACCACTATTGAATCTTGATAGAAAGATGAGCAAGATCTTGTTTTTCTCAGCAGAGGGAGAAAACAAAAGTGAACACAGAAGCAGGAAGGCTTATGAGGAACCCCAAAAGAACAAAATTAGAAAATTGGGCAATATGAAAATAGATCAAATTTAATATAAACAAATTAAAATAATCCATACTAAAAGGACCCATTTAAATTTAATTGGCTCTCACTGGTGGGCAGTGCTTAAGGGAATTAGACACTAAAAGTCGCTGAAAGTTGGACATCTTTTTAAACTATCACCCCACATTTTAACGAAAAGATCTAGGTAATTACATGGACAGCTCAGTAAGACATCCTCTTAATATACAGCAAAGGTCAAAATCAAATAAGGCGTTATGACGTAATAAGAAGGGGATAGCAAACAATATGGAAAATATGCTATTTAAAACCAGGGTAAATCCTCATTTTGAATACTGGATTTAGTGTTAGTGACCTGATCTCACAAAGGACATAACAAAAACTCGAAAAAAGTCCAGATAAGAAAACAAATTATTATAAAGTAATGTGGAACTGTGGAAGAGAAAATTTAAAAGAATGATTATTTTTCATAAAATAGATGTATTAAACATATAAACAAAAGGCAGTTCAATCTATTGAGGTTCTGAAATATACAGAGATACCAGACTCATCTATAGTTCTAAGAATAGTCTCTACTCCATACACAAGCCCTAATTCCAAAATGTTAGAATTTGGAAATATAGCCAAATAAACCCATCTCAAGACAGTGCTTATCAATATCAAGTTCAAAATGCATCTACTATTTCCAAACATCACACTTGGCATTAACTAGAGACTTTAAAAGATACTACAATCCACTCCTCCTAGATATGTTAAATCATCTCATATCAAAATACTAAAATTCGGCTATGGCATCCACAACACAGTGGAAATCCTACAGCTGTTTTGTGGAGTAGGTTGAGAAGACTTCGGTTCATAGCTCAATACTGGCGCTACCTCAGGTACAGGATTAGTGACCAACTGAGACACCTTCTGTATCTATCAATTGTTGTTGGTTCTCCAATCTTTTGAGGCGAAATTACTTTGAGATGGGATATCTCTCTCTCTCTCACACACACACACACACACACACACACACACACACACACACACACACACACACACACACACACTCTTCCCATGCTCCTGCCTTGGCACAGTTGTCATATTTTCTGTTCATTTTCTTTTCTGCCTTTCTCCTTCGGTTTTCTCTTCGTCTGCATTTATTTTCTAGTTTTTTGTTATTTTATGTTCTCTTGTTTTGTGGCACCCCTTCTCCTTTTCCCATTAAGCAGGACTACATGCTACTTGCATAACTGATGGCTCCCATAAAACCAAAACCAACTCTTGCAGCTGAACTGAATGCACTGAATGAAAGAACAGAGAAGTTTTGGCCTGGAAGTTACTATTCAAGCCTGCAGTCATGTGCATTTGACCTTCTCCTGCAGCATGGTTCATTAAGGGACCCTGCTTCACCTCCATCTGCTGTAATACATTTGTATTTGTAAAGATAAGATTTGGGGTCCTGCAAGTTTCTCTACCCACACTGTTGTTCACTTTCCCCCATCCCCTCAGCTAGTCTGGATTGGCCCCTCAAGGCTCGGAAACAATAATTGAGATTTCTATATTTCACTCCCCACTATACTTGACAGAAAATGTAAAACACAAAGTTATTTGTTCAAAAATTATTTCTATAAAATTAAGCTGAAAAATCGTAAATTTTTTTTTTACTCGTGTATTTCAATTAGTTTAAGGGAGTGGGTATCTCCCTAGCAGAATGCCATTCAAACAAGAAAAAACTGCTCAAGCTGTCTGCAGGATAATAGATTGTCGTCTTTAAGCCATCAGTCAAAGGATGGTTTTTAGATGTTTCTCCCTTATGAAAACTGATGAATATCTTTAGACTTTCTGAAGTCCTTAGCATAAGCTAAATAAAACTTTAAAACCTACTTCTTACCATCCCTGGAATGCAATCTGTGTTGATTTGAGGAGACAAAATTACCACTAAATTTAAATTGCTCAATTGTGTGATTAATACTTCATAATTTTTCAAATGCAAGATCACACAAAATTTGAGATCTGTACTTGTCCACTGTGCCAGAAACCACAGATGTGAGCAGTTAGCTATAATAGGTCTTGATAGCTCTTAAAAAACAAGAAAAACACGGTCCTTAACACGACAGGGAAATCCGGTTTAGCTATCTAGTTACATTTCAAATGCAAAGAGAATGAATTCAACACTATTCTTGGTTACAATGTTAAAATGCATTTTATAACAAGAGACAATTAAATTGTCAGGCTTTCTGAAGAAAAAATCCTAACTCTGCTTCAGAAAGTCTTGTTTCATTGCAAGACAAAAATGATGGTAGCCTGCAGAGACAAGGTTTGGATCAAATGGAACAGTAGGAAAACCAAAATAATATCTGTGCCTCTAGCCAAGAATAGGAAACTAAAGAAGTGGTTTCAGAACAGAACAAAGAGGAGATTTTAAAAGGTGTTTTCCTAGAGCTGTGCATAAAGTCCTTGAACTGACAAAAAGGAAGTTGTCCCTTCCTGAGGGGCCAAGGGTCTTCAGAAGACTCATCCCAAGAAAACAGGAACATAGGACTTACAACTGGAATGGATCTTATGGGTTCAGTCCAATCCCCTGCCGGCATCATCATCATATAAACCCATTCATAAATTTATCAAGCTCCATCTTAAAACTACTGGTAGATAAGTTTATCCCCACTTCTTCTACTGGAAGGCTGTTCCAGAACCTCACTCCACTGATGATTAGAAACCTTTTAATTTCCACTCTAAATTTATTCATGGCCATTTTATGCCCATTTGTTCTTGTACAAACTTTATCCTTTAGCTTAAATAGCTCTTCTCTCTCCCTGATGTCTATCCTACCAGGTATTTATAGACAACTATCAGATCACCTCTCAACCTGTTTTGCTAAGCTAAAAACAAGCCAATTTCTTTTACTCTCTTCTCATAAGACAAGGTCTCCATTCCCTGATCATCCTAATAGGCCTCCTCTGCACCTGTTCCTTTTTAAATTAATCTTTCTTGAACATGGGTGACCAGAATCATACACTGTTGCAGATGAGGTTTTACCAGTGCCTTGCACAGTGTCATTAATACTTGTCTCTCTCTGGAAATACTGTAATACTGGAAATAACTTGCCTGATACATCCTAGGATTACATTTGCCTTTTTCATGACTGCACCACCAGTGGTTCAATGGAGGTCCCATTAAAGCTGCTAGGACCATATTAAGGTCCCCCAAAGGAACCAGGTCTTGAACCAGAGGATGGAGATGAAGAAGCCCTTTAAAAAATCTTGCTATCATGGTACTGGAGAAGACAGATCTTCCTTAACTAGGGGGATGAAATGCTGGTAGCACTGCCAACTGTACTCTCAATGACCTAAGAGCAAATAAGATGCAGCAAGTATTCCAAGTTGTCCAGGATACAAGCCAGTGTCGGCTGAATTCCATGGGCCAATGACCACACCAAAATCACTTTCATTTTGCTGAATAGACCATTCTAATAGAGGACTTTGTACTGTTGAATAGGACCTGTTGAACAGCTGCAGAACACCACTCTTCCTCTTCATTTAGCCATGAAGCAGCCACACTGTGAGATGCAGGGGACTGAACGTGGGACACGAGGTGCAGCCGTAATTCTAAGTGAGTAGGCTGGGATGGAGAGGAAGCAGTACGAGAGGCTGAACTGACAACACGAGAAGACTGGAGAACCAGCATTGCGTTGGGCCACGCCACTACAATGAGAATGAACTTGGCCCGATCCACCTTTGTTGAGGCCACAAAGATCAAGAATGGGTCTTGCCCCTTCCTTAGATTTGGGCGCCAGAAAGTACAGAAATAGAAGCCATGACCCTGGTGTTCTGACAGAACCTCCTCCTCCACCACTCCCAAACCAGTACAGAGCGAACCTGCTCAAGGAGCAGTATCTCATAAGAGGGGTCCCTGAAGAGGGATGGGGAGAGATGGAAAAGAACTGGATGGCATAGCCCAATCTGACAGTGCTTAGGACCCAGATGTCGGTGGTGATAAAGCCCCAGCCATTGTGAAAGTGAGCCAGCCTGTCCCCAAACAGAGGGAAAGGGGAGAATAGGAGCGATGACTGGAACACTGCTCTGGACTAATGAGTCAAAATGGTCTCTTGGGAATGCCAGGAAAGGGCATGGGGGCTGGCCAAATCCTGAATCTGACTGCCACCTCCTATGGGATGTATGCCCTTTTCTGGGGTAGTCCTGCTGTCTTCGGGGAGGGAAAGGCTGCCTAAATGTGTGCTGCGGACGATAGTGCTGCTGCTGTTGATCACCTCTGTACCACTAGTGTGTATGCTTCCAAGGAACATAGAGCAGCCTTTGAGTCCTTGAAGGAGTGCAGAGTCTCATCCGAAAAGAATGTTTGGCCACTGAAGGGCAAATCCTCCATGTGCTGCTGCACACTGGGAGCACTATCCAAATTTTGCAGCTAAGAAGCCCGTCTCCTGGTCACAGCCGAGGCCATCACTCTGCCCAAAGTATGCACAACGTCCAGTGCGGACTGCAATGAAGTCTTAGCCACCAAGCAGCCTTTGGTGACAAATGCCTGAAATTCCTCTCTCGAGGCTTTGGGCAACTGGTCTGCAAACTTAGACATAGGCCTTCAGTTCACAAAGTTGTACTTGGACAGTAATATCTGCCGGTTAGCAATCTGCATCCACAAGAGGAGATGTAAATCTTCCTGTTCATCAGGTCCATTTGTTTAGAGTCCTTCTCCTTGAGAGTGGACTTAAACCCGCCCTGCCTGGCTCTATCATTCACCGTGATTATAAGCAGGGTATCTGGGGCCAGATAGGAGTAAAAACCCTCAAATCCCTGCACCGAAATGAAGTAGTGCTTTGCTGCAGGCAGTACTGAAGCCAGCATGCTGCAGAGGACTTTAGCAGGCTCAAGGAGTGCACTGTGAACAGGGAGGGTAACTTTCCCAGGAGCAGATGGCTGTTGGATATCCACTAACTTGTGGGTGTTCTCCTACAGGAACTCTGCTTGAATATTCGGGAAGCAGCCAAGCACCGCAAAAGGTTCAGGCACACCTTGAAATCCTCCAGTACCAAAGGGAAGAAAGAGACAGACACCGCGGAATTGTCTGGGGACAAAGATGAAGCGGTTAACTGTGCCAGAGCTGGATCCTACTCCAGGGTTGATGGGCCTGGATATGAGGACTCTGGAAGCTCCACGAGGGGAAGGCTCACCAGTGCCTGGCCTGTGATGACTTGATAGTCACCATTACACACCCAGTTGGTGATCTCGCCTTTGAGCGAGATGAGGAGTGGGACCTCTGTGACTGACGAGTGTCCCATGGATACCACTGGTATGGATAGGGTATTGATGGCCAGTAGATGCCAGGCCAGGGGCCCACATCCCGACCACAAGACGAGCACCAATCCTGCTACCCAGAACGCTCCAAGAATTGTCTCCGACGCGGGTCAAGTGATGGAGAATGAAAGGAGGAAGATCTCGCCGTGGATGCCGAAGAGTCTCAGGCTGCAGAGGATAAAGGTAGAGCCAGCCCTGAGAGTGCGAGCAACCACGCTGAATTGTCTGTAGCCCAGAATGACAAGGGAGATGTCGCCAACGGTGGAAACAGTATCAGCACCACTGAGTATGCCTCTGTTGTTTTAGGTGCTGGAAGCAGTGTCGACCCCGAAGTCGGCAGTGCACCAAGGTAAACTGATGGTGCCAAAGTGGAAGGCAGGGAATGCCGCCATAGTAATATCAGTGACAGCGGTCACAGGGGTGCCAAAGACGCTCCTGGTACCGGGGGGGTCCCTTGTGCTGAGCCTGGTACCGGTCCCAGTTCTACTGACTGTGAAAGGGAAACATCACGGTACGGTGCTGACAGACTCACAGGTTCGGCGGCCCGCACAGCCAACAGGGCTATAAAAGACGCAGTCCTGGTAAAGTCATGGACCAAGGAAGTGGTTGGGACAGAAAGGCAGACGAGGTTATATTGCTGCCTGACATGCACCGGTGCAGAAACAGCTGGTGCTAGCATCACCCTCGTCGGTACCAGAATCAACAGACGCCCTGGGGCCAGAAACAGAGTCAATGGTACGGAATCTCCGACCCCCTTGACTGTTACCAGGAAACAGTTGATAGGACCTGCTCCATCCCATGCACTGGTATTCACCGTGCCAATCCACACTCCATCTGGAGGAAGGAGATGAGTCCCCACATGACCTGGAGTGGCCTCAATCGGTCTGATGTGACCTTTTCCTTTGTGCACTCAACAAGGAACAACTCCTCAATCTCTTTGGAAAGGCATCAACTCCAGCACGCAAAGCGGCAGCACTCTCAGAACTCAAGGGCAACCTACAATTTGACAAGAGCGTTGGTGCTGAAGCGGATGCATGGCCTGTTCGACAAGGGCTGCTTCTGACGAAGCTCCCTCGGCACCTGGGTCCATTTGGTGAATGATCTGCAAATGGAACACTGCTCCTTGATGTGGGTTTCGCCTAGGCACAGCCAGCATCCTGTATCGGGATCGTTGTTGGGAATTGCTCCTCTACATGAGGGACAATGTTTAAACCTTTGTAAGGGCATCACCAGGGAAATACTTAAACTTCACCTAACACTAAATCTAATTAATACTATACTAAGGGTACTAAATAGTCATATACAACTACTATATATAATATATATATATATATATATATATATATATATATATATATATATAATAGTTGTATATTTAGAGGGATTGTGAGGTGAAAACCACAAAGAGGTCCAACTTCAGCCATGCTTGGTAAGAAGGAATATAGGTGTAGCGGCGTTGCTGCCTCATGTAGCAAGGGGATGGGCTATGGCCACGAGGTGCAAGCGCCGCCACTGTATGGGTACTGCTAGGCAAAATTCTCTGGATCAGGTGTGTGCACAACAAGCGCACCAAAGTGCAATACTGTGGGAGTGCAGACATTTTCCCAGCATTTGTAGTGGACTATACCAGCATCCATTACTTCATCATGAAACTACCACAATGCACACACATCCTATTTTATTAAACTTTTAATTTAATTTTTTATTAATAGGCATCTTTGCCCTCTGTTTAAACCTATTTTTGACTGATGAGATGTGAAGTAAAGAGAAGGTCTCATTTAAAAAGTAATTAAGGATTTTGCTTTAAAACAGGATGCTGTCACTTACAACTTTAAAGTTAGAGGAAGCCTTAAAGGGAAACAATTACCAATAGTTTGCAGGACATTACTACCAGAAAAAGTATAAAGTACATACAAGTTAACAAGCCTCAAAACTCTACATCTAACTTACCATTTACAGAGGTGTAATAGAAAAAAGAAAAGATAAAAAGATGACAAAATTGCAAACCTTACACTAATGTTTTTACTACTCAAACTTGCTTTCTTAATCTTTACAGACTGCATGAACAGAACTCCTACAATTTAAGCAATTTCTTATAAAATTTCAGAAACCTAGCTATTATGGTAATACCAGTATATGTCCATTCATCAAAACCGAATCTTTTTCTTCCTAAATTAGAACTCAGTGTTGAAACATTAGTCTTGCCTATTATCTGAAACTTCAGTTGAGAGTAAAAAGACATTTTCTGTTAGGAAAGATTAGTTCTTAGACATGTATATTTTGTATACATTGGACCTTCTTGTGTGACAAGAAGTTGTGGTTACTAAAATCATACAGATCACATACAAGAGCAATAAAACCAATGGAGGTGATAAGCACTTAATTTACCAAAAAGTTCAGTAGAAAAATAATTAGACCTACAGACAGAAAATAGGCCACTGCGCAAGATATGCAAAGTCTACACAAATATGATCAGGATGGGGGCTAAAGACAAGGAACATCCAAGTTTGTTAGTAAGCACTCCCTGCAATAACAAAGTGAAAGATTCAAGCCAACTGTTAAAACATTTTCCTGACATCCCTCTATGTAATACCCCCCGCCCGGAAAAACTTTGCTAACTTTGTACTAAAAGTTTGCTCAAGTCCATCTCCTACGAGCACAATAATAAAAATAATCACGTTAATCACCAGTTAAGCCAACATTAACATTTACATTCACCTCTACTCTCTCAACTTTACTGCCAAACAGTCACAAACTCTGAAACTTCATAAGCAACTCACCTGTAATTCTAACACAGAGCCACTCCAAATGCACGTCCAATTCCTCATAATTACACTCAAACACAAAAGCTAAATATTTACCTAATTTCCTCATGTATAAATGACATCTAGACTTGACTGTTACAGCTATTCTACCGGAAAGATATTTATCTTCCTGGGGTCAGAGTTTATGTTTTGCATTTCAATGTGACTCTGAAGAACTGGATTATCATCATAGTGAGTGCTCTAAGTTGGAACTGAAAATAAATGTGTGGCTTGTGTATATTTGGGTAGTATTGTATGAGAGTTGTGATTGGTGTGGATGAAAATGTTGGCTTAGCTGGTGATTTCTTTGTTTTTATTGATTGTATTGATGGGAAATACACTTGATTAGCCTTAATTTGCATGTGGGAATTTCCCTAGTTTTTAATTGGCAAGAAAACTAAATTATTTTTATATAAATGCTGCAGGAACACAAAAGTGCTCTAATTGGTCGTATGAGGTTCAATGCAGCAGGCATGTAACTGCACTAGGCTCACCTTCTACAGATGTCTGGACATATGTAGGGGAGTGTGTGTGTTTGGATGTAGGATGGAAGGTTATAACTGGTAGAATACCAATTGGGGGCACTTAAGAGGGGAAATTTTATCAATGTTGAACATACCAAATGTTTTACACCAGTCAAGTTTAACATAGTGAACACACTTCCTGTTTCCATGACTACCTCCTCCCCCATTTTGTCCCCTTTTCATGTCTGTCAACATCCCTTGTAACTGCCTTCTACATTCCTTCAAATTGTGCACTCTCTCCCCCTTTCTAACAGTCCTCCAAAATACCCTTCTCCCCCAACCTTTCCATTCATGGTTCCCTATCCCCTAAAGCTTCTTTCACACACCCATCTTTCATGCCCACATGTCCCCTGGAAGGCCCAGTGCCAGGCAGAAGGTATATGGCTCCATGGACTTTTATCCCTCCTTCACTTATGTTCACATTGTCACCGGTTATGGAGAAATGATAAATACAACTGCAACTTAACTGAGAAGCTATATTTTTAAAGCAAATTTTGTACACTCTGTAAAATTCCCAAAGAAAACTGGTCAGTTGAGTCAAGGGCCAAGGTAGACCTAGAGGGTAAAATCCAAATCATTTGAACAAGGGGGTTCCCAAGACAGGGCACTCTAAAATGAGCTTTTTCCAAAGTTGCAAAAAGCTTTTTAAGGGCATATCTACGTAGGGAAATTTACTCACCTAACTACACCAGTATAATTATACCACTGTAACTACGCCAGCATAACTCCCCATGCACATGCTTTTTCAGAGTGCCTTTTTTTTCCACTTTAGCTTAAATCACTTCCAAAGAGACATACAAGCTAAACTGAAAAAGGTACTCTAAATCCCAAAAGAGCATGCCTTCTGGAGAAGTTATACTGGCATAGCTGTAGCAGTATAATATACCAGTACAGCTGTGCTGGAAAATTTCCCCACGTAGACAAGTCCTAGTGTTTTTTATATACACCTAGGAAAGAAACAGGGCAAGAACTGCATTAAATATATATCACTCAACTTTCCTAGCCAACATCTGGTACATGGTACCAAAAAAGAAGGTCCATAATTGTAAACATGAAATTAACAGACCTCTTGAGAACTACAGAGTGAGATGAGGCAGAGCTGGCAATTCTCTTATGGATTACAAGCATGGAACACACACACTTTGATGGAACTCCTGACACAACTTCAACACCAGCTCCCCTTTGAACTTAAAAGAGAACACATACAGGACAGGAAAAACGCTTCTCTGCAGGGATTTGAACCTAAGACCTCTAACATCACAAAGCAGACATCTATTACATGATGTAGCAGAATAACTCTTTTACCCTGTTGCGTATCAGAGGGACAGCCGTGTTAGTCTGAGTCTGTAAAAAGCAACAGAGGGTCCTGTGGCACCTTTAAGGCTAACAGAAGTATTGGAGCATAAGCTTTCGTGGGTGAATGCCCACTTCATCAGACGGAAGTCTTGCGTCTGATGAAGTGGGCATTCACCCACGAAAGCTTATGCTCCAATACTTCTGTTAGCCTTAAAGGTGCCACAGGACCCTCTGTTGCTTCTTACCCAGTTGCATTATTCTTACATAGGGTAAAGAGAGAGATATGACATACACTCTGAACCAACAAATTTCTTACTTGCCCTCATAAAAATATCCCTTTTAGGCTACATGAGCACTCCACTAGAAACCAGTAATTCTACACTCCCTTCTTCCAATAACTGGCATTAATAAATCCCTTTGCAACTCACACTGAGAAAAGCTTCATCTATATTAAAACTAGAAAGGATGCACGTATTCATCCCCTTTTACAGATGGGAGGACTGAGGACCAAAGAGATTTCAGAAGATCACTTCTGGCATAGCCAGAAATAGAACCCATGTCTCGTATATAGGCTTGGAAGATTAGATGTTTATATATAGATGTCACTATACACACACACAAACTGATGAAAAAATATTTCCATCAATAATAATCAAAGTGTACAGATAGGCACAATAAGAAAAATGCTTCCTGACAACATGAGTTTGATTTAAGGATATTTACTTTTTATAATTTGACATGCAATGCTGACAATGTGTTTTAACGGTTATAAAGCTTTAACTTTTTAAATCTCAATGTCTACTTTCATTAAATAATTATTGTCTGACCCTGTGTCTGAACTCCCCATAATGGCCCAAAACTGAAAATGTAAATCAATAAAAAATACCTGAAGCCCATAATTTTGCACAATCATGAAAGTTTAAATCAATAAAAACGGGAAAAAAATACTTAAAAATAAACACTGAGATTATAAAAAAAATAAAAATCAAATTCTGCCAAGCCTATTGCGGAGCCAAGTTTCATCCATTAAGCCATGCTGCCTCTCACAAAGATCAGGTCAAATCTATATTCTTGGCCAAGCTGTCTACACAACACGGCCAAGCCTGTGACCAACTAACATACATACAGATAAACTTGCCCTAGCAAAAAACTGCACATGATAGAACTTCTGACTGAACACTGAAGGGAGCTGCAGGAGAGAAAAGATGATTGCAGTTAAGGTGATAGGACTCGGGAGAACTAGCTTTGCTAAAGACTTCCTATGTGATGCAGAGGAAGTAACTTATCAGAATTTTCAGGTGTCCACTAGTTTTGGCCACTGCTTTTCAAATTGAAGGGCAGGCAGAGAAATCATCCGGGGAAGGGTTGTTGCTCTCCTGTCACACTGAGCTGGCTGGGTTCTAGTCTGCCTTTTGTAGGTAGGGCACTGGGAAACCCACCTCCAAACAGGCTATGGGGACATGATCGGAGTGGGTTTCTGCCAGGAAGAGCAATGGCAGGCTGCCAGGGACAAAGACGGGACTACTCCCCCTAACCCCAGGTTCCACTGTTCTCAAGTCTCATGTTATTATTTAAAATAACTAAGGAAATTCAGCAGAAAAAAGACTTTTCTAAAATGGAATTAAGATTTCAGCCACATGACACTGCCTTGAGTAGTTATCTTGCATGCTGTCACTTTATTCCCTACTTCCCAGTTTTCTGGCATTTGCCATTCCTTTATGGTAAGAGACACGTGGAGGAACTTAACTCTGCGTTTTCTGATTTTCTAAGGTTTGAACTTGGACATTTAAACTCATGTCCAGGAAAGGTATGATCAGCACTAGGCAATGTTATGCGGCCACAAGCTTAACTCTACCTTAATTATTTTTTTTCTGTGGTGAATAAATATTTATATATTTTAAAATTTTCAAAGTAACTGATCATGGCAAATATTTGCAAATTCAACAGGGACAAGAGACCTGAAACACTCATGAGTAAAAAGAGGGGGCATGGAGAGAGGGCAATGGCCTACAAGAGGTATAGAGTGAAGGCCTGGAAAAGGAGAGCAATTACACAGAATAGCATGGAGCCAGGATGAATTAATAGAGGAGCAGGAAAGCAGAGAAGGGGGACTAGGAGGACAGGCATGCTGGATAGCAGGAATATCTTAGGCTGTACCTCTCAAGCCCCTCAGCTTTTCTGCGCTTTGGCTCTCAAGCTCAATCTCTTTCCAACTTCCTTGCTCCCTGACTCCCCTGAACAACAATCCTCCAGTGTTCCATGCAATTGGGGAGCCAGTGAGACCTAGGTAGGCTGGGGGCAAGGAACTTGCAAACTACAGTGGAGCAGAGAATGATAGAGACTGTATGGCAATTTAAGCTCACTGTTGCTCAGCCTACCTAACCCCAGCCTCGTTTCTCCCACCACAATCCTTACTCTCTATCACCCACTGGCCTTATGACTTATCAGAGCAGAGCACCACTCTGGTAAACCACAGGAAGTTTGTCAGATAAGTACTATTTCAGTAGCAGATCTTGAAGTTATGCTTGCCAGGGTGTGGATGAGGAAGTGCCAAGGAACTGGGGTGCCAGAAGGGACCAGGAAATTCCTAGGATAGCTGGAGGAGCCACAGGGAACAGGAAAGGCAGAAAACCTGTGAGACAGGCTGGGCAGCCATGAGTCTATCTGGCTCACCTGGATATACGCAGATGACAGGTGGCGAGTTGAAACAGGCGGGACAGCATCAGAAAATGGTAGTAACAGAATGAGCTGTTCCATCGGCTAACCTCAGTGAAACTCAAATAGGCTATCTTGTGTGTTTAATTTTAAAATGTCAGAAATTTTCTACCTCAAAGATACTATCAGAATGTGCATAGGATATCAGAATGCGTACTTGTGTGATGACTGGGGTTTGTGGTTATTAGCAAAAGGAACCAAAAACATGAAACAAGCCAATTTTTCAAAAAAAAAAAAAAGAAACTTTTTCAAATTATTCCTCTGCAAAAATTAGTTAAATTTCACTGCAAAAGTTACATAAGAATTTCAACTCTCCCTTGGAGAGTTATTTTGTTAGATTTGGAGACTAAATTAAATCTTCATCATATAAAACAGAGGTAGTATATTTTAGTCATGCTTTAAATTGATATCACAACACAAAATTAACTAAAGAATCACTAGTAAAGCCTCCATAATTAGTGCCTAACCATTCTGACTTATTAGGTCATTATTTTTTTCCTTGTTTTACAATAGTTTTGCAAAACAGGGCCTTATACACCTGCAAAAGTGGAACCAGTACCTGATCTGAACTTTCAAATAAAAATATTCATCCCAAAACATGGAAAGATCTATATTTTTAAACTTTCCTGCTGCGGTAAACATGGCACTAGTTCAAACATGGCCCTACTTATTGCAATCAAGCCCCTATAAGCCTGTAGTTCAATATTATTTAGGAGACCAAAGTAGTCAGAGTTGTACTGGTGCCATATTCTGTTGTATCTGTAAAAACTAAGTATTCAGTTCCTATGCCAGACATGCAGGGATATATCTAGTAAAATCATCTACTGTGTGATTTAACCATATACATGCCTGCAGATCACAGTTTAAAAGCAAGGCCCTGATCCTGCAACTGACAGAAGCACCAGCACACTGCTGCACCCATGCCAAGTCCCATTGACTTCAGTGGGGCTCTTGGGGGCAGTCCAGCAGTCTGTCCACACCATGTGTTGCAGGATTAGGGCCCGTTTTTATGTATTTATTTGAGATCACAGACTGTTCTCTTCACTTATCCTCTTAAGACATCTGCTTTATTGCAGAAATGTTGTGGTTCTTTGTATATGTAAATAGGGCTGTATTTTTGTGTTTAGTGCTTAGTTGCTGTAGTCTCAATTTGTTTGTTTCTTGTTTGTGTAAGGAAAGGGTTGTTTCTATTTTTTCCATATTTTTAAAAAATGCACACTGTGAGTAATCCTTCAGGAGAACTAACTTCATGTGAAAGTTGAGCTATTTTTATTTAGTTATTTGTGCATGTAAAAAAAGTCCTACACAGCTTTTTGGGGGAGAAAAGTATTTTCCTCACACTCAGTCAAAAGAGTTAAATTATTTTTCTCTGTTTTTAAAAAAATTATCTTTAAAGTAAGACCGTGAAAAGTTACAGCCCAAAGCAATACTTTCCTCTTAAAAACAAACAAGATCAAACGGGGGGTAAATGTGAAAGGTAATTTGCAACTATCTATAGCTGTAATGAAAATTTCATTTCTGTAATTCTAAAGATTAGATTAATGCCAAGATTGCTAAATGTTAATAGAAGTGTCACTGATTTACATAAAATCAGTATCTGCAACCTTTTGTGTACTGGTTACCTACTATACTGCCACCCTTACTTATCTATGGGACTACTGCCATAGTAAAGTCATACTACTGATCTACTTATGTAGTAAAACACTGAATGGAAGGCAGAATTGGCTCAGACTATACACACTATAATTTTATGCTACTAAAATATATTATAGTACTGCTTCTATTAACTTCTTCAATTTGGAATGGACATTGATCAGTTACTCAGATTTTATCCAAAGTATCAACCTAAAAACACTGCATTTTTCTTTTCAACAAGATAATACAAGGGACAGTTCAAGCAAAACTATTTCACCTAAAGCTGTTCAAACTGAAATCCACACCCCTAAAGTGTTAATCATGTTTTCTGGGACTGTGTTTTTGTTTAGATGAGTTTGTGCCTGTTTCAGAGTAATCAATCCATAAGGAAAATCCATAAATTTCCTAAAATGTATAATGCATTTTGACTGGGTTGAATTTGCATATCTACTGTAAAATGAGAAGGCATATATTTTATCTCTACTATTTTTCTTTTAATTATGGTAAGTGTATGGTGAACACACCTTGCTATAAACTATTAATAGGGGTAATCCAGATAGTCAGCAGGATCGTCTCTAAATGTATTATTTATAAGGCATGTTTAATTTATTTATTGTTAGGGCATTATGTTCTTCTAGAATTAAAAAATAGTATAAATAGATGTGAAGAAATGTAATAAGTTAATGGTACAATTAATCTATTAAATTGAAGATATTTAAACGAAGCTATAAAATAAGAATTTACCAGTTTTCCCAGTGTAGGAATAAGTATACTAGTGAGCATAATTTTTGAAAGGCACTTTACATGTAACAATTTAAGCTAGAATACTGATTCTGAAGAATTTCAAATTAGAAATATTAGTCTCTAGTGAAATAGTGGTAAAGAATTCTTGGGCCCCAACATCACCACAGATTCTTAATGAAAATGTGAACCAAATATTTACAAAACCTGAAACAATGTTCTATGGTAAAAAGTGCATGTTCCATTAATATTTGACTGGTATGCAAGTATACCTTTTAAGCAAGTTCTTTGGACAATTTATGATGCTGTCACAGTTCAAGACTAGTGATACAATATTATTACTTTTTAATGCATCTTCCCTTGAACTCTTCAAATTTATTTAACGGTAGTCTTCTCCATCATTAATTTTTATATGCAGTAGCACTTAGATTACTTTAAAATTGAAGATGGAAGGGGTAATCATGAGACTAGAAGTTAAACAATCCAGAGGCTATTCCAGATCAGGGATACACTGTGTGTTTTGGGAAAGACATTTAACCTATGTGGGCCTCAGTTTCCCTACCAGTAAAAAAATAGGATTAATAATTCTTACCCCACAGGGGTGTTTTGAGGTTTAATCAGAGGGTGTGTCATGTTTTTCAATCATCTGATAAGAGCACTGTAAATGGTTGGGGAAGTCTGCGGGCAGGTTGGGCTGCTGTTGAAAACCACCATTACAAGGGCACTCATGCGCTCTCTGTCCACGTGCCCTGAATGACGGGGAGTGGTGAGGCTAGAAGAGAATTTTTGGGCAGTGGCTAGGAAGGCCAGAGCTGTCTGAGGCTAGGATCTGGATTTCCAACCACAGTTGCAGAAAAGAAAGGGAGGGAGCCGGAACAGAGCTCCTCACATCAGGGAAAGGACTCTGGTTTGCTGCGCATGGGGACTGAGAGGTGGCAAAGAAAGAGAACGTCAGTCAGACCTTAATCTGCATAAAAAAAAGATCCAGTTAAATGTGGCGGGTGTAATCTGGCGAGAAAATGAGGTTAAATATGGCCCTAGTGCGAGGCGTCCTGCATAGATAAAAACATTCTCTCCCCCCTGACGAGCAGCACGGGGTGGGGGGTAACAAACACAACGGTGACAGCCAACAGACACCCGCTGCAAAGTGCATTGTATGGAAAGAGATGGAACCAAAAAAAATGAGATGGCAAATGCATGCAAGAAAATGCCCCTGTCCTTAGGAGTCCCCCACCCCCTGCCCCCCGCCCTATTAACCCCCCACTTCGCAGCCTGGAGGTGACCTGGCCCCCAGCCCCGCACCCCCTTCACCCGCCAGGCCCATTAACCCACAGCATCACCGGCATGAGACGCGGAGAGAGAAGAATGTTACTCGACCTTTCGTCCCCCGCATGGTGCCTGTCAGAGTCGGGCATGTTTGGGCCAAGGGCTGGGTTTGGGGGGTTGGCGAACAGGCTTTCAAAGGCCATGGTGCGGGCCCTGGGGTGAGCGGAGGAGGAGGGAGGTGGAGGAGGAAGGCAGGACACTGCTGCTGCCCGGGGTGGTGGTGGTGGTGGTGGTGAGGAGGAGGAGGAGGCGGCGCGCACTCGGCGGCGCGGGAGGCTCGCTGAGGAGGCGCAGGAGGAGGAGGAGGAGGGCCGGTCCCTCCGCGAGGAGAGATGATGAAGGTTTCACTCACGGTTACTTAGTGAGACACTAACAGTCACTCTGTGCAGGAGGCTGCACAGGGTGAGCCCGGCCGCCCCGCTGCCCGCTCTGGCAGTCCGCGCGGGCAGGCGGGGCCGGCGGCGCGGCGGCGCGGCCCGGAGGAGCAGGCCCGGGGCACAGGAGGAGGAGGACACACGGGGGGTAGGGAGTGCTGGTGGCCGGAGATGCCCGGTTATTTCTTCCTTACAAACATGGCGCCCGCCCGCCCGAGACACTCTCACAAAATGGCGGCGGCGCGGCCCGAACGCGCTCAGCGCCTCGGCCAACAACAACAGCTTCTTCCGCGCCAGGAGGAGTCGGCGGGCGATGGCGTCGTACAGCCGTCGCCGAGCCCCGCCCCTGCGCTCCCATTGGGCCGCGCCGCCAGCGTCACGGAACGGGAAGCCGACCATTGGGAGAACTCGCTGCCAATCGCAGGACGCGAGGAGGCGGGCCTTACCGATCACCGCCCTCCCCTTGGTCAGATTGAAAGGCATGGCTAGGCATAGCGTCCTCCTCCGCGGCGCAGGGATATCTCAGGGCAGGGAGAGGAAAAAAGTCCGCCAGTGTCACGTGTCTTTCAAGGCGCTAAAGGGGGAGAGGGCGGGACCGAGCCTGGGGCAGGGCGCAGGGTCTGGCCCAGGGCTGGGGGGGAGGTGGAGACCCCTATTGCCAGTGCCTGGGAGCATTGGGTGGTGCCTGTACCCCAGCAGATAAATAACAAACCCAGTGGCTGTAACAAACCCACCGTGCCTGGTGTTTGACCCTCCGGGGAGCTGCCTGCCCCCACCCATGGGTGCCCCCCTCAGGTCCGCAGCCCAGCCCGCTGTGGCAGAGCACGTGGCGACGTGGGCCCTGGCTGCCTGCCTGAAGGGGAACACCAGACATCCTCTTCCCCGCTGTGGCTGTCTGCCCTTCCCCAGCCTCCCATAGCCCTGTCCTGCCAACCCCAGAGTTTCCAAAATCATGGCCCGTTGGGGTGACGGGTAGTGTTGCCCACACTCCCAAATACGTATTGGGTAAGGCGATTTTGGACCTTGCTGCAGGAGCTCTCACACCATGTCTCCCCGTCCACTGTCCAACAGCTATTTCTCCCCTCCAATCAACCCTGTCTTTACAGTGCCTACATCGGTTCTCACCCCCACCAGCTCCCACCCAGGACCGGCATTGGTTCTCTCCCCACATCAGTTCTGTCTGACCCTTAGCCCCCACATCTGCCCCGTCCCCAGTCTCTCCATCAGTTCAGCCCCCAACCAGCTGCTCCTAAATTATGCCCACACACACCAGCTTTGCCTCCCCAGACCCAACTCTGCTCTTCCTGGGGTTCTTTAGCCCCTCTCCCACTGCTGCCCTCCCCAGGTTTGGGAGCCAGGTGTGGGGGCAGCTCCAGGGTTTCTTTACCTCTGTTGCCCCTTCCTAGGCCAGGGAGCTCACGGATAGGGTTGCCAACCCTCCCGGTTTCGCCAGGAGTCCCCCGGAATCAGGTCCCATCTCCCAGAGGCTCCTGAAGCCAAACCGGGAGATTTTAGGCGCTAAAACTCTGGCAGCACAGCAGGGCTAAGGCAGGCTCCCTGCCTGTCATGGCCCCACACCGCTCCCAGAAGCAGCCAGCATGTCCCTGTGGCCCCAAGGAGGTGGGGGGGCAGGGGTCTCTGCACACTGCCCACGCTGTTGTCCCACAAACTTATACAGGATCGTTTTAGGGATCAAGACAAAGATGCCACATTTATTATGATAATTTGATTTATGACCAATAACTAATATCTTAATCCTTATACACACACATTATACCTAATACCTATACACACACATTCACACACACACACACACACACATCCATCAGATGTTCTGCAGCTGCTGCATAGTTACCAATCCTGCTTGAGTCTGTGGCTTGAGTTTGCAGCTTGGGTTCGTAGCTTGTGGCGGCTAATTGGCCAGGAAAGCCGGGCACAAGGACGAGCTGGGTCTCTGTTGGGAATGCACCGATGCCCTTCCATGTTGGCAGCAGAATGTTACCCTCCTCCAAAGTTTTCCATCTCACCCATCCTTTTTGTAGGCTTTAGTTTGAATCCAGAGCCTATAGGTCTTGCTGTGTCACGCTGCCTCTGGGTTTGGTGATTGATCACCCGTCAATTGCAGACATGACTTTCAGCCTAGGACCGGGCTTTGATCTTCCTTCTATTGTACCTTTTCTTTTTAGGGTGGATTCTTCTTACTTTGTTAGGGCTCTTGTCTGCATTTTCAGCCGTTGGTGTTTGAACTCTATTTAATCAGGACAGGTTGGGGCTGGAGGTTGATTCCATCATCCATACATACCTCATTCACACATCTAAACTAATAAGATTACAGCAGGGTTTGCAAGTCTCAGTGATTTAAGCAGGAATTGGATTGATAGTGAAACTTACAAAGGCAGCTGACTGAACATCTATGGCTCTTAACAAGCATCTTAACTGTTAATTAGCCAGTTATTGGGGTAACCGGTTTTATGAATGAATATTGTTTCATTCATAAAACTTTACTTATGAAGTTACATTAATAAAGTAAACAATTAAAAATAATTTCATTCATGAGTCCTACAACACCCCAAGCACCGACTCCTCAGCTCCTATTGGCTGGGAACCGTGGCCAATGGGAACTGCGAGGCCAGCACTTGCGGGTGCGGGCAGCATGCAGATCCCTGCCCCCATTCCTCGGGGCCAGACATGGCGGCCGCTTCTAGGAGCGGGACCAAGGCAGGGAGGGAGGGAGCCTGCCTCAGCCTTGCTGCGCTGCTACCTGGGAGCTTCCCATGCCCGAGGTAAGCGCCTCCTGGCTGGAGCCTGCACCTTGCACCTCCTCTTGCACCCCAACCCGCTACCCCAGCCCGGAGCCCCCTCCTGCACTCAAACTCCATCCCAGAGCCCGCACCCCTTACCCCCTCCCACACCTCAACCCCCTGCCCCAGCCCTGAGCCTCCTCCCGCACCCAAACTCCCAGAGCTTGCATCCCACACCCCATCCTGCACCCCAACCCCCAGGCTCAGCTCGGAGACCCCCTCCCACACTCCAAACCCCTCGGGCCCCAGCCCAGAGCCCACACCCCAACCCCCCGCCCCAGCCCAGCTTGAGTTTCACAACCATGAACCTCATCCCCTAGAGTTAGTCACCCCCAGTCACGTCAGCCCTTTCACACAACAAAACCAAGTTGGAGGAGGAGGATTTGGTGCCCGCCCCATATGCTATAACTCAGTGGTTAGAGGGCCCACACAGGATGTGGGAGACAGGGGACTGCACACCTTAGTATGAGGCTCACGCCAGGGCTTCAGCGTGAGCTTGGGGCTGGGTGTCAGGACTTAGGCAGCTCTGGGCATGCCCAGCAGCAGAAATTTAGACGCCAAGGGGACTTTACTGGTAGAAATGTAGGCACCTAGGGAATTTAGGTGCCAACAGGGTGAGGCAAGGTGGGTGATTTAACAGACGTTGGTCCAATAGAAGATACGATCTCACCCACCTTGTCTAATATCCCGGGACTGACATGGCTACACCTACGTACACTTAGGTGAGCTGAGCAGAGGGGTTGAGAATCTAAATTTTGGATTTTGGCACCTAAAGTGGCAGTTAGGGGCCTAAATTTCTTTGTGGATGCAGCCCCAAGTCTCTTTCCACTCTCCTATTCTCCTTCTATGCTTCTCATGAGTCTCCTGTCCTCCACCTGTCCCCTGCATTCACTTGCCCCCATGTTTACCTTTGTTCCTCCTCAAAGCCTCCTACCCCTCACATAGTCTTTCTCTGCTATCCCTGTTACTCCGTCTCCTCTTACTCTCCCTATTCTCTGTCCCCTGGGTCTCATTCCTGCATACAATATTCTCCTGCACCCAGCACCCAGTCATTCTCCCTCTATTTTATTTTATTCAGGTGGTGGTGATCTGCTTTTCAGAGGCAGGAGGGACCATGCGGAGCAGTTTGTTTATGTGCACAGGGATGTCGCTTGAATCCTCCTGAGACATCTCGATGACACTTTCATGGAGGTTTGAGGCGCTCTGCAGTCCTCTGCCAAAGGTCCCCAGGGATGGCAGCCTTATTTCTTCCTCTGCGGTAGGACACTTTCCCATGTCAGTCAGCGATCACTTTGGCTTGCACCATTGCGGTACACGGGCTAGCAGCATATGGGACACCCGCAGCAGCTGGGCTCTCTCTGCCTTTGTTACTCTCCGGAGAGAAATATCAGCTAAAATCACCCCCGTCTGTGGAAAACAGTGCCAGTATTCAGTGCCAATGCTCTATACCGCTAGATTCATGCAACCGAGCAATTCCCTCATTTCCCTCACCTCTGGCGGGCCATACTCACCATGGCTGGTACTGTGACTGACATGGTGCACAAGCAATCCCAAGCAGAAGTAAGAACATAGTGCTTAAAACTTTAGGGAGCAAGGGGAGTGAGTTTCGCATCTTAACTTTCGTTTTCTGTAGTGAATAGACTGACAATGGTACCTCCGTGTGTCTTATCTGCAGCTGCTGCCATTGTGGCCTTCAGGGTCTCTCCCTCCACACCCAGAGAACGCCTGAGCCAGATAAGGAGAAAAAAGAGGACTTGGGATGACATGTTCAATGAGATCCTGCAAGCCAATGTTGCATTGGACAGTCAGCACAGGGCCTGGAGGATGAACATTGAGGGCAACCTGGAGAAGGAAAGAGTGGAGAGGAGAAAAGTCTGGGAGTCCCAGCAGGAAAAGGAGAGGGAGATGCACCAGGACATAGTGAGTCTTGTCAGGCAGAAAACACCGATGCTGCAGATTTTGGTGGACCTGCAGGTTCAACAGTCCTGGGCTTGCCTTCCTCTGCAGACCATTGAGAACTCAATATTGGGACCTACCTATACCCCCCCTCAACATTCTACATGGCATCAGGGGTCACTGCACTATCCCTACCACTCCGCCCTGTGGGATGTTAAAGACAATCACAGCTTCACATACACTGACCTGTGTAAACCAAAGTTGGTATATGTGTAGCTGAACTGGACATGAATATTGGTCCCAGGCAGTCTTTTACTTTCTGTGTGCGCACATACAGGTGATGGAGACGGTCAGTGAAGTTTTCCTGGCTGTCCTCAAGATACACCCTGCATATCTGCTGCTGTAGACCTTGCTGCACAAGCTCTATTAAGTACTTAAAAGATTCCTGAGTCACTGAGGAGAACAATGAGAATTGTCTAAAATTGATATAGACCTTGTCCCTTCACAAGTATTGTCTTCTTATGCTCCAATACAAATGTATGAACTGGCAGATTCTCACCAGCCCCCGGTGGTTCAGCAGACAGTCATTAATGCACTAATTCTAATAAAAGGGGTGAATCAGTATTTAATTTATCATCTACATCCCAGGCTCTAGTCCTCTTATCTTATTTCTTATCAAGTCCACAGTTTCCTGGGGAGGTGGACCCCAGCCTGTGCCCTTCTCTCCCCAAACCCAGAACCTTTCCCCCAGGTGGTATTTGTCTCCTCTCCTGCCCCTTTCTGCAGCTGTTTTGTTTCCTAGGTACTGCTTGGACCTCCCAGAGTGCACCTTCATTTGCTCCTCCCTTGGAATGAGATGGGTCTGGGTTATATAGACCCAGACCCATCCCACTCCCAGCCTCTGAGCAGACTGCTTAACTGGAGTCACTCACTCTCACACTCATGCCCGTCACCCCAATCGGGGTATGGGCCGCCAACCACAGATCTCCAGAGTCCTCTATCCTGGGCCATTTGCTCTAACTGGTTCCAGGTATAGCCCATTTTTATGCTATCAGCCTGAAGGTCGCGTCTCCAGGTGTTTCTTGGACGGCCTCTTTTCCGCTTGCCTTGGGGATTCCACTGCAATGCCTGTCTAGTGATGTTGGTTGGCTGCTTGCCTATCCAGCCCCACCTTCTCCTTCTAATTTCTTCCTCTGCTGGAAGTTGACAGGTCCTCTCCAAGAGGTAGATGTTGCTGATGGTGTCTGGCCAACGGATCTGCCTTCATGTCCGGAATACAGCAACAACTCTCCTGTCAACAGTCGTCTCTGTCAAGCTTGCGTCCATCTTGTCTCGCTAATGCCTAGTAGGGTCAGGTTGTTGCTCATCTCTGCTGCGACCTGCGCCGTCTTTCTTGACTCGTACATGGTCCTCACGTTCCATGTACCGATGGTAATCCTCCTGGTTGCAAGAAGGGTAATCGGCTTTGTGGCTTCCTCACGACTTTCACCACCCAGCGTCATGCATCTTCGAGTTGAAGACCCTTCTTTTTCCAGGCTAAAAGTCTCTGTTATCTCTATTTTTGGCGTTTCTGTAGCAAGTTGATTTTTTATGGAGTGGAGTTGCTAGCCTCACGCCCAACCCTCCTTCTTTATCCTGACTTGGGACAGGCAGATGGCCCCAAAGGACCTCTCTGGTGGAGTTAACTGGAGTCAGGTGCTTGTTTTTTTTCCAGGTGCTTGATGATTACCTGTTCTGTCCATTCCCTCTGAAGCACTTGGCATTGGTTACTGTCGGAAGACAGGACACAGCTAGATACACCTTTGATCTGACCCAGTATGGCCATTCTTATGTACTTTCCCCCTTGCTCCCCCCATGTCAAGAGTTCACTCTGTCACATGTTGATTTTGTTGATTTTATTGATTTCTTCAAATTTTTAAAATACAAGTAATTAAAGCATCATCTTACTAATTAACAGAAGGTGCTGTCATTGTCAGTGGCATGGAATTATTTTGGACTCTTTGGTAATTAGAGAAGGGTACTGGCCAGCTTTTCAGAAAGGTACAAATATTGGCCCCGATTCTCAGCGGGGGAAGTTCCCCTGAAGACCATGGAGTAACAGACACATACGAGCTGAGAATATTGTGTCTCAGTAACGAATGGTTCAGTAGCAGCAGCTGCTTCTTTTCTGCAAACTTTGTTTTTCAGTGAGATAAAGTGCAAGGTGGCTCTTGTCCTTGGTATGCTAAACTGTCTGAACTAGAGCTTCAGTGTCTGGGCTCTGAAGTGAGATCATTTATCTTAAAAGCCTTTGCACAAAGAGAAGCGATTTATGTCTGAAATTGACCAACAGTAGAAAGCGCTTCTTCCTACGGTATTCTCTCCAGCTAGGTTTCTGGTGTGCCAGGAAAGCCTTCTAATCATCTAGAGGGCACCCTACCTTTACCAACACCCAAAGAACTGAGAAGATCTCAGAAGGGAAGAAGATACCAGCCCTCTGATGCAAACCTTGCATCAAAAATTCTATTGCTATCCCAACAGTATCAGGGGACATTTTATATAAAGTCAGTTTCCACAAGAGAGAGAATATGAGAGTAAAGCATCAATTAATGGGCACATGCTGACAGTGAAAGAAGGGTTTTAAATAACTTCTCTAGTTAAAGGGAAAACTCACAGCCAGAATGAGTTAAAAGTGGATTTCTGCAGAACAACAATGCAGTAAGCATGACCCTGCCATGTATTTCAATATGGAAAACGAAGCAAGTTGATTTTAGGAGTAAGTGAATGGGGCCTAAAAAATGGAGGATGGCTGTGAAAACATTGGTTCCTAAAAATAAATGCAGTATAATCCAAATGGTATCAGAGCAAAAAATCCAGCTGCCCACATCTCTGATATGTGGCATTTTTACTAAGCATTCCCAGGTAATCCATTCTGGAATAATCTTTCAGACGATGTGACATAACTTTGGTCTTTTAGCAGGAATATACATTTACTTTAGATAGTTTTAGGGAGGAGCAGTGTACTTTCAAGGAACAAAACGAGGGAGGCCTCTATTATGCTTGGAGGCACAACACCGCACCTTAAATTAACAGGAAAGAATCTACGCCCCAGATACAGTGCTTGCTGTCGGCGGAAGGCTAACAATGCATTTGTGACGTGCAGTGCAAATTCCTGGTGCTGCCAGTCAGAGTGAAATTTACACTTACGAAAGGGCAGAATCTCACAGAGCATTCAGAAATCTGGCAGTATTTCCAGGTTTTGCAATTTTCCTACAAAAAGGCACAATATGTCCTGCAGCGTTTTCTTATTTCTTTGATCTCCTATCTGTTGTTTTGGCTTCTTCTGATTTGGGGTTTTATATGTATATTTTCAGTGTAACCTTTTTTATTTGCTTTTGGGATTGTAAGTAGTTTTCCTTTGATCTTGCTTTCAACTGTAATGACTTTCCTCTTTCTCCCTCCCTCACTAATTCCTTCCTGTATTTATTTTTCCTTACTTCTAATTATAGATGAAATAGTCATTAACTATAAGAGCTAGATTGAAGTGGACTGTGTATGGATTTAATGGTCCTAGAGTTTATTGGTGCTACTAGACATGAGAACACTATAAAACAGACTCCAGGAGCTCCTCAGTGCAAACTGAGGGCACCCCATAGTGTAACTCACATCAGGCCTGACACACTCATTGTCCCAATACACTGTTGTCATATTATATATCTCAAGGTGTCACGTAAGGTATCATATGAGAAGTGACAGGTTCCAGAGTAGCAGCCGTGTTAGTCTGTATCTGCAAAAAGAACAGGAGTACTTGTGGCACCTTAGAGACTAACAAATTTATTAGAGCATAAGCTTTCGTGGACTACAGCCCACTTCTTCGGATGCATATAGAATGGAACATATATTGAGGAGATATATATACACACATACAGAGAGCATAAACAGGTGGGAGTTGTCTTA
>NC_048300.1:3350377-3525344 GCF_013100865.1 Trachemys scripta elegans | reverse complement strand
GGTGGGCCGGGCCAGTTTGTTTATCTGCCGTGTCCACAGGTTCGACCGATCGCGGCTCCCACTGGCCGCGCTTCGCCATCCCAGGCCAATGGGGACTGCTGGAAGCGGTGCGGGCCAAGGGATGTGCTGACTGCCGCTTCCCGCCACCCCCATTGGCCTGGAGCGGCGAACCACGGCCAGTGGGAGCCACGATTGGCCGAACCTGCGGACGTGGCAGGTAAACAAACTGGCCCGGCCCGCCAGTGTGCTTACCCTGGCGGACCGCGTGCCAAAGGTTGCCAATCCCTGTACTAAATTATGGTAAAGCAGTCACAAAAAGCAATTTTTAAAAAATCTGGAAATTCAGAATTAAGGTTATGCAAACTAGTAATTTTGCCTGATGTCTTGCCAAATTACATACAATCCACTTGATGTACAATGACATCCATAATAACTATCACAATTACTCAAGTAATTTTTTCAAATGTATTGAGAAATTTTCAAGTTTTAAGTCATCTTCCCTTTATCCTCTGTGTGTAACAGACAAACTGTAGAATAGGTAATCTGTAAGTATCGCCTATAGACTTTGTTTTGAGAATGAGGTACTCTGTCATGTATGGCATTGGGTCGGATGAAAATAGGTGTTCAGGTCTCAAATCCACAATGAGAGGGAGAATGAGATTATTAAAGTGGCCCTTGTGCTTTCCAAACAGAGGATGGACTAGGTTGGTCTGACTTTGTTCTGGTTCTGTCACCTTGCAGCTTTTCAATTTGAATGTGTGACCCATAACAATATTCAGAGTTAAATTTTTACTTAAAACCCAAACATGTTAATGTATGGAAATTAACAGTTATGGCATTCAAGCAACCTTAACTCTGCTTTGTAGTGATACCATGCAGTCACCATGATATTATGATGTAGTCATTTTAGTATTTGTAGTCACAGATAAAATTTAAATGATTTTTTTTAAATAGGTTTTTTGCATTGGTATTTCTCTCATTCTGACACCACAAGACAGAATGAAGGTTGTTTTCATGCTTAACTTGGCATGTCTTACCTTCACTTGTTTGGATTTCTTTAAAGAGTAACTTAGCTCTGAATTTCCTGGGTTTGCAATGCTTGCTTTTGTGGTATCTGCAACATCCCTGTAATGTTTTTTACCCTACATTACTGATATTTATTCTCAACCTTTGCTACATTTTAACATAGATTTTTTTTTTGTCTGGGAATTTTCTTGGTTTTTTTTTATGATTAAAAATTTTGTACATGAACACAAAACAAGAAACCCAAAAAAGAATATACTAATCAATATTTCTAATAATTTAAAGATACGTAATAACGAACAAATTATTTTAAAATATTTTAAAGGCAGTTGCTTAAAGCAGACGGACAGCATTGACCAGTCAAACTGGGTTTTCAGCCTCTTTGCGTTATCAGAGCAGCACAAAAGCAGCCAAAGTGCACTGGTGAAACTGGCCCTTAATTTGCACATGACTACTGGTTTAGAGATCTGTGTCATGGAGATTGTATTATATGAAAGGAGTGCTGGGGAGAGGCTGAAATCCCAACATCTCTGCATTTTAAGGACGCCCTGTGCTTCTGCTTCAGTTCTCCCAGCAGTGATGCCTAATACACAGTGGAGCTGACATAATAGGGAGCCTTTTCAAACACTGTATGCATCCTTCGGTATGCATCCGAAGAAGTGGACTGTAGTCCACGAAAGCTTATGCTCTAATAAATTTGTTAGTCTCTAAGGTGCCACAAGTACTCCTGTTCTTTATATGAGAAGTGGTGACATGCTGGTCTCAAAATCATTGCGTAATGTATATATCGGTTTTGTACAAAGAGTTATGGATGTGTGCTGCAAATACATTCTTAAAATGTGTTTGGAAGGCAGCACCTGAACCCAGCCTGCCCTAGACAAAGAAATGTGGCTTTACCTCTCTGACCAGCTTGGTTACAGACAGAGGACAATGAAAGTACATTTACATATAAGATAAACAAAGCCATTAAGATAAACAAGAGAGGGAGCAGACCATTTAACACTCACGTTGGGGGACAGTGTCTGCATCCTAGGAAGCCTTCCTGATTCTTGAGGCTGATATAATGATCTTTGAGGAATATAAAGGGAGCAAAAAGACCTCTTAGTTATCCATCACTAAGGGGACATATAGGCTACAGTACCCTCTGAGCCTGTGGAATTTGAACCCCTAGTCTAGAGAACTGTGGATGCTGTTACTTGGAAGTAAGGAAGAAAACTGCTTCTACAAAGATTGCAATTTACTAAAATTAATTTTAGTTACCAGAAAGTGTGTTTTATTTTGTTTTATTTGTAACCATACCTGTCTGTTTTATCCTTCTTAGCACCACTTAAATCTCTGTTCTTTGTTAAACACACTTTTTCTTGTTTTATTACAAAACCATCCCAGTGCTGTGTATTAAAGTGAAGTGTGAGTCTTCAGCCAAACTAACAGGCTGTGTGCTCAGTGTCTTTGGAAGCAGTATCTCTTTGGACATTGCAGAGACACTTGCCAGGGTCACCTCTGGAGCCCTTTTAAAAATTGAGCACAGGGTAGGTTGGATTGAGAGAATGTAAGTAAAGAAAAATCGTGTCTCACTAATCTCAGAATTATTTGAGCATGTCAGTAAAGTCGTGGATAAAGAAGAACGGGTTGACATAGTTTATTTAGACTTTCTGAAGACCTTCAGCAAGGTCCCGCACAAAAGGCTACTGAAGCAGCTAAACAGTCATAGAGTGAGAGGCAAAGTATTGCCATGGGTCCAAACCTGGCTAGGAGACAGAAAGCAAAGAGTAGGATTAAATGGTCAATTTACATCATGGCAAAAGATGAACAGCAGGGCCTCAGGGATCCAAACTAGGTCCCATGTTGTTTGATATATTCATTAATGAGCTGGAAAGGGAAGGGAGCAGTGAGGTAGCAAAATCTGCAGATGACACAAAGTTATTTAGGTTAGTCAGGACCACAGCGGACTGTGAGGAATTTCAGAAAAACCAACACGAGCTAGGAGAATGGGCCACACAATGGCAAATGAAATCCAATGTCAATAAGTGCAAAGTAATGCACATTGAAGGGTAAAATGTAAACTACTCATACATCTTACAGGGTCCTAAGCGAACTGTATCAATTCCGGAAAGGGACTGCGAGCAAAAAAGCAAACAAGACGTTTAGCTGCATAAGGAAAGAGATGGTGCATAAGACAGATGGTGCATAATATTCTAATGCTTAGTGCACAAGACAGACAATATTCTAATGCCTTACCCAGATACTGTGTGCAGTATGGGGCATCCCATCTCAAACAGGAAATTGCAGATCAAGAGGGTCTGAAAAGAGGGTCCTGGAAAAAATCTCCTGTGAAGAGAGATTGAAAAGATTGGGATTGTTACCTGAGAAAGAAGAGGAGTAAGAGGGGACATGATAAAAGTCTAAAATATAATGAATGGTGTAAAGAAGGAAGATCAGAAACATCTGTTCTCTCTGGTAACACAAGAACACGGGGACTTTCAATTAAAAGGTGGGAAATTCAAATCTGGTAAAAGGACCTTACTGCTACAGGAAACTGCTAAGGCCAAAAAATTAACAAGATTGAACATTTATATGGATAAGAATATTCAGCGTTATCGTAATTAGTCATGACAAGGGATATTAAACTTCCTGCTTCAGGGCTTAAAGGTGATCACTAATTATTAGAGATCAGGATGAGATCCAATGCGGGGTGCAGTAACGTCTGCTACTGAGACGTTCCTTCCTCTGAAATATCTCGTGTTGGCCATCATTCAAGACAGGATACAGGACAAGATGGACCTAAAGTCTCATCCATTCTGGCAGATGCTACCTTCAGGTTAATTTATAAGCTAGTAATGTGTCTGACAGGTTTCAGAGGGGTAGCCATGTTAGTCTGTATCAGCAAAAGCGACGAGGAGTCCTTGTGGCACCTTAGAGACTTACAAATTTAATTGGGCATAAACTTTCTTGGGGCTATAACCCACTTCATCAGATGAAGTGGGTTATAGCCCAAGAAAGCTTATTCCCTAATAAATTTGTTAGTCTCTAAGGTGCCACAAGGACTCCTCGTTGTTGTTTGTTTAATGTGTCTGAATAGTTCAAATTATTTATTCCAATGCACATTTATTCCAATGCACGTTATTCTTCATTTTCAACCTTGGATTTCATCTGCCACTGTGTTGCCATATCACATAACTTGGAAAGGTACCTTTGCACAATCATCACAATCAGCTTAGTTTTGGTTAAGAACCTTAATTTTAGGTTAGTCTTCTTGACTGAACAAAATAATTCAGTGTCATCTGGAAATGTTGCCACCTCATTACTCACCTCCTTTTCTTTAAAATTTATATTCATCTGCCTAACCACCACACTGGTCCTAGTACAGATCCATGGGATACTTCACCTGTTAAGCTTTTACATGTTGAAAAACTGACCTCTATGATTTCTGTGTTTGAGCCCGTTTCTAGTCCAGGACAGAAATTTATCTGTGAGTCTAACTACGTTACCACTATTTCTTAAATAGCCTATCGTGCAGGACTTTGTCAAAGGCTATTTGAAAATCCAAATTAATTTGGTCAACCTATTCTTGTTATATGGCAACCCCAAGTGGTTCCAAAGCTATTGTGGGTCTGTGAGTAGGTGTTTTCTGTTGCTGACAAACACAAGCAGAAAACAAGTAAATTTTGATTCATCTTTGGGAAAAATCCCTGCCCTCCAACTCCTGTGATCCAGCATCAGACAAAGATTTTTTTTCTCCACACCAAACACATTGCGATTCTTTTCCAACTGCCCGGAAAGCTACATTACGACATGTCTGTGACTATGGTACGTTAAGACTACACTAAAGACGAGTTTATCTGTGCAGCTCTCCTGTAGTGCTACAGTTGCATGGCATAATTTGCTCGTTGCTTGACATTCATTTTGTGCCCATCAGGTGGCATCTGTGAACTATTCATGCTCAGGAGTCTTGCAGTAGTTGTGAATACCCTGATGGTGGTGATGGCTTCTTAAACAGCAGCAGTAAATATCCTCGTCACTCACACATTTCCCAGTGATATAAAAACAGTAACAGTGTGAATAATTACAAAGCAAAGTCGTACCCTCATGGATTCACTTTGCAAGAAAACAAAGGCCTGGAGAAATTTTGAAAAGATACTTTTTCTTAGCTATCAGGGTTCATCCTCATTAGCCAGCTTGGGAAAACGCCTGTCCATGTCTCTCCCCACAACACCCTTGTGGCTGATTTGAAGCCAGGTGAGGCATTGTATCTCCCAGTGGCGCTGTCTGCTTGAGGTACTTGGCCCATTCATTCTCATCCATCTCCCTGACCTCACCTCCCCGCCCCCATGCCCTGACTGCCATATATAGCAAGGATCAGGTGTGGGTATCCTCAAAGCAGGTGAGACAAGGCCTCAGGAGGAGTTGATTTGCCTAAGTAGCCCCTGAGCCTTGGTGAGCCCCAGAGTCCTGAGGACACCGTGCTCCAGCAGTTCCTTCAGTGTGAATTGGGGCGGGAGCTAAGGGAGTTTGGTATTTGGGCACCTAAATTCCCTCTTGCCCGTTTGACAATCCCAGCCATGGCCTTTAGCGTGGTGGAGCCCAGAGCACTGTGAAACACTCTATATTCGAAGGGCTGTCTTGTGGGCCTCTCATCAGCCCCTGGGACTTGACTGGCCCGTGAGAACATGACTCATTTGCTCCTGATGAAACAGTTCATCAAGCCACATCCAATAGAGGAGATCTGCTCTGAGCCAGTTAATACATCTTTCGGTTTACACACCCTCCTTTCCCATTTAAGTCCTGATGCAGCAAGACGCTTAAGCATATGCATAACTTTAAGCAAGTGAATAGTCCCATTGATTTCAGGGCACCCGCATGTGCTTCAGTGCATTGTTGAATCAGGGCCTTAGACAGTTAGTATGGAATCTCTGCTCTCCTGGAGACCAAGGCACATTATACAAGGACTTTTGGGGACAGTTTTTTGCTTCCAAATATTTTCTGTATAATTGAAGTGCCAAATGTCTTACATGTCTGAGCATGGAGAATCCTGGTTCACTCTAGGTGTGTAGCGTGAGCTTCTCTATGACTTAGCAGGGGATACCAGGCTAAAACCTCTTTTGTGCATTTTATTCACTGCAAATCCACTGCAGTTCTATTGTCAGAACACCCATTTTCAAAACCTACATTTAATTTGCATTAAAAAAGAGCCACAGATCAACTATTCCAATGACAGCTATCATTGAGCACCTAATGCTTCTTCTTTTGCCTGTACAGTCACACCATTTTCTCTCTTAGCCACAGAAAAGAGTTTGCAGGCTCTCTGTGCAGTGTACAATTAAAATTCCACTTGGTAAGAATGACTACTCTGTCTGTAGCACATGGTATAACAGTTTTTGTGTGCAAACATCACTAAACTCCCCCCGTAAAAGACTATTGCTTAATGCCATACTTCAGTTCAACATTCCCGCATTGCCCCTGCACCCAAATCTCATACGGAAATCACTGGAAGTTCTGGATGCACAAGGAATGCAGGATTAGATTCTGCGTCTTCAAGCAATGAAGAAAGACCATTTTTCTACCATTAAAACTGAGACTCTGGGAACTGCGGAGACACTAAGATGTGAAATGTCTCATTCAACTAGCTGCTAATGAGATATCGAGTGTCTGTTGTCTGTCATGGAGTTCAGAGGCAACAGGTCAGGTTTTGTTTGTTTCATTATTAAAAAAGTCAAACTCATTGTCTGACATGATTGTTCACTGACACTTCTGTTGGTAGAATAGGAGGGCAGAAAGGGGGATAGCTAAGAACACTTAGCAGTAAATTGATTACATTACAATGGGTGCAACAGGCCAGGTTCAGCCCAGCTAGGGTAAATCCATAGTAGCTCCATTGGAGTACATTGCTGTCATATGTAAAGTATCATTCAACCTTATTTTAATTCCATCTGTGCAAAACAGGACATTTAAATAGAGGTACTAGTATAACAACACACCAAATGACTCAGAAGGGAAACACAGGGGAGTCCATATTAACCTGAAAGGTGGCTGTATTCTGACTTCCTTTACATATCCCATCACATCTTTTTACTATGGGTCTTTTACTTGTCTAGGTGGATGTGTGGACCATTTATTCTGCTCTTCAAAGCACGGGATTGAGTATTGATACCTGCGGGTTCAACATCACTATGAAGTCTGTTTCCAAGGTGTCTTTGTTTACATTGTAAAAGCACTATGTACCATTACTGCACCAGATACATGACTTTTTTACCTTGTCAGTCTATTCTGCAAATCCACATGTATAATCATTTTTTTCCCTGCACTGACAAAACTAATTCTAAAGTAACGGAAAAGTGTGTCAAGAACATGTGCTGTTCAACTGTTTGTTTACATATATTTACATGTGTTTGTGTTGTCAAGGAAAAAAAGGATATATTCATCGGAAGCTAATAAATGGTTCTTCTTTCATAGTTTTCAAAGTATAACTAAATTTGGAAAAATCAGCCAAACAAATTCCCCAGTATATGCTCTCAAATATCACAAATATACTTGGAGGCGGTGTATGATGTGTATAACTTAGCAACATACCTAGCAACCATAACAAATAAAAATATTATGGTTCAATGTTTCATTAAAGCCTGTAACAGGATTAATAAGTGTTTTGGAATGTGTGCTTGCTTACTGGATCTAGTAAACATCTTTAACTGTGATATGAATCTATGTAAAGTGAGGAGACAACATAGAATTAATGCATGTACCATGCTTAGAGAATAATTATATTTAAAAAGATGCCGGTTTCTTTATTAAATTAACAACATGTACTTGTTAATGTGCAGTTCAAGATTAATTTGTTTGATTCATTTTTCTTACATATTTAATCCATTCCCCCCCAAATCAGGTAACTGAATTTGTTACTAAACAATGGCACTACTGTTCTCTTGTTTAAGACAATCCAGCTATGTTTAGTCTAAACGTTTATTTACGTATTTTACAACAAATGGCACTGGAGTTTTATATTATGGGGGTGAGTGGAAGGAGGCAGTGACCCCTCATTAACATTGCCAAACACTGTCCAATATAAAAGATTCTTGTGACCCTTTTTTGAAGCTCTCTGAGACCTGCATGGTTTGCATCATGACTTTGACATTTCTTAGGAGAATAGTCCTGGGATAAAAGAAATGCCTTTAGCTGGCTCCATGGAAATCTATTCGGATTTGGCTAAATTAGAATCTAATGTATATCACAATATTGTTTGTGATTTGCCTAGAAATGAAGGTAACTTACCAGCAACTAGAATTCTTTGAGTGGCCTCTGCATAGTCACACTTGGGGGATCAAGGCACCTGCACGCAAGCTTCCGGAGCTTTCTATAGAGCAGTGTCCATTGAGGCCCCTTGCCCCTTCTGCCTTCTCTCATCCTTGTGGGTTTAGAGTGTATCAAAGGGGGGAAGGCCCAAACCACCCTTCAGTTCCTTCCATGAATTCAGGAATTCCTGAGACTTCAGAAGAAATGGGGCAGAGGTTAATCTCAAAGAACTCTGGTAACAGGTAAGGAACCATTTCTTCTTTGAGTTGCTTTGCATATTCCCCTTTGTGGGAGCTTAGTGAGCTGTCTAACCCCCTGGGCGGTGGACTGAGGAGTCTTAGGTGAGCAAGAACTGCCAAACAAGCATCAGCTCTGGATGCCAAGTCAGGAGTGAATAGAGGCGAACAATCTCCCCAAATGAATCTGAACGACAGAAAAAGACACGCGGTCCTGCAATAAGGTGTGATCCAGACAGATGCTGCCTTTGTCTGGGATAAGGACTGACAATTCCAGGAGGTTGAAGCCCTGATAACTGTGAAACTTTGTGCATTCCTTGGACAGCCTTTGGACCATAACGAACTGGCTCCTCTCGTCCACTCCATCTCTCCAGTCGTTTGGGGGACTTGTCAATAAGCTTTGGCCCCATATTAAAAAAATGGCAAAGTTCTTTGAATAGGTGGAGTCTGATACATTTGGGGAGCGGGAGGGGGCAGGTAAATGAGGGGAGGGACATGCAGACATTCTAGTAGTCTGAGCGAAATGGAAAGCCCAGGCATCTTAGGGCGGAGATGTGGACAGGACCACCTGTTATGTAAGAATGCAACTCAAAGGAGATACTCTTGTATCTCAGACTATCTGAGCTACAAAGAATGGCATCTTCACTTAGTGTATTTTTCTGCAGCTCTCTTAGCAAAGTAACTACCCCAATCAGCTCTCGAGGTATAATAGAGCAACCCTCTCAGATAAAGTTATTCCAAGGTGTGGAAAAGCTGTCGATCTGTGAATCAGAGGTTGGAACAGCAATCTGAGGTCTAGATGTCAACCAGAGAAATTTTGTCTTTAGATCACAGAACATAAACAAGCACAATACCCCTACTGAGAAAGGCCTGAACTTGTGGTTACCCCCATTTATAGAACAAGATAGAACAAAAATTAACAATGGGATCATCCTTCCGCTGCTGTTAAAAATGCTAAACCCTTCACAGCCCTTAGTGAGCAAGAGCCAGGATCACTCTGGTTACACATGGCAGACTGAAGCCCAGAACCCTAATATGGCAGACCCAATCCCATCACTTAGCCACGCTGCCTCTCAGGAAGAACCTGCCGTATGTTTGTTCTTAGCTGTGTTGTTTGTTAAGGGGCCTGCTTGTGTCTTCCTTTAGTGGCAAGTTCCCACAGGATAACATCTCTCTCCTTGCGGACAATATACCTAGGGGTGTTATGGATACTGCTTCACTTGAAGGTTTAAAATCAAAATTAGATGTCTCTTTTTGAAATATATGCTCTAGTTCAGACATGGGTATGGGTATGATGCTGCAGTCACTGGGTGAAATTCTCTGGCCTGTGATATATAGGAGGTCAGACTAAATGATCTACTAGTCTCTTCTGGCCATAAAATCCTATGAACTGCTAACAAAGATGGGATTGTAAAGATAAACCTGGGAGAGATTGGGCGGTTGCAGACACACACACTAGAACATTTGATATAAGTGCAGTGGAGAAAAATCCAGAGCTAGATTTTTCTACATGTCAGTCTGAAAAAAAACCCCAACCATCCTGTATCACCTCAGATGAAATGTAGCCTGTGATTGCCGGAGTTACGGCTTAGGATGACAGCCTGCAGAAAGTAATGAAGGCTATGAGCACAGGGTCTTCCCAGATCCTATTATCAATTTGAGGGGGATTTTGTTTAAAGGCACCAGAATGGAGGTTCCTATGGTGTTACAGAAGAGTGTTGAAAAGGATACATGAAGGTCATTTGGGGATTGGCAAGTCTAAGAAAAGGGCCAGAAACATTTTATAATGGCCTCCAATGAAGAGTGACACTGAGGACGTTGTCAAGGCTTGTCATATATGCCAAGTGGAGGGAAAGAGCCCGTGTTGGTAGCAAAGGAAGAACTGGCCCCCTGGAGCAAAGTAGGCCTAGATTCATTTACGTTGGCTGGAAATACTATACACTTGTCCTAGACGATGATGACTCTCTCACTTTCGGGAGATAGTCTACCAGAAGAAGCTATGGCTAAGCAGGTGATTTTGCTAGCCGTTTATATACCCAACATAGTCATGTTTACAGCTTAGTGGGCATGAATGTAAGCTGTTTACAGTGAAGTTTGGGCTGCACTCAAAGTTCAGTCCCCTTTTTGGGTAAGAAAGGTCCAAGCAAACAAGTTCTGTCACCTCACTGGGCTCCTCGCCCCACCCTCTGGGCTCAGTTCCCAGCCCGTTCTGGGCTACCTTTGTTTCTCTGCTCTGCGGTAGAGTCCTGACTCCCAGGCTCCTTCCGTGGAGTCCCCTCGCAGTCTCAGCCACCCAGCCTACTTTTCTCTCCTTCCCTGGAGTTCTTCCAGACCTGGCTTCAGAGCCTTTCCCAGAAGCCCAACTTGCTCCCTGTGGTTCCTCTCTCAGCCCTTTTAAAGAAATCACCCAGCTGATCAGTACCAGCTGGGGGAGAGGAGGGAGGGAATCTGGTGCTGGTGTGGCTGAGCCCAACTCGTAAAGATTCAGCCAGCGTGTGACAGGACTAAACCATAAACCCATTTGAAATGCCAAGTCTCAAGGTCTATTTCATTAAAAAATTACAGTTTTTAATTCAATTACCTGAATTGAACTAAACTGGTGTCTGAGTGGAAGATACTAGTATATATTCCACCTCCCTTGCAGTATGTTTATTGGAAAAGGGATGGATGCTATTTCCACTCTTCAAAGGAAGAATAAAGTATCAGCAGGTATACAAATGTAACTAAGAGAGAGGGAAGCATGCAGCTCGGTTTCGTTAGGGCAATAGGAAAGGAGGACTCAGACTGACCAGCAAAGGTTCTGGCTGAGTGGACGTCTGGCATAACTGCACCGATTGGAGTTTGTTAGTCCACTTTCTTTCAGAGAAACCACCAACCCGGGAAAGAATAAAAATGTTGCTCCTACTATTTTTTCATTAATGTTTCTTTCTCCACTCCTGCTGAATGAGCCAGGAATTGCTAAGAAATGGCGCTAGTATTTGGAACTAGTTCAAGTAGATCTCAGAAGCCAGAGAGCCACTGAAATCCCGAAGTAAGAGTTCTCCTGGCAGCTTTTCCAGATCCACTTTCCAGGCCAGAAGGGCAAGAGTTAGAAAAGAGGAAATGATTTCTATCAATCTGATATCCATTTCCATTGGAGCAGGAAAGCAGCCACCCCAAACGACTATTTATAACCTCATAAAGAGTTGATTTCCAAAAGGAAATGACACTTTTTGTTATCCTTAAATACAGCTCATCCATGCAAATTCATTCTTCCAGGGCAGTAATTGGTCTGTTAATTTATAGTGACAGAATGCGCTTGTAAACTGAACTTCCCTGACGTCTCACTGTGTTTGCAAAATCATTAAGAGTAGTTTTTTTACTCAACATTTCCATTTGAATTTAGCTTTCATTCCAAGTGCCATACTGGCAATCCGCGAGCTCAGTGAATGCTTCTCACGCTGTCCTTCGGATGTGCCTTAATTTGCAGATGCGGGGATGGCCACTAGAAAGGAGAGGGTAATTCGATCTGCATGGCACATGTAGGCTGCCTCAGCATGGGCAAAAAAAACGGGTGTTTTACCATGGGATAACTAATGCATTCTCACTACCACTGTATCCACAGTGTAGAAACAAGGTACTTTAGTTGCAGTGCCATGTGAACTAGAAGAGGCCAACTCAGCTGCCCTCACAGCCAACACTCCAAGGGTGTTGGCTCAGTTTAGGATCTTACAGCGAGTTAGCTATCTCGCTCTAGTCCAGCCCCCCATTCCTGTGTGCCAGTGAAGACACAGCCACTCTGGCCCGTCTGCTGAGGCTGGCGGCAAGCTTGTCAGGCAGTGTTGAATGCAAGGGTGGGGTCACTGAACTAGTTTACATAAGCACTTGAACCCCATCGGGTGTTAACAGTGTTCAACGGTGGCTTTTGGTCACGGCTCACCGGGGCTGGATTAGGGCGTTTGTACACTGAGTGCAAGCAGCAGCTTTGCCTGATGCAGACGAGCGTGTCGCCAATGGGCACACCTGCCCCCTGGGCATGGCATTGCAGGGCCTTCTCCTCAATCGCCTCCACCCGACACCATACAGGCCCGCGCGGGGTCCACTTCTTGGGGCTTGGCCCTCCAAACAGTTCACGTGTAGCCCCACCCTTCTGGGGCACCCAATGTCCAAACTAAATGCAAAGGAACAAACTCTTCCATCCTTCCTGGGCTCCGTCCTCACACACTCTTCACCGCCCTCCCCGGGTCTGCCACGTTCCATCCTGCTCTCCTGCCGAGTGCTGCCGTCCAGGGCTTTCCCAGCTCCTCCTCAGCCTCTGACCCACAGGGCTTCTTTCTTAGAGGCTCTCTTCTCCCAGGCCGGCTTCAGGAGTCTCCTTCCCCCTGCTGCCCTTCTCAGCCGGTTCCAGGGTGCAAACTCCCTCCTACAACCTTTCCAAGGCTTTCCAGTTCCTGGATCCTTTGCCAAAGAACCTGGCTCAGGAAAGAATCCCAAGGCCTAGTCTCCCCTGCACCAGCTTCCCTAGGAGAAGACACCAGGACTCTTAATGCCTGTTTGCCCCCCCTTAAATCAGCTAAAACTGACACACCCTCCAGGGGACACCAGCTGCACTGAGCTCTTGGCCTCCCCTTAACGCTTTCAGCACCAGTGCGGGGTTTATACCTCCCATCACACCTTCGCTGATTCACCAGACTTTAATCGTTTAGGCCCCGATCTTTCAAGCATTTAGGTATGTGCATAAGCTAAGCACATGCATTGGTATTTGCAAGATTGGGGCCGTAGGTTCCAAAATCCAATGAAGGAGTTTCCTTAGGTGCATTTTCGGAACAGCGTACAGCAGTCAGTTCTAAGCCTCAAGCGCAATTTTTTTATTGGAAGTCCACTGAAAAGAGGAAGCGAGAGATTTTGCAAACAATTTACGGCATCTGGCTCCGGATTCCAGCTCCACTCCCCCAGCTCTGGCAAGCCATTACCCCGCCACATATTCAAGGAGGGTAGGGGTGTACTGTGGCCAGGGGTTTAAAATGATGAATCAGAGAGCAGGTGACAGAGATGAACCTCTTGTTTTTACAAGAAGCGCTTTGGGATAACTAACAGCCAGGGCAGTTGCTTCAGCGAGGCTGCATGGGTGGGAAGGCTGGATTTCAGGTTAATGCACTCGCTGGCCTGTCAGGAGCTGGGGCTTCAATTCCTGCCCCTGCAGTAGTCACTTAATCTCCCCCACACCATGTAAAATGGTAGTAATAAATATTCCCTTCTTGGTTTTAGCCATATAGATTGCAAATCCAGGACTCTCTGACTAGGCGTTTGTACAATATGTTGTGCAATGAGTCCTTGATCTCAGCTAGCCAATGGAGGGAAGCGGTGTGGTGCAGTGGACAGAGCACTGGACTGGGTTTCAGGAGACCTGGGTTCCCTTCCTGGCTCTGTCACTTACCTGCTGTGTGACCGTGAGCAAATCATTTGACTGCTCTGTACCTCAGTTTCCCCATAATTAAAATGGGGACAATGATGTTTAACTTCTTTTGTAATGGGTTTGGAGATCTGCTGATGGAAAGTGCTATATGTGAGGGAGGGATTATAATTAGGAGCTAATGGCGTTGCTGCCGGCTCAGGGATAGAAGCATCTATCGCAGGCTTTGGACACTCCCTGAAACATTGCAACCCTGGCATCAAGAACTTTTCCAGTGCAGCCCACGCTGGCATCCATAAATCAGCCTCTGTGGTCCACAAGGGCCCTCCGCTTGCCCCGGTGCGGTCTATGTACTCACATGCTCCTTGAGGAGGGCAAACTATGGGCACGAGGCCCATCGATGGCCCTGGCGCAGTTTGGAAAACCCCCTCTCTCTAAACCAGCAGGTACTTCCGGGTTATTGTTCATGCCGCCGCCTGGGGGTAAGCCACACAACCGATTGCCTCAGAAACCTCTCCCACCCCTTTGCCCACCGTTGGCTTTCCAACACCAAACTGGTTAGCAACGGAGCTGTAGCAGTCAGAGGTAGGCAGCTTCCGGAGGGCTGTAGCAACCTGCTTCTGGACTGGGAGGGCTGCATTCGTGTGCGTGTCCTGACACTGGAGGGCTGGGGCAAGCTGCTCACAAAGCTCCAGAAACTTTGCTTTCTTCCTGCAAATGTTCTGACCCGCCGCTGGTCGCTGCAGGTCTGTGTGACGATCTGATCCCGCCAGTCTGTGCTTGTGGCCCTGCTCAGAGATGCCGGTCGATGGAGGGGGCCCTGGTGGCTAAACCAAGAGTCATGAGCAGCACAAGCCAATCTGAGTCTGCCAGGTCTGTATTGTCGTCCTCATCTTCCATGAGGCACCTTTGGGAGGTCAGAAAATGCTGCCCGTATGTCCGCCAGCATCTCCTGGCTGCGCTGCCCGTTGCTGAAAGAGGAGTGAAAGCATAAGCAAGAGAAGCTCTTGAAATGGCGACTCCCGCAGGTTGCCGGGTGTGCACAGACCCAAAAGACAGCTCGGCGAGTTGTGTTGGGACCTTGGCAGGCTGTGACAACTTCCTATAACGGGTGGGGGTTGACAGTCAAGTTGTACCCCACCGCCCCATGAACCAGGGGGCTAGAGTGGCCCCAGGTGGCAGGTGTGGCAAAGACATTGATCTTAGGGTACGGCTACATTGCAACACAAGACCCATGGCACAGCTGCGGCTGCCCAGGCGCACAGGGCTCGAGCGGCAGGGCTATGAAGTTGCAGTGTATATGTTTGGTGTCAGGCTGGAGCCAGGCTCTCAGGGCCTCCAAGTGGGAGGGTCTCAGACCCTAAGCTCCAGCCTGAGCCTGAATGTCTACACTGCTGTTTAGCCCCGTAGCCTGAGCCCTGCAGGTCTGAGTCAGTTCACCTCTGTGACGTGGTGCTGTGGGTTTTTTATCCCAGTGTAGCTATAGCCTCAAAGGCTTAAAGAGTTCAAGTGTTTATAAACTCTTTTACTGTCTAACATTAAACAGTAAGAGATGGGTTTGGGGTTATTTTTAAACAGAGCTTTTGGTTTTTCTTCTGTTATGTGGCAAACACTCAAAAGCATTTATTTAAATTGAAAGTTTACAGATTAAACACAAGACACGAAGACAAACATTTGTACTGAAACTGTGGTTGAGTGATGATGCAAAACAGGCAGGCTTTATCTTTCTCCTGTTGGAGTCGAAGTATCAGAACAACCTTTTTCCTTTTCATCAGAAGGTTAATTGTACTCTGAGTCTTGGTGTGAAGGGCTTTCACGTCTCTTGTTTTTCAGAAACAGACAGACCCAAAGTGGAGGAGAGACAGGAACGAGAAGATGGGTGAAATGCGGCTTTTGTTGATGTTTTTGAAGCACAGGACTGCTGGTTAGTTATGAGTGGATGCTTTGGCTGGCAAGTCAACCACAACACGTGCTGTTTAGACTCTGGTTAGTTATGGGCTGGTCAGGGCTGTCATCTGGTTAGATTCACTCTCCTTAGACCTGGCAGGTTTGGATGAATGCCGTGTAGTTGACTTCAGGATTCAGTGAAAAGCCAAGAGAATGAGATACGATAGAAGGAAAGAAACAGTGGGGCAGAAAATAGCACAACAAGAGAAGGGCCTACAACACAGGCTCTTATGTGCCTTTGTGGCGATGGCAATTAGCTATACCCACTGACAGGCTGAGGACTGGATGTCATGATAATGGGATGACTTTCAGCCCTCACAGATGAAAGCAGAGTAGAAGAGCAAGGCTGGCCGGCCTTCCTATCAAGAAGAAAGTCCTTTTGATGAGTCGAGATGAGTTGCAGGGCTGGCAGGTCCAGGGGATGAGCTTGGAGGAAAATGATTTTTTCCCCCCAAGTCTCTTTTTAAGAACCCCCAAAAGGAGGAAAAATGGGTGACATATTTTATCCTCATTATTTTGTCTACCAATTAAATCCATTTCCATAAGGCCAAACTTGGCAGTGGTAACTTTGTTCCCACATTTTCTTGTTTACCAAGTATGACCTCACCACAGTCCTTGACTTAGGCCATTTTATTTGGACTAATACCACTTCTTTTTTGGGTTTTCATGGACTTAGTACAACATTCATCTTCATAAACAACTTGACCTATTTTTCAGGATTATTGTAACATCTGATTATCTTTCACATACTTTTTACAACTGAGCTTAGGGTAACTTTGTAGGTCCAATAACCACAACAGGAGGTTGCTAGGAAGCCGTGGATATGGTGATTTGACTTGGGTTTGTGTACTGTGGTGTGGATGCTGGAGAAATTGTAAACCTAGGGTCGCCAATGATGGTGGATGCTTGACCCCATCCAAACCCAGGGTCTGCAGAGTCGAGTCCCACTAACCCTGGGTTTACATTTCACTATAGACACACTCTTGGACACGACCATAATACTACTACTAGCAGTAGTTAAGAATGACTATTAAGAATAATTAAGAATTGACAGTAATTAAGAGTGAATAATAATTCTAATTACCGAAGAACATTCAGCTCGTGATCCTGGTGAGCTATGTAACCTGCTATGATTCATAGATTCATAGATTCTAGGACTGGAAGGGACCTCGAGAGGTCATCGAGTCCAGTCCCCTGCCCGCATGGCAGGACCAAATACTGTCTAGACCTTCCCTGATAGACATTTATCTAACCTACTCTTAAATATCTCCAGAGATCGAGATTCCACAACCTCCCTAGGCAATGTTGCTACAGATTGTGGCAAGTTGCTGGCACTATTATGATGGGTCCCGCGCTTTCTCCTCTTGTGGGGGGTTCAGGGCGCTGTTTCTCGCCCCTGAACTGGGGTATTAACCGTCCTACTAGTGTCCCAGAAAAGGGGAGTGGAGAGGGAAGGACCCGGGCCCGCCCTCTACTCTGGGTCCCAGCCCAGGGCCTCTAGAGATTGCGGCGAACCACTTGAACTAGCGATTCCTTCCCCTGGGCTACTTCCCTCTCCGGCCCTTCAGCTTGTGGGGCTTCATGCCCGCTCTCCGCTTGGGCCAACTTTCTCCCAACCCCTTGTGTCTGTAGAGTCCCTCTGCTCTGCACAAGCCGGGTTTCCCTTTACCTAGGGTCTTGGTCTTCTGGCCCGCCACAGCACTTCTCCAAACTGCTCTTCGCTCCAACACCAAACCACTCTGCTTCAATGCCTTCAAACTGCTCTCTGCTCCAACACCAAACCACTCTGCTTCAACTCCTCCAAACTGTTCTTCGCTCCAACGCCAAACCACTCTGCTTCAACTTCTCCAAACTGCTCTTCGCTCCAACGCCAAACCACTCTGCTTCAATGCCTTCAAACTGCTTCAACTCCTCCAACTGTCTGATTGAAGCAGGGGTTTTTTATTGGTGACTGGCTTCAGGTGCTCTAATTGGCTTAATTGGTTTCAGGTGCTCTAATTTATCTATAGCAGTCTCTCTTCCCTCTACAGGGAACAAGGCTGTCATCATCCTGGGGCTTACATATCTCCCATCTATCACTCTCCTGCTGCCCTCTGGCCATGCTATATCACAAGATATGGGCATATGTTAAATAAGGTATACATATTTATTAAGGCAGTAATGCAAAAGCCTACGGGTCTCAAGACTGTAAAGATAACAGTTTAGCAAAACTAACTAAGGTCCAAGGCCTAAAGACTTAACATAAGCAACTAACAAGTAAATGATCATATAGCACAAGACAGAGTGCTGTTATAAGCAAGTTTTGCCAAACTGCTGACAGGTAACCGCAAGATGCCAGTTTATACCAGCTTTAGATATTTTAAGCTAGGAGCATTAGCAGATGTCCAATCACAAGAATGCCATAGTAACTAATTGATACATATGCTAATAAGCTTGAAGTAAAAGGCCTATTAACCTATGGGAGAAGGACACTCTGACATTCGTAGAGTGAGGAAATACACATAAGGAAAAGGGGCAGAGTCCCCTACTGTATATGCATTAGGCATAGTGGGATTAGCTAACCTCTGATTAAAGATGGCACTTGGCCCATGCACTCCTGGGAGATTTCCTGGAACCTGCAAGGCCAAGGACCACTCGTGGATCATCTTACCTACTATGGGGCTCCCCACATAGGATGGTGTATGGACACAAGTTCTGGATTATCTCTATTTTGCTACGATGTAGTGTTTGTGATATTGCTGACTGTGCTAATAAAACCACTGCACATTCAAAAGGTCTCCCTTAAGTGTGAGTATCTCTCCTGCATACGGTGGGGGCCTCATTCCCAAACTAGCTGTAATAGTGTGCCTGATCTCAAGACAAATGAATCCTGCCAAACCACGGAATGTTACATTGGAAACTCTAAATAATCCCTAACCAATAAATCAGACAACAGCTAATGTAGTGAGTTGCTGGGCTACCCAGATACTCTAGTAGTCATCAACACGATTTCATGGAAAAACATGGGTTTTCACTGTGTTCTTGTCTACCTAAATCCATTAATTACGAGCCACTTAGCACACCTGTTCGTTTTCTTTCACATCACAGGAATTAAGAACAAGCTTGTTATCACTTACCATCATAGGTGCCCACAGATTCTTCTTAATACTGGCTATAGCCTCAGAGGGTAAGAAACAATGGAGAACAGTTCTTTCCAAGCACCAACGCATGAATTTGAAAGTGTCTTGGCATTTATCTCCTTTTATTAAGTCTATCTGTAAGTCTATGAGATCTTCTTGGTCTCCATGGAATTACTATTTTGTGATTCATTCAAGAGGTACACCATGAAGTTGCTGAAAAGCTTTACAATAAAAATAAAAATAAACTAACAGGCTTGAGAAAGGTGTATTTCACAGGAAATATCCTAACAAAAGCCCCACTGGCTGTCTCTGGGTGCCGTATACACAGGAACAACAAACGCTGCCATGGGACTGCAGTCAGATCCAAGGGTTCCCAGATAGACCCAAAGCCTATTATTTAAAGTTGGAATGTGACTTAAAGGAGTTCGTGATTTTACAGCATCCTTTGGAAAACACCTACAAGTGAGGTCCTGAGCCCAATATAAAGTCTGCTAGAGTTACCAAGAGTTTCTCCATTGATTGTAATGGCTTTTGGATCATGCCCATGGTACTAACGCAGAGGGATCCTTTTCAATATAAGGTGTGACTCCGATTTCTGAGTAGTGGAGAGCCATTTCACTTGCATTTATGGAGTGTTACCAGAGCTTGGCTTTTGTTTAAAATTTTGTGTTTTTCCCTAAATCAGCACAAGGCCCTTTCTAAACTCCGAGGGCCAACTCTCAGTTGGTGTGAATTGTTGCTTCTGCATTAATGGAGTGACACTGACTCACCCCCACTGAGGACCAGGGCCTTACTGACCGGCAAGATGCACATAAGTGCCACGCTTGTGCAGGAGACAAAGCTTTCCATGGGGTCATGCCAAGGCTACAGAGCGAATCCTGCTGGATACTGTATGGCTTAATGTGGGGGACTTAGTGAAACCCCTGCCCTTTTCGGAATGCATAGCGTGGAGTGATGCTTTCTTAAACTCCAACTCTGAGGCCTCACTGAGGCAAGCAGACTGTTCAATGCAACAGGAGTCCCAGAGCACCAGAGACTCACCTGTAGCTCAGAAGACCACAGTCTGAAATCTCCAAGAACAGCTCAGGTCACAATGAATTGCACATGTGTGTTTGGAGGGAAGAAGAAAAGGAGGGGTCCGTGGTACTGAGCGACTAACTCTATTAACAAATATTTTGGATGATTGTTGGGACCGGTGAGGACGTGATGACCATGGCATCCTGACCAACATCCCCACTGTCAGACAACACTAGCGTGAATTAACTGATGCCAATCCAAATGCCTGTTGCATGGTGGGCCATGTATTTTCTCAGCATTCATTAGAAAATGGGGAACGGACACAAACTGGCACCCAGACCTGAAAACTGTGGGGTTTTTAATGACAGATGTTCACTGGAACCCCTGGTCTCATTTGACAGGCTAAGACTCCAGCCAGCTCTGAGGACACTATCTCCTCCTCCTGGGGAGAGTCATGTCCAACTCCTCTCCCCAGCCAGGGCCTCCCCACTGGAAGACACGGCCACCTGCCCAGTCACGCTTAGCCAAGAGACCAGAGCAACATTTCCTACAGCTGTCCCATCTTCAGGGCTCTCTCGGGAGCGATATCACTTGAAAGCTGTGGCTCTTGCCCGTGTTCATTTGCTATTTTAGGGCCCGATTCTGCCACTCTGGCTCACAGTGGGCCAGATTCTCAGAAGTTGGACAGCTGAAGTAACTCCAGTGAGGTCAATGGAGTTATGCTGAATTACACCAGCAGAGAATTTGGCCCTTGGGGTGATATCTTACTCCACAAACAGTCCTATTAAAATCAGGGCTGCTTGTGATCAGCATGAGCAAGGGTGACAGATTTGGGCCCATCACTAGCTATTGCTTTGGTTTTAAAATTGTGATTGTCCTTAGCCAATGGGATATTTACAGCCTCCAGAGAAGTTACTAGCTCTACATTCTAGCCTGAGGAATGTTTGCCAGATCTGTCAGGAGATCCATAACAATCCTATGCTAGGAGGGGAGATCGGATTCTTCTTTGAGGCTGGTTCCATCACTTACATGGCCCCTCTATGCTTCTGAAGTGGAACAATGATCCTGGACCTGCAGCCTCTAAATTTGGCTGATGTGCATGCTTTGCTTACCCGAGGGCAAGCAGGCTACGGGACTTGTCAGAGGCTCCCCATGACTAGCGTAAAGGTCCCCACCCTGGAGAGCTGTAAGCGGGTTCCGGCTATCTCAGGGCACCCAGCTGCAGTTGTGGGGAGGCGAAAGCGCTGTGCTGTCTTCTCTCACCAGACCAGGGGAATCACTTCATTCTGGCTGGAGAACTTGGGAAATTTTTGTCAGAGCAGGAAATCTGCCCGAACGGCTCAACACAGCACAGGAACTAGGACTGTGCTGGGAAGAAAACTTCCCTTCAGATCCTGACCTTTAACATTTTTTGGCCAATGAAAGCATCAGATGGAAATTATTCTGCTGCTGCAGAAATGATCCCTCGGCGCTGGCTCTGATTTCCCCCAAAGGAACCACAATCCAAGAACTTAGCTTGCTAGCCACAGCGTCCCGCTCAGCCAAACCTCTGAAGCAAAATGTGACTCACATGGGGCCTTTAAAGTTTGGCTAGCATCTAACATTTGCGGAAAAACTCTTCCACCAACATCCGAAATGGAGCTGGTGGCTGGCGTCTCTTTGCCCAGTGCTACTCAGCTCGGACTGGGAAGTGTTTGGAAAACACACTGAAAGGACAGCGAGAGACCAACTCCTTTCACTCTGCCGCCTTCAGCTCTGAAGCTGTCAAGGAAGAACAACTTGTGCTCTCTGCATCTGAAGAAGTGAGGTTCTTACCCACGAAAGCTTATGCTCCCAATGCTTCTGTTAGTCTCAAAGGTGCCACAGGACCCTCTGTTGCTTTTTACAGATTCAGACTAACACGGCTACCCCTCTGATACTTGTGCTCTGTGAACTCCCTCTCTCTCTTTTAGATCTCTGTTCGCGTGACCCCTGGCAATGTTTGGCCCAATGCCCTTCTCCGAGGCAAAGAAAACATTCATCTTGCCCGTCAGAGGAAAAAAACTTCTCGGGGCAAGAAATGCCTCGCTTCAACTCTTGCACTTTCAGTGTCAGGTCTGCCAGAAGGTCAGACCAGGCATAATCTACATTTCAAGGTGACGATGTAAGAAAACAAAACGAAGGCCATGTGACACTATCTATATGCAGTAGCTGTGCATAGGAAAATGGCGTCACCCTGCCCTGCACAGAGAAAAAGGGGAGCGGTTCCTAGCCTGCCACCTCTGGTGGAAAGAGAGAAGCTGGGAATTGTTCGTAGGAAAAGGCTGTTTATACCTTGGGCCCAGAGCAGTAAAGGCTTGTGGGAAATGTGTGCGACGGCACTGAAAGGTTCCATGGCCACATCGTTCGGTACACACGAGCTATCATGGGGCTCTGTAGAGGCACAGTCAAGCAGGAGAGGAGATACATTAAACTTGCATATTTCTTAATTCTCTGTTTCCTAAAACGCTCAAACCCCACGAGCCCAAGGTTTGTGTCAGACCAGTCAGTTATTTTTTAACATGATTTTGCACCTATGGGCTATTTAAATGTGTTATTTTCACAGGCACATTAATCTTGGTTTCATTTATGTAACTGGTTCAAAATCATCTGTTGGCAGGAAATAAGCTCCTTATATAGGAGGAAGGATTCACATTCCTCTGCGATCAGGACCTGCATCCATGTGAGTTCCCTTCCCGATGGGGGCTGGCGAGGAAAGACCATAAAAATAAGGGGTTGAATTCTTCTCTGGTGTAGTTTTGTTGACTTCAGTGGAATTGCACCAGGGCTGAATCTGATCCCGTGTGTCATTCTTTCTGTCAAACAAACAGAATTTTCTTGAACTATTGTAATTGTACAATTATGGGCTCTCTTCTTTTCCTTTCCTTTCCTTGGTCTTGAACATTTTTGCATTAAACAACTATCAAAGGAAACCCCATTGTTTATATCTTGGACTTGTTTTCTTTCATTTATCCCAGCAGTAATACACATTGCAAACTAGAAATAGAATGCAGGAGGTTCCAAAGATTAAGTGACAGGATCTGTTCTCTGTCCATTTGGTTGATTTAGATTTGCTATTTTCCACTTTTGGAAGGTAAACACTTGGAAGCACGGCACGCTCCGTGCTCTGCATACAGTTAGCTATTGTCAGTGCAAACTGAGTTAATAATCACTGGTGGCCCAGTCTTGCATGACCTCAGCATGTGGAATTCCCACTGAGTTCAGTAAAAGTTTTGTGTATGTGGGGCCTGCGGGGTCCAGGTTTCCAGGCAAAGGAACTTCCTCCATTAATCCTGGGCTGTTTCTTCTGTTTAAAATACTGTTATCAGTATTTTGCAGGAGCATTTCAAACTATCTGCTATGCAAACCATTCCCGTTCCTTGAGTGCCGGGGACTGGACTAGAAGACTTTTCGAGGTCCCTGCCAGTCCTACGATTCTCTGATTTTCTTCAATGAATCCTGCCTTTTACTCTGCACTTGCTTATTTGTGTAAAAAATGGGGTTAAAATGGACAAATTCCAGAGTGGCTACTGCTGACATGTTAATGCAGCACATAGAAGGACCCAGGTCAATAAAATCATGTCATTTATTAGTCTGATTATGAGCCCTTCAGGGAAACGTGCTGTTCTTTAAACTCTCTTCCTGCATGGTGTCATGTGGAATTTTTAAAATCTGTTTTGCTTGGCTTGTGGAAGTGTACTGAAATGTGTTGGGTTTACTTAACAGGAACAGTGTGGAAAGGACCTTGGGCAGTTCCTATTCCCTTTCAAGTTTCTAAGACGAGTGAAAGAAACTCTTTTAAGGGTCCTTTCCCCAGTGTGAATAAAAGGAACCAGACCCTGGGTTCCGGTTAAGGTCTCTTTGCAATGCCACAGTGGCCCAAAGGGACTTTAATGAGCCACAGCTGAGGAATCCAGCGCTGTGCCTTTTGTGCCTCCACAGCAAAGATGGGGGAAGGTGCGTCAGGGCTGGGAAAGGGCAGGACAGGAGCGTAGCCATTACGGGAGCTGCCTCTGGAGCATCCCCTGATTCCAGGGGAATCATCCACTGGGTCCACTGGCTTGAGAGCAGCGTTGTGTAGGGATGTGTCAACGGTGCCACGTTGCTGGCAGGTCCCGGCCCAAAGTGTCTCTCTTTTCCTTGAATTAACCTGGACACCTTTCAGCTCGGTCCCAAGTGCCTCCCGCCATCCCTTTCTCCAGTGTCTCAGCAGCTTAGCCCTCTCATTTTTGATTTCCTTAGTTTCTGTCACCAAGCCCTTTCCCCTCTCTCCAACGAAGAGCTGTCTCTACTTTCTGCTCAGGCCCCTGGGCTCAGAACAGCTCTAGTCTGCGTTGCTTTCTTCTGTCCTCAGTCAGCTTTTCTCTTCTTCCCGTCCAGGAAAAGTCAACACCACGGCTAATATTTATGGAGCAGTTCACATGTTCAGTTCTCCAGACAAACAGCAGACTAGCTCTGCACAGCTGCGCTGCCGACTTCCCCGAAAGAGTGGGAATGACTTCCTCCGGCTGCTGGGATTCCAGACTTGCTGACTCCAAAGCACGGCCGCCATGTGCACACACTATTCCCCAAAAGAGCTCGCTCTTGTTGCCAAACCATCAGTAGCAGCAGGTGCAGTGGCTGGGGTCTGTCCCACAGGCTGCACAAGGCTATAACCCTCTTTCACAGGAGGACATAGGAGTTATTCTGCCCTTTAGTCCGAGTTAATAGACTACGGATGACTTCTGCCTCCTGGATGACAATGGCTAGCTAACTACGCTTGCTTTTAAACTCACTCTGGGGTTTAAATCTGGGGCTGCTGCACAGACAGGAGTAGAAGGTGCAATGAGTTTGTCGTTAGCAGTGTGTCACCCCTTCAGGAGAGCTGGGAAGGCTTCACCTGGGCTTGTGCTCTGGCTAGACGTTTTCAATTGGTCAGACAAAGACAGAGAGCTCACTGGTGTCCAGCCCTGTGGAAGGGACACAGGCATTTTTGTACATTTCCTTCTGGGGCCTGAGTATGTTCTGTTGAAAAGTTTTCAAATAACTACAAAACACAAAGAAAAAGTACTAAACCAAAAAGAGGACGACACAGCCTCCAACACATGCGGAAGATTTCATTTTAAAGCCATTCATGATTTGGGGGCTTCTCTCACAATATTCCCCCTACCTCAAAATGGCTTCCCTCGCCTATGGCTTTCATAGGGCTGGAGCCACAGGTTGCCTTCGCTGAGGTGATCAACATTTCACAACAGCCTTTGGAGGTGACAGTAAAGCTCTCCTAGTAAAGATGGCCACTATCTCCCATTGTTTCCATGGAGGCCGAAGCCAGGCTGCCCTCAAGGAAGATGGCTGCCCTCTAAGCTCCATGGTTGGGAAACTGGATAGGACAGTGGGAGGGGACAGGAGACTTGGGATTTGCAGAAGGACTATTGAGGAGCTTGAGGGGAACATGGGGTCCAGGACAGAAGTGGAAGTGTCAGAGGAAAGGAGGGGGAAATAAAGGGGCAGGTGAAGTTAGGGGCAAGTGAGAGAGAAGCGACTGTGAGGGAGCATGGAGAGAGCACGAGACTTGGGGAATGAAGGGCAGAACGGCAGAGGGGATTAGGAGAGGGCAAGTGGAAGGCTGAGCCTAGCAGCCAGTGGAGATGCAGCATTTTTCCGTGTGCGTTTTGTGTATACGGTATGTAAGTTGGAATTTTGAACCTGAAGTGAGCACACTCTAAATGGGGGTGGCCCGCTCCCCCCCAGTGGCTCAAACACCAGAAGACACATAAACCAGGACCCCCCAACAGTGCAAGTTATTTTGTTAAATAACCTTATGATTTTAAAGCCAATCTTATGATTATTTTTTGGAGGGTGAGTGCCGATGCATGAGACTTGGATACATGGGTGTGAATTTCATTGGCAATGCTGGCTGGCGATAGGAAGGGAATGTTTGAGTGACAGCTCACTCTTCTGGCCTTCAAACAACTCCCCCGACCCTGTCCAAGCTCATCATCAGAAGCAAGCTCCTCTCAGACCAGGATGCATCAACTCCAAGCGGCACCAGACCCTGCCAGAACAACAGATGAAAACCTGTAGACCTATCTCTGCTGATACAATAATCAATATGCCCCACAACACATCTTTCAAGATGCCCACACAAGCCTATCAGTGGTGTACCTCATCCAGTGCTCTAAATGCCCCAATACCAACTCTGTGGGTGAAACCAGACAATCACTGCACTCTCAAATGCAGTCATAGAGAAAAATGATAAAAGACAAAACCACCTGTGGGCAAACACTTTTCACAGAGGGATCACTCCATATCTGACTTCTTAGTCCTCATCCTCAAAGGAAACCTGCACAACACTTTCAAAAGACGAGTCTGGGAGCTTAAATTCATAACTTGGCTAGACTTTAAAAATCATTGACTTAACAAAGACACTGGATTTATGGTTTATTACAACAATCTGTAACCCGCTAACTCCCCTTTGTTGTCCTGTGACTGCAGATGTGTTATGGGGCCACTTCCCCTTGAATGGTCTCTTACAATATGTGCTAACTACTTATGCTTCACTATCTGTTCCACCTGGCATTTAGCTGTGACACTCTGAGTAGCTTCGCCAGCTCTGAAGAAGAGCTCCATGTGGTTCAGAAGCTTGTCTCTCTCGCCGACAGAAGTTAGTCCAATAAAAGATATCCCCTCACCCACCTTAGCTCGCTCATTGACAGACAGCCAATCCGATTTTAGAAGACGAGCTGATTAGTGAAGTGCAGAGGAAAAAGGAATGGACAAGTGGCAGTGGAAAGAGCCAAGAATGATTGGATTTGAATAGATAGGATGGTGTCCGTCCAAAGGGAAGGCAAGGAATCGAAGGGACTTGAAGTCATGTGAGTCAGAGAGACAGACAACAGAAGTTAAGGAGAAAAGGTTCCTGAAAGAGGGATGAAGGCAGCAGGATTGCAGAGGAGAGTGGATGATTTAATGTCCTGGCCATGAAGGGAGGGTGGGGGTGGTGTCTGTCTACAATGGGGACAAGAGGAACAGAATTGGTACTGGAGAGTAAGAGGTAGAGGAGTTTGATGTGGAAGAGTTGTAGCAGGCAGCAGTGAAAGGAGGAGAGAGGCAACATTGAGAATATGCCAGAGATGAAAGAAACTGACAAAAGAGGTAGAGAAGGGACCAGAAACAGAGTGGGAAGAAAAGGGAAGGAAGAAAATGATGAATGGGGTAGAGAGAAAGGGCTGTGATAAGAGGACAGACAAGGGTAAAAAGCACTGTAAAGCGATTGAATGCCCTTGCTCCAAGAGCCAGGTCAGATTTGCAGCGAGTGCAAAGTGGACCAACTCCACAGTGTCCTTCCATCTCCTGACACTCACCACCTGTATTGTCCTCTCTCGAACTATCCCTTCCTGAGGGAGTTGTGAGGAGGTAGCTTCCATGGACCCTTTTCAGTCTGGTGCTAACGGGGCATGCTGCAGAAACAAACAGCGTCACTGGCTGATGTTCCTGGTGATGCACAAACACCAAGGACCGGGTTGTCTCCTCAATTTCCCCAGCCAATGGAGTCACACCATCCTATAGTCATAGTAACAATGGAGAATCTGGCTACAAGCATCCATGGCGACCTTAGATCTCTGCTGGCCCCGGGTTGCTGCAGGATAAATGGTGGTTTTCTTTTTTCTCGGAGGGGATCCGCACAGTAGCTCTGGGTGGTCTCTCATCTGCCCCAAGGTTCTTTTGTGCAGGGTGCCACTAGGTTCTGGGCCTGCCAGCCCAAACTCTGCGAAGCCGGCCGGGATCCAATGCCACCATTGTTATGCTGCACTCGGTGCTAAGCTCCGTTTGATCAGACCCAGATGCTCCCATCATGTGGCTTTCCAGGGGTCTGGTTCAGATTGGGGTTTGGAAGAGAGCTAGGCTCTAACTCAGTCTGACTAGGACAGGGTGGGTGCTGGCTGGCTGGGGAAATGTGGAGGCGCTAGAGATAGTTACTTCAGTATTTTCAGGACTCGGACGACAGAAGTACTACAGATACTGAGGTGAAGTTACCTAAGGCCAAACTAGGAAGCTTAGACCTAATCATTGGAGATGCAGGCATTATCCTTGGGGCCGGGAGGAACCTTATGGGCATGCCAGTCGCCTGTGAGTCCGGATAAATGTCAGAAGAAATTTTGCGCCTTTATGGAATAAACAGCTGAAAGTATAGGAGCCACCATCCAAGACACAGGCCACATGCAAGGCCGGAGTAGGAGATGAAGCATGTGGTCTGAGGGGGTTTTCCCTGGAGCCTGAATACAAACACAGGGGGCTGGGTGTGAGAGAGAAGGGGCAAAACACCACAGAAGCAGACAGAGAAGGCAGCAAGGAAGCCCTAGAGATAACCAGAGAAGCACTGGTAGCATGACCCCGATTAAAAACGCTAAGACAGACAGAGAGCTTTTGGCTGGAAAGAGGCTTGAAACTGCAAGGAAAGAAACTCTCTCCTGTTTGATGCCTGCTGCGTTCCAGAAAACGGTACTGTGTGCATTCTTTGTAAATGCCCAGGATTGCCTCAAAGAGATACCTGACTCCACCAGCAATCTCTCCTCTAAACAGAAACAACCCGCAAGGGCCTGCATATTGGCTGCTGGCCTCGGTTAAAAGGGGTAACACAGCATTATTAGGATGTGTGTTATTAAAGCTATTTTTGTGTTCCTGGAATTACAGAGACACATGTGCCTGGTATAAATGGAACATCCAAATAAATAAATAAATGGCATTAAATACACTTCCAAAAAGTACCGAGTATTTTCTGAAAGCCCTGATTTGTCAGACTCTTGCCACATCCCCAATAAACTACAAGACGACATTTGTTTATTATTTTAGTTTTGCATTTATAACATTTGGATCCTGGAGAAAGACGAGTTCCAATTGCCAGCTGCTTGCCACACATATGGAAGCCATTCACACATGAGGCGGATATTGGGAAGCTAGAGAGGAGCTTACAGTAATAATTTGTGCTAGAGCAACTAGCTGATGCACATCATGCTCAGTAAATAAATCCAGAGTATTTATGGCTCCGTTATTTTCCATGAGTTATTTTTTATCTTAATTTCCAAGTGCACATAAGTACAACCGCAGCGCCCAAGACGACAGCTGATGGCACTGGTGTGTTACCTTCATCTGTAATGTAGTACACCTCTACCCCGATATAACGCGACCCGATAGAACATGAATTAGGAGATACCGCGGTAAATCTGCGTTCCGGGGGGGTGGAGAGGGGGCTGCGTGCTCCGGCGGATCAAAGCAAGTTCGATATAATGCGGTTTCACCTATAACGCGGTAAGATTTTTTGGCTCCCAAGGACAGCGTTATATGGGGGTAGAGGTGTAATTGGACAGATACAGTGGCTTGACTCTCAAGCATAATGTATCTTTTTTCCTGGACTAAACAGGGAGGTTTAAACTGGAGTTGTTGTCTTGGTGCAATTAACAAAGAGTCTAATGGTTACCAGTCTCAAAGAACAGACCGGACAGTTTAATTTACCTTATGGTACTGAGTCAGTCCCATAGGATAGTCGAGCACAATTGCACTGATGAGTTTCTATATCTGGTCAATTAGCCAAACAGCCGAGATTAAGACAGACAGGGCTTGCCGACCGTTTGGCATGGAACTGGAGCCTGCCCTTCACTCACCACCTGGGCACGCCTGGTGCCAGTTGGTGGCAAAGTCTCTTGCTGGACCTTCATGCTTTCACTTCCTTTCTGCAAAGCCCTTGGTATGTGTTTAGATGAGGGTGAGAGCTGGTGCTGGAGCAAAGATGGAGAACGTGTTTTGAGGTTAGATGCCTGTTCTGCCTATGAGCAGATATGGGGGAGGCAGGAATCTCTGCGTGGAGTTCTCTGTCCCATGCCATGCAAGAAGATCAGACTGGATGATCACAATGGTCCCTTCTGGCCTTGAAAACTATGAAGCTACACTCCTGGGAGGATATGGCTTTGAGAAGGGGCTTGTAGGTGCCTGAAGCAGGAGACACCTGGTGGCAAGGAAGAGAGCGAGCAGAGAGTTTAACAGTGCCCAGATAGCCATCACCAGCAGCGTATTCCCATTGCATTCATGGGCGAGATATTCCTAGGAGATCAGTGCCCAGCACTCCCCGTGCTCTCAGTGGGAGAGGCTGCATGCTAAGTGCTTGTGAAAGTCTGGCCCTGCATGGTCCCAATGAGGGTTTGACGTTCGGTAATTCTTGCTGGGAAGGAGTGGTACTCATCTGTAGCCCCATAATCCCCCGTGGCCTTTGATTAATTAACTCGGGGAAGAAAAATCAAATGCACAGCTACAAAACAGGGACTAGCTGGCTAGGCAGTGGTACTGCTGAAAAGGATCTGGGGGTGGGGTTACAGTGGCTCACAAATTAAATAGGAGTCAACAATGTGCTGCGGCTGCAAAAAAGGCTAATATCATCCTGGGGTATGTTAACAGGAGTGTTGCGTGTAAGACACGGGAGGTAACCGTCCCGCTCAACTGGGCTCGGGTGAGGCCTCAGCTGGAGCGCTGTGTCCAGTTCTGGGCACCACACCACACTGGAAAGGTGTCGATAAACTGGAGAGAGGCCAGAGCAGAGTAACAAAAATGATCAAAGGTTTAGAAAAATTGAGCGATGAAGAAAGGTTAAAAAAACTGGACACGTTTAGTCTTGAGAAAAGAAAACCGAGGAAGGACCTGATATCTGAAGACTGTTATGTGAAGGGCTGTTATAAGTGTAACCCTTCTGCCAGGCTGAGTTGATAGCAGCAAGGGTCGGGTTCAGTACATAGGGGTCCCCTCCCAACAGTGTAACACAAAACCAGCTCAAGCCCCCACCCAGTGACCTGGGAAAATCTTACACACACCCCTGGGCACCTCGAAGAGGCAATACTTCCCCTCTCGCAAGCACAGAGTCTCGGGGTAGCAGAAAATGTTTAATAACATGAGGTAAACGACATAGCATTAAATGGGGAAAACACCACAACTAGAGTTCATAGACCAAACCATGAGCAAAGACCCACCCCAGCAAATTGGGTCATGTCCTTTCCCATTGGTTCTTGAAACCGGCAACCCAAAAATAACCCAAAGTCCCAAAAGTCCAACAACCCCCAAAGTCTCTGTCTGGTCAGTACAGCCCCAGAGTTCAAAGGGGGGCACGCAGGGTGTTAAGGGGCACCTTACGTGATCTGAGGCCGAGGCTGACCGGCCGCCTCTCCGTGGGGGTTCCGCTGCAGCCTTCACCACAAGCCAGTCCACTTCCACCAGCCATCCTGTGAGCTGCTCCTGCTGTCCCACGAACTGCTCTGCTCTACCAGCTGCTCTGCTCCGCTCACTGACCCATGAGCCGCTCCAGCCGTCCCCGCAAGCAGCTCCGCTCTGCTCTGCTCGCCATTCCTTGGGCCACTCCAACCATCCCTTCAAGGCTCCGCTCCGCTCTGCTAGCTGCTCCTCCAGCCGTCCCCGCAAACTGCTCCACCAGCTGCTTAGCAATATAGCTTCAGGCTCCCCCGCTAATTAACACAGCACTCAGTGATCTCAGCTCTTAGTAACTTTAGCTCTTTTGTGATTTCAGCTAGTAGTAGGGGAGCCCCAGTGCTGGTGCACCATTGGCCCAAAGTGAATTCAGCTCAGCAGTCTGTAACTAGACTCCGAATGGAATCAAAGTTAGCTCTGACATTCAACAGTGGAGAGAGGAGGAGGTACAATTGGTGTTTCATGCTCACAAAAGGGGGCCCACACCACCAGGTACAAATACCTGCCCCAACCTCTCTCAATTCACTGAGTTTTGGAACCCATGTTCCTCGTCTAGTGAGTGCTACTTAGGTGATGGTGAGACCCTCTGTCATGAAATAGTTTCATTGTCCTTGATTCCCATAATCAGGGTAACAACACTTTATTCCTTCTTCCCCAATAACAGAGAAACTGGGGATCCCACAGCAGCCAAAGTGACCATTTGGGGCTGCTGTGGGCTCATGCTAGGCGGGGTGGGTGTGCCTATGCAAACAAGTTCAGCCCCTGAAGATATTTTCCACACTAGCCATAATTCACCACCAGATTTCAGGGTAGAGCTCATCCTGACCCTGCTTACATAAGAGGACCATGATCAGTGTTCTCCATGTCCACTGAAGGTAAGACAATTTGCAGCATGGGAGATTCAGGTGAGATATTAGGGAAATCTTTTTAACTACAAGTGTAGGTCAGCTCTGGAACAGGCTTCCAAGGGAGGCTGTAGAATCCCCATCACTGGAGGTTGGACAAACCCCTGCCAGGGATGGTCTGGGTTTACTTGGTCCTGCCTCAGCGCTTAAGGTTCGTTCCAGCCCTACATTTCTACGATTCTTGTCTGTAGCTTAGCTACTCAGGGGGTAGGTAGTTTAGACACAACACAGATAACACCCCATATTGCTTGAGTTTCTGCAACGCACAAGTGGGAACAGATAGTGCCCCTCATTTGGACTGGAATGTTCTTCCCAGAAGATCCAATGTCTGGCAAGGTGAACAGGATTATTTTGTGCTTATTAATTTGGTACACTCCTTATTACTATCTGCAGTCAAGGGCATCACCTTTCATGAAAGTTAATTCTAAACTAGTCCTGGTGAATGTTTGTCTCATGGGCGTGTCTGGAAAATGCAGAAACCACCACTAAGCAGTCTTCTAAAGGAGCAGCAAGGTATGCAGACAAACTGAAGAATTTAAATACAAATCCCATTTGTTTGATGTATATTTCAAGTAAGCTTTCTAAGTGACTGAAGAAATACTTCACAGCTCACTACCTGATTTTATTTAGCACAGAGGTCAATGGTTACATTGGGATGGAGAGCAAATTCATATCCTTAATATAAATATTATTTGATATATTTTATTTCCATTATAAGCCCAGTATTAAGGGATTTAAACTTAGTCATAAATGATTCAAGTGTGGCTAAAACCATAGGGTGTATCAGTGAGTTTGTATGAAAAATGTGTTTACTTTTTTAAATTATGAAAGCGTTGGTCACAACTCCATGTTATGTTTGAGTTCAGTTTCACACTTAAACTGGAATTCAATCTCTATTATGCATGAACAGCGTATCACTTTCTCTTTCAGGACAGAACAAATTTTCTGAGAATTTACAAGTAACTGTTAATTGATTTATGAATGAAAACTGAACTAAGAAGTGGGTGCTTTAAGAAATGTAGCAGCTGATGTCAGACATTTTTGGTCTGAAATGATCTCAGGCACTATATATGTACGCAAAAATTGGCTGAGAAGTTACGTCTTCAGTAGATCTGATACAATGAGTAGTTTTTAAAAAGAAACTGCCTTACCTCTGTCTTGTAGGGAGACCATTAGGAAAAAATATGAAAACAATTCAAATGGGGCTTTGAAAATCAGTTTAATCTAATTTGGGACCACAGTATTAAAATGCATCTATCACCATTGCATGGTTATTGCATAATGTCACTGTTGGGAAGAATTAAGGTTGTTTGTCTGTCTTTGCTATGAATTTCCATACCTCCCCCTGAAGGTGTTTATTTTTAGTTTGGCTCTTTCCAGTTAAGGTTATTCTTAAATCAAGATGGGGCGAGTTGTGCCTTTCTCTCTGCCTTAGGGAGCAGGTTGTTCTCTCTCTGTTCTGGGTTTGGTGTGTCGTCGTTCTAAAGTCTACGAATGAAAGCAGGGCCGCCCAGAGGATTCAGGGGGCCTGGGGAAAAGCGGGTTAACGGACATAAAAAAAGGCGCCACCCGCTGTGGCGCTTGTACTCACCGGGCAGTGCTCCGAGTCTGCGGCGGCGGGTCCTTCAGTCACTCCGCGTCTTCAGCAGCACTGAAGGACTCTCCACCAAAATGCCGCTGAAGACCCGGAGCGGGTGAAGGGCCTGCTGCCGAAATGCCGCCAAAGACTCGGAGCGGGTGAAGGGTCCGCCGCCGAAATGCCGCCAAAGACACGGACCGGTGAGTAAAAATTTAAAAGGCGCCTCTAGCCAGGGAAGGGATTCTCAGCCAAATTGTCCCACTTGCCCCGCCCCCCGGGCGGCCCTGAATGAAAGTATCTTACATTGCAGCCTTCCAGCAAGATTATCTATCTAACATCTCTGTCTATATGATGTGAATATAAAAGAGGCACACTCGTGGCCGTGCTAAGGCTACGTCTACACTAGACACACGTTTGGTGATGGGGTGTCCGCAGTGGAAAGCACACCATGTCCACGCTGCAGTGTGTAGCTACACGGGTCAGTGAAAGGCTCTGGCAGAGGGGAGAGACTGAAGCAGCTGCCCACTGCTGGAGCTTCGCACTGTGGCAAGGAAAGGGTCTGGCAGAGGGGTGGTAGACTCTCTCCGCTGCCTCCCCACTCGCAGAGCTGTGGGGAGCTGGTAACCTTTCCCCACTGCCCCCTCCCCCAGGCAGCTGGAGTCTTTTTCTGCGGCGGGAAAAGGCTGCAGCAGCGGGGTAGCAGGACACTACCCAGCTAACACTAGCAGTGTAGACAGGAGGCTCAGGCCAGTAGAGAACATGTAGGATACTTACTCACGTGCTTCGGGCTTAATCCACGGCTCACGGTCTACATTGCTATTTCTACCCTGGAGGTGGGGTGGAGTAACACCGGTATGGACGTTGCGCACTGCCGCAAGAATCCTGCCCCGTGGAGGCACCCTACGTTCTCCGGGGTTACCTCTTTTAGCCCATTTAGAAAAAGCACATTTATAGCAGTAGGATATGGATGCAATGCCTACATCAGGTCACAGCGAATTCCAAGAAATTACAATCCTGTGAGATCTAAACCAGCCTCTGTGTCCCGTCCAACACAAGTTGGATATTTGCTCCTGCTGCCCACAGTCACGGCCCAGGTCCCCGTCATGAGGCTTTCACGGCTTTAATTTTTATGCTCTAACCTACTTTATTGTGCAAGTATGTGCAGCAGCCTATTTATGGCTTGAGGATCTGAGAGAAATAAGACGTGGGTTGCCGAGTCCTCTGCCAGTGCCCCATGGTCTTGGCTCACCAGCACTGCAGATGTGATTGCGGCTGCTAAAACCTGCTTTTTCTTTTACTAACACATCCGGGGGAGCAATTATTCCAAGAAAAACATAGACCTCGGCTTCCTGAAGCAAAAATAATTTTATACGGGTGTCTTCAAAATTCAAACATTTCACAGGCTCATGTCAACTCTTTTAGTAGGAAGGATGGGCTTGTGGCTGAGGCATGGGACTGGTCCCTCATCTTAGCCCCGAATGTTTTTGTCAGTATAAGCCAGCTTTATCCTGGTACTGAAATAAAGGAGAAAAGCAGAATTTGGCCCCAGTATTTTTTGCAGTGTATTTAAGTTTTCTTTGTTTAGTTTTGTTAATTTTTTTCAAGGGCAAATCATCTGCATTAAAAACAATTCCTTAGTGATCCATTAACCTGAAAATCCTTAATGTCTGACTCTGCACACGTGGGTAGTTAGGTAACGATTCAATTGATTAATTGTTGAATGATAAATCTAGATGCTGTAGACATGAAAGATGACAGGGGCTCCATGCACACAGTTACGGACGACTGAGCCCAGCTGTCCAGATGGAATTCTCAGTTCACAGACTCAGCGCCGTGGACTGCAGAAGAGCTCTAGGTTGGCTGTTGTGATGGGTGAGACCCCGGCGCCTGCATACAGATATCAACAGAGCTTCTTGAACATTTCATTGAGAGACGCCCAAAAGTAACCTGACTCAAGCACTTGTTGCTATCTACAAGGACAGGGTTAGATGGGGATTCTGGTGCATTTCTTTGGCAGTACCAAGCACCAAGGCTGTGCAGGAAGATTTCACAGGGACCAAACTATTCATTGTTCAGAGCTCACGCAGCAAAACCAGACGTTATTTTGATTCTTCTATAATGCCGTCTCCGAGGGAAAGTACTGGGGGAACTTGGGTGCAGGAGACAGAATGTAATTACCTACATTGGAAATTGGCCAGAACATTGGCATTCCCAACTCTGGTTTTATAAACAGTGCAATGAAACCCTGGAGGCTTCAACTGCAAAAACAAAAGTCACCCCTCTGGATTCCCTAAACAAGAAGCTTAACTTTTATTTAACAAAGAAAACATTTTTCAAGGAGCAAGAGGGGCAAAGATAGAAGTGTAACCAGCATCCAAAAAATCTCTTTAGTAGGAACTTTCCAGCATAGCTCTGGTTCCAGGCTAATTAATTAAACACAGATGCAGGCTACATTGTTAGAAACAGGCCTGAGCTGCAAAGTTTGTATCCAGAGCTGAACTTTCCCAATGCAGAGGGGTGTTTAGGTGTGGGGGATGTTGGTCCCTTCTCAGTCACTTCAGAGCCAACTCCCATTGAAACAAATATGGAGCCGATGATTAGATTTAATGGGAGTCGGATTGGGTCTTCAAAGCTGGCAGGAATACAGCAGGCACCTTCTGTTTTAATGAATCCAGGTGCAATAGACTAAAAAACTTGAATCACTAGATGAAAATATAATACACCATGCATAGCAGGACTATGATCCTCCCCTGTAAAACCACACCCTGGGAAAAAGGCATGCAGACCATGGTTTTCTTGTTTACACATTCAATCTGGCAGCTGGTTTTTAATTTATTTTACTCACGGAGGTGGGACAAATTGTTGCAAACAGTCCATCGTCTTTGGAGACCGTGATACAGGCCCAGAATGGGGTGTAGTCTGCTGAGCTTTTGACAAAGCCACCATGTCACAGAAGGCAGTTCTCTTCCTTCGTCCATCACGCAGCTGGAGATTCCAAAGACTTGTTTGCGCCTTCCGAGGTGGTGTTCTCCCCTCCTGAAACGGCCACACAGCACGAAACCTCAGCCCCTTTCGTAGGTGCCAAGGCCAGAAGGGATCATTGGGATCATGTAGTCCAAGCTCTGTTAACTGTGTTGACCGTCGTGTGTGAAGAGCTTCAGTGCCCCAGACATTTGTAGCAGTACAGAGGTAGAACTTACAGTCCCAGGTGTCGGACTGCCCACCGGAAAAGGCCCCAAGAAATCATGTCTCCAAGCAATAGACAAGCACCACTTGTATAGCAGGCCACAGAACCACGGCTGCTAGGATACAGTCTTCTGAGAGGTGTTCAGCATTGCCAGCGCCAAGCGTGCAAAAAGCACAAGTCACGTCCTGGTGAACCCTGAGATTATCTTAGAGAGAGAGAGAGAGAGAGAGAGAGAGAGAGACTCTCAGTCTGTAGCGTGCCAGTTGGGCCACTCACCTGGTCTGGAGGATCCCCAAGTTCAAGGCCAGAGGCGCCGACTTTCCAATGTGCCGGCCGCTGCTCCCCACGGCTCTGCCCCAGGCCCCGCCCCCACCCCACCCCCCGAGGCCCCACCCCCACCCTGTCTCTTCCCGCCCCTTGCCCCAAGCACACCCACTCTTGCTCCTCTCTCCCCCCCAGTGCCTCCTGCACGCCACGGAACAGCTGGTCGCGGCGGGCGGGAGGCGCTGGGAGGGACAGGGAGGCAATGATTGGGGGGGGCTGATGGTGGGTGCTCAGTTGGCACCTATGTTCAAGGCCCTTCTCCAATGACTACAGCAGCTGAGCCCCACGTCGGAGCCACATTCATTTTGACATATTTTAAATCAGGGGTAGCCAACCTGTGGCTCCAGAGCCGCAGGGGGCTCTTCAGAGGTTAATATGCGTCTCCTTGCATAGGCGCCGACTCCGGGGCTGGAGCTTTCTTTCCAATGTGCCGGGGGGTGCTCACTGCTCAACCCCTGGCTCTGCCACAGGCCCTGCCCCCACTCCATCCCTTCCCCTGAGCCTGCCGTGCCCTCGCTCTCCCCCCGTCCCCACCAGAGCCTCCTACGCACCGCGTAACAGCTGATCGCGGCAGGTGGGAGGTGTGGGGAGGGAGCGGGAGGCACTGATTGGTGGGGCTGCTGGCGGGCAGGAGGCGCTGCAGGTTGGAGTGGGGGGAGCTGATGGGGGGCTGCTGACGTATTACTGGGGCTCTTTGGCAATGGACATTGGTAAATTCTGGCTCCTCCTCAGGCTGGCTGCCCCTGGTCTAAATGAAACGGTGCGACTTTCGGTTTTATAACCATGTTTTGGTTTGGAATTTAGGTAGGCTTGTTGAAATAAAAAAAAACTGTAAAACAAAACAAAAACAAAATAATTTTGGGTCAAACAAAACATTTTGTTCCACCCCCAAATATTCCCCCCCCCATTTTGGGTGAGAAAAAACAAAAACGATGATTTGGATTTGACCCTAATTGAATTTTCTTTTGTTCAACCCCTGAAGCGACCGATCAGTTATTCACTCAGCTCCACCGGCTCACGTGCGTTATCAGGGGTTCTCTCTAGGACCACTGCCCTTTGTTTGAGGCAGGGGCTGCTTTTCAGGGCCACTGGGTTCCATTTATTTTATAGTTTCAAATTTGTGCAGTATCCAGTATCCCCACCGCTTGGTGATAAGTGATTTAAAAAAATAATAACATCCACCATAGGGTCAGTTACTGGAGTAATCCAAAATCCCTTTCTTGCTACTTCCCTACATAACACTGCCTTGCTTCTCTTGTAGAAGATCCCCTGTATAAAATAAAAGCTGGTTTTTTTGCACCCCCCAAAAATTGTTCTAAGAAAGCGTAGGCAATTGGATTTTGGCTAGAGAGACCAGACGGGTGAGGTAATCTCTTTTATTGGACCAGCTTCTGTTGGTGAGAGAGACAAACTTTCAAGCTTAAACTAGTTTCCCAGAAGTTGGTCCAATAAAAGATATTCCCTCACCCGTCTGGTCCCTCTAATGACCTGGGAGCGACACAGCTGCAATAACACCGCATACATAATGCAGGAGCCCGACTGGGCTAGGATAACTGTGAGGAGAAGCAGAGGCAAACCAAGACAAGAGGGATAATTTAAAAATTTTAGAACTGTACAAGGGAAAAAAATCCTAGAGTTGTACCAGGAGCATAAACACAGAACATTACCAAGCACTGACTACTTACAATAAACTATCAACACATTAACCTTTGTGAGCTTGTACACGCTTCTCTTCCTCATTCTGAGCAGTGAATACCAGATGCACTGTTATGAATGAGATTACCCTACAATATACTGGGTCACGTCAGAGAAGCATCAACTTTTCCTCTCCTTGGCTGTAGATCCAGCTCCATGCTTTCTGTCCTGTTTCTTTGCTTCTCTTCGGCTTGAAGTGCTCTTTAGATAACATGTTCCTGTGGCTCTACATCTTCGCACTGAATTTATCCACAAACAGGTGTCTTCACCTACTGGGCCCTGACTCTCCCATTAGGCACCTTTGCTCTGTGCTCCTTCAGTAGGTGTTCAACCAACCACTTTCTCTGTTCATATACTTCAGGTTCTTTGTGGGTGGGCGTCTCATGTGCTGTTTTCAGGGTCTGTTTTCATCTAATACAGCTTTCTGATCAGCTCCCTTTTTCACCCGTTCAATTTCCTTTCATGTTTTCCCCTTGACACGCTCTCTGGTACATCAGTAGATTTCACTTCCCTTCTCTAATGGGGTCTGCTCGTGTATCAAGGTCTACTTTTTTTCTGCTTCACCTGTGGATCTGGGAGTCACGTAGCAAATATCAGTGTACGTGGGGGCCAGAGTGAGAAACTCAGACCCTTACAAATGGGAAAGCTGGCAAGGACACAACCTGCCACCAGAAGGCAGCCCTGAATGACAAGAGGAGTAGGCAAGGCACGGAACCCTGGTGCCATGCTCTGCTTCTGCGCATGAACCATTGGCCTGGCATTCTCTAACTGCGCCAGGCTCACAGGCAGGGCCCGGTTTGGCATGAGTCTATGAGTCTATTTCACTGATGGGGCAGGGCAAGCAGGGGAATACAGAAATCTGTCTCTGCAGACCTGGGTTCTATTCCTGGGTCTGCCACTGGCCGGCTTGAGGGCAAGTCTCCATGGCTGTGTTCTCCCCATCTGTAAAATGGGGAGAAGGATACTGACCTCCTCTGTAAAGGACCTGGAGATCTACTGATGTGAAGTGCTACAGGAGAGCTAGCGGGTGATATTGTAGGTTATTGCAGGCCAGTTCCGCTAGCCTCTTGCTTTCAAGAGGAAGAAAGTTCACTCCAGAAAAGCATTTATTTTTAAAGAATTCCAATGGAAAACAAGCTTGCTATTCTCCAACATTCTTTTTAAACAATTCCCGGCTTTATAACGCCCATTCTTGCATCAAATACACGTATATTTAAGATTTATTTGGCCTAATGTGTTAGCTGGCAGCTATTTTGATACATAATGGGGTAAAATGAATGTTCAGCTGTAGTGCCATGAATATGTTTGTGATTCAGGCCTGAGCATGACTTACAAACCAGTTCCTTTCAACCTCACAGACGCCGGGGGAGTTCCAGCCAATCCAAACTTCCTGATGTATCTGAACTCAGCGAGGTAAGCCCTGAATCAACAGTAACGCTCCTTATTTAAGCCAGATACACATAAAACAGTCATTTCAGCACATGGAAGAGGAACGCCTACGCCTTGTGAATTCTTTATTGTCTTCGAGACTGAATGTCCCTCCTTGTGCTGCAATGAAGAGCTCCATTTTCAATTCCAAGTCCAGGGGGATGTCATGGGATAACCCCCATGGAAATCAGGTGCAGAGACACCGAGTGATTTCCCACCCAGCTCCCGCGCTCTCTAGTTACTCCACTGGAAATCTTGGAAATCTCTGCTGCTTAAATTACCATAAAATGCTGACAACTTCTTTTAAAAGCCATGACTTCCACGGATGGGGTCCAGCATTCTGCACTCGGTCCATATTCATTAATCCCAGGGCATGGGGATCAGAGGTGTAATTGCAGCTTGGGTGGGCACACCCACGCTCACTTTAACCGAATGAGCATGGCTAAAAATGGACACAGCAATGCGGGTGCAGCGTGGGCCGTACAACCCCCACCCCCAAGCCCTTGGTACATACTTGCTTTCCTAGCCTGTGCTGGGGTCCATGCCACCATGTGGCATGCTAACTCAGGGAGAACAGGGGGTTAAAAAGCCAGCTCCGAAGGGACCAGAGGAGTTTTGCGAGGAAGCGTGAGAGCCAGATACACCTAACAAACATTCTCTAAATTTATGCCTATGATCCTCCCCCACAAACAAAGAACAAACAGAAAACCCCTGCAAGAATCAAAAGAATGCAGGCAGAAGTCCAGCAGCAGAATAGGGGCGATCTAGTTTATTGCACTGAATGCAGCCTGGGTAAAGATTACCTGCCTTGTGTACTGCATTCAGTACAAGCAGCTCATGGCCCTCAGAGACCCAGTACTGGCTCCTGAGGGCAGAATGGCTGAACTGGAGGAGCACAGGGAGACAGAGAGAGGTGCATAGAGGAGACTTCCCAGGACACAGTAGAACGGTCCCACCCCTGGTCTGACAGCCTCGGTGCTGCTGAAGAGGATGAAAGTCTCATGGAAGGAGCACATCAAGCTGGAGTGGAGAGAAACAATCCAATAGTTGGGACTCTCCTTCCAGATGATGTCATGGTATCTGCAAGCACGGAGGATACCTCTCTGGGGGAGGGAACCCCAGTTATTAGGAAGAGACAGACAGGTAATATTTATGGGGGATGCGGGCATTAGAAATACAGATAGCTGGGTTTGTGATGACTGGGAGAACCACATGATGAATTGCCTGCTGGGTGCACAGGTTGCAGATCTCCCAAGACATTTAGTTAAGCTTATATGCAGTGCTGGGGAGGAGCAGGTGGTTGTGGTATGTGTAGGTACCAGTGATACAGAAAAAGGTAGAAGAAAGGTCCTGGATGCCAAATTTAGGTGGCTAGATAAGAGATAAAAGTTCAGGACCTACATGGTAGCATTGTCTGAAATGCTTCCAGTTCCACGCACAGGGCTAGGTAGACAGACAGAACTGCAGGGTCTCAGTGCGTGGATGGTGTAGGGAGGAGGGGCTTAGGTTTAGTAGGAATTGGGGAACCTTTTGGGAAAGGAGGAGCCTATGCAGGGAGGATGGGCTCCAGCTAAACCAAAACAGAACCAGATAGCTGGCATGTCAAACTAAAAAGGTTACAGGCGTTTTTAAACGAAGGGCTGGGAGAAAGCCAACAGGTGTGGAGGGGCACACGGTTCAGAGGGAGCCATCCCTTAGGGGAGGATCTATTACTGGGTATTCTCTATGTCCTACAGAAGAGGAGAAGCTAGAAATTGATAAAGTACAGGCAGGAACTGAAGAGAAACAGTCAAATAAAAAAGAGAGAGTCCTATTCAGCTACATCGCATGGAGGCAGGCAACTAAATATTGACAAATTTTATAAGTAGTTGTATACAAATGCTAGAAATCAAAATACTAAGATGGGTATTAAATGAGCGCTTGGTATTAAATGAGGATATTAACAGGCATTGCAGAAACTTGGTGGAACAATGATAATCAATGGGACATGGTAATACCAGGGTACAAAATATGCAGGAATGGCAGAGTTGGTCATGCTGGTGGGGGAGTGGAACTATATGTGACAGAAAGAGTCTCAAATACAGAACAAATCTTAAATGAATCAAACTGTACCATAGAATCTCTCTGGATAGGAAATGCCATGCCTGACCAATAAGGATATAGCAGTAGGGATACACTACTGACCACCTGACCAGGATGGCGACAGCAACTGTGAAATGCTTGGGGAGATTAGAGAAGCTACAAAACCAGAAAACCCAACAATAATAAAGGGGGATTTTGGCTAGCTGCATATTGACTGGGAACATGTCACCTCAAGACAGGATGCAGCGATAAAATTTCTAGACACCATAAATGAGTGCTTCATGGAGCAGCTAGTGGAGGACCCCACAAGGGGAGAGGCAGTTCTTGATTTAGTCCTACGCAGCACACAGGGTCTGGTCCAAGGGAGGCTATAGTTGAACTGCTAGGTAACAGCAGCCATAATGTAATTACATTTAACATCCGTGTGTGCATGGGGATACCAAAGAAACCCACCACAGTAGCATTTAACATCAAAAAAGTGTCTATACGAAGGGAACACTCACTTCTTGTGAATGCCTCTTGTGGCTGCATCTGGTACTGCAGGCCTTTCCCTGCTCCAGGCATCCCCTGTAGATTGTTAACCAGGTCTTCACTGCCTTGGCCCTCCGGCCAAGTCACTCTCTCAAAATGGAGAAACCCCTTTCAGAGTAGCAAAGAGTTCAACAAACTGTTGGCCCCACCAGGTCTTCAGCCCCATCTCTGAGCCCTTTCTTTGGCTTCTAAACAAGCCTTGTCCCCTTCTTGGGGTTTAGGCCATTTTCTCAGAGCCTGCCACTGCTCCAGGTTCCAGCCCGGGGACCCTATAAACAGCAGCCATGTACTGCTCCCTTTAATTAGTTGCTGCTGTTTTCGCTGGGCCTCTTCCCACCTGGCCCCTTTATCTTCACCCCTTAGCTCGGGTTACAATTCTCAGGTCCCCACTCCCCCAGATCCAGTAAATGCAACCAGGCAAACTCATGTGGCCACAGGAGACGACGACCACGACGACGACCACGACCACCACCACGACCACGACCACCACCACCACCACCACCCCCCCTCTGGTCCCAGCCAGGAACTGCTTCGCTCAGCCCCTTTGCTCAGTTCCTTTTATCTGAGCCTGCTGGGCTCTGATTGGCTGCTGCTGTACAGACTTTCTAGGCATGAATGGAGGATCCACCTTCACTGCTCCTTTCTTCCTCCACATGGCAGAAGATATAAAAGCTCCCAGCAACACCTCCATTTTGCCTCTTTCCTGCTCAAACCCCTGCACTATGGCGTTCTACTAATGGGAGCATTCTAAACAATGGTCTGAGGTCCTTCCAATGATTTGGAAGCAACCAGAGACTTATCAAGCCAGCAGTTTATCCCATCGCTGCTACAAGCCTGAACCAAGACCTTTGCATTTATTGTATATATTTGATTCCTTTAACCAATTTTAACTCTCACCTTTCTTCTTTTTCTGAACAAATCTTTGCATTTTAGATACTAAAGGATTGGCAACGGCGTGATTTTGGGGGTAAGATCTGAGTTATATATTCCTGGGTGCGTGGCTGGTCCTTTGAGATCAGAAGAACCTTTTATTTGAGGAGATTGGTTTTAAAGAACCACTCATCTCTAAGTCTAGTGTTTTTGGTGGATACAAGGACTGGACTATCTAAGGAAACTGCTTTTCTGAGTGCTTGTTAGCCAGTGTGGTGAAACAGAAGTTTACTTATGTTGCTGGTTTGGTATATCTCATGGGAGAATAACCTCCAGTTTTGTGGTGTGTCTGCCCTACTTCTCAGCCGTTTGTCCTGAATTTGGTATTCTCAGCTGTTACCCAAGAAGGCACGGTTACACTCTACCACAATGGTAAGACCATTAGTGGGTACTGTGGCCAGTCCTGTGTCCCTACTTTAAAAAAGATGTTGAAACATTAGGGAGGGTTCAGATGAGGGTTCGGTCACAAGAATGACTTCGGGCCTGGATATTCTGTTTTCCAATGAGAGCTACAGCTACACTGTGATAAAAGACCCGCACCATGGCTGCAGCTGGCCCCCGTCAGCTGACTTGGGCTTGCGGGGCTATAAAATTGCAGTGTAGACATTCAGCCTTGGGCTGGAGCTTGGGCTCTGAGACCTTCCTCCCTCAGGGGACCTCAGAGCCTGCAGCGGAAGGTCTACCCTGCATCCTGAGCCCCGTGAATCCAAGTCAGCTGACCCAGGCTCTGTGCCTCGGTGCCATGGGGTTTTCATTGCAGTGTAGACACAGCCTTAAGGAGACAGCTACGAGGCAACTTGGCCCAAGCAGCCAGAGGAAGCCGTTTGCAGTGCATAACAAAAACCAGGAGTTATGCGATGTATGTCGCTGGCACCTTATCTATTAACTAACTGTTTACCTGACTACAAAGAAAGCATTCCTGTACCTACACAGGGAGGTGATATCTGTAGCAGAGGGCTCTTTAATCCAGCAGGCAAAAGCGGAATGAGAATCCAGTGACTGGAAGATGAAGACAGCAGAGTTCAGACTGGAAATCAGGTGCATATGTTTAACAGAATAAAATCAACCATTGGGCCAACTTACCTAGGGAGGTGGTAAATTCTCCATCACTTGGCGTCGTTAAAGCGAGATCACTTGTCTTGCTAAAAGAGATGCTAGCATGGCCACAGATTCTGGGCTTGATGCAGGAAATTACAGGGTGAAGTTCTATAGCTGGTGCTATGCAGGTCAGACTAGCTGATCGTAACGGTCCCTTCTGGTATTAAAAATCTATGAGTATCCTGATAAATAAGAACAGTCAAGGCAGCTTTGATCTCTGATCCCAGTCCTGGGAGATGTAGCAAGACATACGAAGTTATCAAAGTCCCTTGGGCCCACATCTCACAAGCTGGCGCACTCCCACGTGATACTCTCTCCTCCTCTCACCTTACCTCTTTTTCCTCTCTCATGCCTTTTCCTTTCCGAGTCTCAATCTCTTCCTCCTCCGGTTTTCATTTCAGGCCAGACGATGACAAGTGGACTGATGCCTTGACAGCCACTCCACTCCACTCCCGAGATACTATCCTGCCTAAAGCATGGCAAACACTTTGACAAGTTTCCCTTAAAGGGCCCCCTGGGAACCAAAGGTTGGGATTGTGACATCACAGTGCTAGGCACAGCTGGGACAGGACCCGGCTAGAGTCCCAGTGAAGGATAACCCCAAGAGCAAAGGGTGCCTCACTGTAATGAAGCCCCTTCTCCTAGATGAAGGCCCATGAGGCTGCCCTGACCAGCATTTAAGTCAAACGTGTTGTTGACTCACAAGATCCGTGTTGGCGTAAATCTGTCGGAGATGCCCCGGGATTCCAAAGGAGGTAGGCTAGTAACAGCAGTCAAGACAGAGATGGGAGGATGTTTTTTGTGCCCAGCCCCCTGCTGCCACGTGCAGCCTCCCAGAGCTGAAGAGATGAGCTGAGGGAGATGTGGGTGAGACGGCCCTGGAACACACGACTGTCACCGCCTAAAAGGACATGACGGGCAAAGGGTGGGAAACAGAGCGTGTTATCCTTCCTGCTGGACCCAAAGCCACACAGCGACTCAGCAGCCTAACCAGGAATAGACCTCAGCTCTGAGTCCCAGGCCAGGCCCCTCCCCATAAGACCAGCTTGCTTAGCAACAATCAACGAGTAATATTTGGACATGTTCTATTTAAGGCGGCACAAGTCTGTAACATTGCATGTCCGTGCACACATCCCTTATGCTTACCCAGAGCTCTCTGTCCCTCTCTAGTGGCTGGGCCGGAGAGGTTATAAGTCTGTCACGGTCTTCGTGCTAACAGAGCTGTGCCTTTTACCTCAGGCAGGAGCGGCTCATGCTTTTAGCTCTAGGGATCCTGAGTTCAGTCCCTACAGCCAACAGCCCACCCAGGGCGTAGCACCACACACACACTCAGAGCACATGCGTGCCTGGACACCCAGGCTCTGATTCCCCACCCCATTACACCTGTTTACCCCCAGGCAGGGGCTAATGACTTCAGAGGAGTTACTCTGGTGTGCAGCTGCATTGACACACAGCTGACCCAAGCCTAGTTTTCACAGCTTTCCCGTCCCGTGGGACACCTTTTGCACTGCTCTCCACACCAGGACCAGCGAGCTCCTTGCATCACACTCTCCCGGAGTGACCTGGTGCCGAATGTTCCCGGGCCCATCAGCACCTTTGGTGGTGCCGGCTGGGGGAATGTTTGATTCCCTCTGCTCCAGCTCAGGGGTGGGAGTTCCAGCCTCCGTCTAGGCCTGCTCTTTATAGCGAGCCCAATAACGGCTGCCTTCAGGCTCCCAGGCGAGACTGAGCCCCTGGGAGAAGGGCGGCTTGCACACTAAAGTGGAAGCATTTGAACGCTTGCTTGGTTAGATTTACCAACTCTGCTGAACAGCTCCTAGAAACTGTGACTGAGGTTCTGTCTTTTCTCTATGGCTGACTTAAGCTCACATTCCAGTGCTGTCAGGCCTAATTTGGAGGGAAATTCACTTTTCTTCCTACTGTGCCCCACATCACTGACTCCTGTCCCATGTGTGCTGAGCTGTGGTATTTTGGTTCCATACAGCCTCTCATGGCAGCTGGGGAGCCTTCAAGTCACATTCTGAGACAAGCGTGTTGGAGAAAAGTGGCAAGGAATTCGCTCCTGCGGTAAAGCTTTGATGGCGGTGACCTGAGAGAGGAACCAAATTTGACTCATCCGGTAAGTACTGATTTTCTTTCCAGAGACAGAGCTGTAAATTTATTTAACAGAGACTAAACGAAGGACAGGCTACTCGGAAACCTAGAGGCCGGCTTGCTCTTTCCAACTGGAAGGTGGTCTGTATAATAGGGTTGTTTACTTTTTCCCCCTTTTGGCAAATAAAGGTTCCCTCTCTCCCAGATAATGGAATTCCTAATATTTTGGGTTGAATTCCAGATAAACCACAAGGTTCTATCCTTTGAAAGGGTTTAAGGTGTCATTTCTTGATATTAATTACAAAGCCCCAGTGCCCAAAGAAGAGGAATAACACATGTTGCCTCACAATACATATTTCTTGTGATTTGACAATAAATAACAAGCACAGTGTCTGTTAAAGAAGCATCCAAACCTCCTGGTCTTACTAAGAGTGGAATGTTCTTGGGTTGAGTTTAACGCAGCGCCAGTGTTTCACCCCGTTCAAATTGCAGCTCTATGCCTTGTCGTGATTAATGGGCCTATTTACGAAGATATTGTTTCAATCTAGTCTCTGACAAAGAGTGACTTTTGTTGTCTCCCACAGCCCATTTGGAAAAAGCGGAGCAGGGAGAAAGAACTGGAGTGTTTTCGATTTCCTACAGTTGATAACTCCCTGCAGATTTCTGGAAGAGAACAGGGAGCTCAACCAGTTTCCTGCCCAGTCTGACTGACATGACATTTCTGAAGCTTTAGGGCCTCTGCTTTCCATAATTAAGGACTTTAATATTTTGGTTTTCAGATCATTTCTGAAAGGAATGAAAGCCCTCCCACCCTCCCCTTTGTAAGGAACCATAAAACCAGATGCAACACTAAACAATTTGTAATCCCAGGTAATGCAACATTTTCAGCATGGAACGTTGGGCCCAGCCCTATGCTCCTTGTTCAGGCAAGTATGTAATTTCATGATTCTGTAACCGTCTCCACCCTGTTCTCTGTTCCCCTCCTTCCTCTTGTCAGTTATACACTCGTTCTGCTCTGATTTTCAGGGCATCGCTCATTGTAAGCAGAGCTGGGTGAAATGTTTCAGATGAATAGCTTATTTGCCGAAAATGCAAACGATTTGCAGATTGGTGCTCAGACCCAACGGGAAAAGTCAAAGTGTTTTGGTAAATGTCCAGTCAAAATGTTTTGTTTGGGTAGGCAACATTTCATTTGGCTTGGCAGGCATTTTCCCAAAAACTAGGGAAGAACGGCTAGTCACCAACCAGCCAAGAAGGAGGAAGTCCTGCCCCTACTGCCTCCCTGAAAAGCTTCAGCCCAGTGGTTCAGGCGCTCATCTGACTATAGACCCCATCTTCCTCTGGGCGCTGGCTACACACAATATGGCTTATGGCTGTGCTTTCCCTCCCTGGGGTAACCTGGGGTTGGCTTGGTGGAGGCAGCTGCCAGACTGCCCCTGGGGGTGATGGGATCAGAGCTCAGAAGGAGTAGGGGTGAAGGGCAGGGGTGATGTGTACAGCATGGCTGGATGGAAATGAATTGCTGTGCAGGGTGGGCCTAGGTGCACATGAACGGGCGGGTGTGGAATGTGGGGATGCATGTGCACGAGTGGCTCGGTGTGTGTGTGTGTGTGTGTGTGTGCGTGCGCGCGAGCATGCACGCAGAATGAGTGGCTCTATGCGTGCAGTGTGTGCGTGCAGAATGAGTGTGGAATGAGTGGGGGCAGTTGGCGTGCAGAGGAATGTGCTTGTACTGAGCGTATGGGTGGAAAGCGAGGGTGGAGGGACAGTAGGAGGGGATGGAACACCAGTTGAAAAGCATGGAGTGCGTCTGAGTAGGACAAACAAGCAACCGGTCTCTCAAAGAGAATCTACTGGCGGTTTGTTGGCAAATGTTGGCGGGTTTGCTTGGAACCCCTCCCAAGGATAAGGAGGTTTGTACCAGCAAGGTAAAGCAGAGGCCGGGCACAGCAGGGCAGATATTCCCCCGGACAGTAGCTGCAGTAACAGCTGTTGTTGGGTGCCGCCTGCACAGCTCCCCCTGCTGTGAGGCTAAGCACTTGTCTACACTTACATGCTGCCTATGTCGACAGGAGAACGTCTCTCGGCATAGGTTCCCCACCTCCCCAAGGGGCGGTAGCTATGGTGACCGGAGAAGGCCTGCCATCGACACAGCTCTGTCCACACCGGGAGTTAGCTCGGGATAACCACGTTGCGCAGGGGGGTGGATTTTCCATCTCTGAGTGACGTAGTTGTACCGACATAGGTCTGTAGGGTAGACTAGTCTTAAGGCAGCTTAGAGATGCCTGGCATTATTGACTGACTTACTCTGCAGATTGCTCTGGGTTTGGATGCAGGGCCTGGTGTTTCCTGGGAGCCTTGGTCACTGCCAGAGGCGTAGCGAGCGCCCTCCGTACCCTCCGACCGGAGGGGGCCCCGCAAGGAAGGGGGCCCCTAAAAGTGGCAAAATAAATACCGCATTCCAGTTTCTGCACTGTAAGGGGCCTCGCCTGGACATATGTTCGGAGGGGGCCACGTTCGGAGGGGGCCACGTTCTTTGTTGCTACGGCCCTGGTCACTACCCCTCATTTACATAAATGAATCCAGTTTTCAGCTTCAGGCTTGTTCCTCAGGCAAATAAACAGGCCAAAGGGAAACACAGAGGGGCCCATGCTAAAGAAGAAGCCAATCAGAATGAGTGACACTTTGGATGTTGCTTGATTATTCGGTCCTGTTTGCATAGCTTTACTCATTGGGTGATCTGGCCAAGGTTTGAATGCCAATCATTGCAACCTTTCACAACTCCCCAGAGAGATTTAATATTCCCGTTCATGATACCACGCGTGCCCTTTTGGGGAATAAATCTCAACCAAAATTTCCAAAAGGTGTGAAGTGTTTTATTCGTTTCTTGCAGCCAAAGACTATGTCATTGTTTAACCACTCTAAGCAGGGGTATTAAAGAAGCATGCACAATGTAGTGTTTTGTGGCTAACATCTGAACACACTGAAATTGAGAAACAGGTGCCTGACAATGGAAGCGGTGATAACTTGTAACTGTACGGTGTATGTGGAAGCATCATATCTACATATGCAAACCATGCAGGCTATTTCTGAATCAGCATTGCTGCCTTCTACAACCGCGTAAACAGAACTAAAAGCATAGGCTGTGGTTTATCAAAAATCAAATATTCACATCTCACGTTCCCTTAGCTCAAGCCCTAAACACGATCAAGATATATTTTTCCAATAAGGGAAAAAATTCATAGTCACTACAAAGTATTTTTGTTATAATAGTCTCATGGAGTTTTTCCTTAGGACTCATCCGTTAGGATAAAAAGAGCAATTAATGAGTGACCTAAATGACGCAGTGGTAGGAAATGTATGTGGCTTAGATTAAAACAAGCTATGGTTGAATTGTTCTGTGTCTTTGCTAAATGGTCAACTAGTGTAATGACTGTCAAGGGAAACTGTCACAATTGTTGACGCACTGGTGGAGATCTTTGATTCCTTAAGAAATCACAATGCTATCAACAATGCAATTCATAAGGCGACTTGGAGGATCAGAAAACAAGGCATACATTGACTTTTCAATGGATTCCATCACCCATTGGTTCATATGGGAGTGAGGTAGCCGATGATCTGGCCAAAACTGGATTGGAGTGACAACAATTGAGGATATTGATGCCCTATCAAAGGAAATATTAGCTGAAATGGTCAAAAGATGAAAGATCCCATGATTGATATCAAAGCAACAGCTGATTCACATGGCTATAAATTATGTACCCATGGTGTCATGTGGAATGAACATCCATCTCAAATGGTCCTTTGCAAGTCTTCTTCCTTCATCAAGATTCAGTCTGTCATCAACTTTCCATCTCAGCAGTTCTGAAGCTAAGAGGATGATGAATTTAAACTTCCATGGCAAGGCAATTGCCCCCAATAATAACCCTCCTTACCTAGGAGTCGCTCTCAGTCGCAGACTTACCTGTCAACAACATGTGAAGCAGGTAAGCCATAATATGAAGATTTGCATAAATATCATCCAAAAGCTAGAGGGTTCTAGCTGGGGTTGTGATCCTCGAATGCGAGAAATGGGAACACTGGCTTGAGTTTATTCCATGGCCAAGTAACGTGCACCTGTTTGGGGAAGGAGCTCACACATGGACCTCATTGATATCCAGCTAAATGTGGTTAGAAGACTTGTAACGGGCACCCTGAAGTCCATTCCACTGTGTTGACTTCCAGTCTTTGCAAACATCCTTCCTCCAACCATCCGGCGAGAGATGGCGACGTTGCACAAGTACAAGAAAGCTCTCACTGACCAAAAGCTCCCTCTCCTTGACAACCTGGTTCACACACCTCACACTCGTAAGTCTTGCTGACCATTCTGGGCAGCTGGAGAAGCTCTTCTGTCATCCAACTTCAACACAGAAGACACCTGGTGGATACAGGCTCTGATGTAAACAACAAGCTCCTCACAAATGATCCCACCTGGTTCCTTGCTCTGTCAAAGACAGTGGATGACCATCAACCATATTAGGATGTCCCATGGAAGATGTATACACCTGATGCACAAATGGAGAATCAACAATTCACCACAGTGTGCATGCGGAGACCTCCAAAGCATCAAACACATTGTGAAGAAGTCCTCCATCTTTTCATTCCCAGGAGGTCTAGCAAAGGTACACTCTGCATCTCCTGAAGCCCTCGAATGGATTTCTAATCTTTATATTAACTTGTAAATTTGCTATTTCCAGCGGAAAGAAGAAAAGTCAGTATGGGAGGATTTAGGCTTCTTAAATCCCTCAAAAATTGCATCTTCCAACCTCATTTGTGGCTGTCCTCGTGCTCTACATCCTTCAACCTCAGCTCTTTAAACCTTCTGTAGAAGGGCACCTTCTTCTGCACGTTGGACATGACCTCACCACTGCCGTCATCTTATTCTGCACTGGTGCAAGGCTTCAACTTGCCAGGATCGCCTCATTTTTGACAAAGCAACTCGGGAAATCACATCCGCTCTTGTGAGATTGCAGACAGGACATACTGCAGGAATGAAAATCAACAGCGAAGGGACCAGGATCTCTCCTCTGTGCATGCTTTAACCCTTGCCCACACTGTTCAATGTAATATTGCAAGGAAAGGGAAGCTTTTCAGATCAAACACCCTTCCAGAGGACCCCATGTGAGGCGCCCAATTCATTCTCAAACGTCACGGCCTGATATGATCATTGCGGGACATGATAACAACTGTCACAAGCCATTCTCACTGGAAACCATTCTAATTAACACACACGCTCTAAACAGACAGAATTGTTTCCCCTGCCCGGTCTCTCTCGCTCTCTGGCCTTAGGATAAACAACCTCAGAACAAGAATGATTTGAATGCTGTCACCTTATCAAGCCCAGAAATTTAATTTCCCAGTGGCTGAGCTACAAAGGCTGGACTCGGAGCCACTGAAGTCTGAATGTGATGCTGCCGTCCCGTACAGCTTACTACCATACGCTCCAGGCTGCATTCTCCTTCCTATTGTCCCAGAGCTGAGAGCGCCAAGGAAGCTCAAACCCCTCCCTGGACCAGCAGGAAGGAGATTAGATGCTGCAGGCTGGCACTGGGCTTCAGGGTTTCTGGGGAGCTTTTTCCTTCTGTCCTACGGTTCCCTTGTCTGCCTGAATCTTTTTACAGTGGGAAGAGGGCCCTTTGTGGACTGGCCCATTGCTCTGTGGCAGCCCCCTGATCTATTGCTATGGGGAGACGCTTGTGCTGATAATCTCATTTCCATTCCAGCACTTCATGGCTTGCTAGTTTCATTCATTTTCATGTTCCTGGCAGTAGCAGCTCATGGGCCTCTGAGCATGGGTGACTCCTCCCAAGGCCTGAGCCCGATCCAAATTCTGGTTGAAACATTGACCTCAGTTCTCCTCCCCTGTTTCTTTCTGAAGCTGTCACTTGTTTCCCCTCCCACCCCCGAGCTGTGACAGCCATCCCAGTGCTCCAGCTATGGCTGCAGTGGCTGCAGGCATGAGCCATGCCTGTCCTGGGGCTGCTCTAGGCTGCTCATGTGGGTGCACAGCTTAAATCTCCCATTCCTCCAAGGGAGGGCCGACCAGGTCACATCTGTCATGGACTTGGTCTCAAAATCAAGTCCAGGGCCACTCTCAAAACCGGACCGATATGTGCTGCTGCTTAGCCAGGCTGGATCTCTCGATATGCAGGTTCTCCGATTGGCACCCAGCCATCTGAGCGCCTCTTGGTTTTATGTTGTCCGAGGGACTGGAAAAGCCGTGCCCGGATATTGCGGGGACATGGCCAAAAGAAGCAGCATGGTTATGAAATCTAGTTTCGCCACAGGGCGTTTGTTCGCTCAGTCCAGCCGACAGTACTTACAGCCGAGTAGCTCTGGGGAACTGGCCTTTTCCTGAAAGGCGGGCGAGGGGTTTGGCTGCATGTGACTGGTTAAGCTCACACGCCCAGGCCAGCAGGCTCAAACGGAGCTCTGATAGGAAACGTGTTTATGTTCTTTCTCCCTCATTCGTTGCCTGGCACAGAGCTGGGAGACGGCGGCCTTCTGAGCAGCCGTGGGAACCAGGATGGGACACGTACAGTAAGTTAAGAAGATTTCGGAGAGCTCAGCCGTGACCTCCATATCCAGCAATGGTGATTGCCGGGGGGAAGCAGTGCTATTTTGTCTCTGCAGTTTCATTTACTCGACGAGTCAGTGAACTCCCTCCAGTGCCACAGAATTGGTTTGAAGCTGTGACACAACTCGGTCCTTGAAGGGGACGTGCCTAGAGCACTGGACTGGGACCCAGGAGATAATCAGCCACTGGCCGGCTGGGTGATTTTGAGCAAGCCCTTTCACCTCTCCATGACTCAGTTTCCTCATCTGTAAAATGGGAGTAAACCTCTTGGAGCTCCACTGATGACAAGTACGATGAAAACTGGGTATTATGATTGCCCACAAGGTGTTGTAAAGGGCCAGGCTGTGCTTTACTGCTCCAGGGATGTGAAAGGTCAAGCAGGGGCCGAGGTGCCAGGGGCTCCCTCATATCCCTGCGCAGCAACAGGGCACCAGTGCGTTCTCTGTACTCTGGTCCCCGGCCTCTCTGTGCTGGAGCGCTCCTGGAGCCCCCGGGGGAAGTGCACGTCTGCCCCACTGGCTGCAGATATCTGTGCTTGAACTGACAGGAGAGAGCCTGTCGTCTGTCTCCAGGGTGGTTGCATCTGGCTCTAACACAGCTGCACAGACCTAAGCCCGGGAGATGGTATCGGGCTGGTAGAAAGCCCACAAAGCAACGTCCCAAGTGCATGTGTATTTAGATTAAACACCAACACGGATTTCAAACTCCGGATGTAAATGGCTTCAGGATTACGCAAAAATAATGGGCCAGAGACTTAGCTGGCGTAGGCGAGCGTCTCAATGGAGCTATCCCCCATCTACACCGGTGGAGAATCTGGCCCAATATTGGTAGCACTTGCCAGGGGAAAGAAACGCCCAGCGTCCGATAGCTAACCACTCCACTACAGGGTTGTTTGTGGGCTGTGCACCAGGGATCTGATCCAAAGCCCACTGAACCCAAAGGCAAGATTCCCATTGCCTTTAGTGGTATTAGCTCAGGCCCCACTTGGGGGAAAGTCTGTGGGTTTGTGTCTCCCATGAATGTGCAGGGGGAGTTTCCATGGGGAATCGCCGTCAGTGAGTAGGTGCTGTGTGTCAGATCCTCCTATGTAGCCATGTGCGCATGGCCTCTAGTCTCCTTCCTGTGTCTGATGATACTATAGCATAAAAGGAAGGCGCATGAACCTCTCACCACAGGCTGCGGGTGCTGGAAAGAAACAGACACATTTCATCTTGTTGATGAAGGAAGCTTGAGAAGCAGCCATTGGAGTAACATGCTGAGGTACCTGAGTGATGAGAGCAGGCTTAAAAAACAAAAAAACCAACAAAAAAACCCCAATCCCTAGCTGGATGGCAGCTGAATGCACAACACTACATTGTTTATCAAGCCACTGAGCCAAATTCTTCCCAGGAGTAGTGCCAGTGATGTAACCTCGGGGCAAATTTGACCCATGAGCTTCTCTGGGGCTGCAGGTGTGAAACTGGGAGCAAAATTTGTCCCAAGCACTGTAAGATAGCACACACTATTCTGCATTCATAATGCAAGACATGGGGCATGGTAATGTCACAAAACCAGCCATTTTTCATTGTCTGATGTGAGCTACGGAAAAAAAAAAGTCTAAAAAGAGGCGGATTGGGTCTAACTTGTGAGCTCAGTACACATCTGGAGTAACTCCATTGAAATCAATGGAACTCTGCTGATTCACACCTGCTCAGGATCTGGCCCGTAGAATTTAATACAGAATGATCTCCTTTTGATAGCTTTTAGAACCATCCAAGGGCTCCATTAACAGGGAGGGGTCCATCAAACTCTATGGGAGGGATCAAAATGTCTATAGAACTCTTAGCATTTATTACAATCCAAAGGGTATTTTCATAAGAGGAGTTTAAACCTTAATTGCTTTCTCATAAATATATATTTTAACAAATACTCTTACTCTGAAATGTTTCTTTAAGAAGGAAAATAGCTTGTGACAGAGAGTAGAACAGGCCTTGATTTTTTATATTTTTTTAAGGACAAATGGTATCTCCATGTTATCTGTGCTGGGTGTTTTCTGATAATAAAGCCACAAATACCGTATCCCTTTTGGGGAGGAAGTCGAGGTAATATATACTGACTGTAATCTGTAATTGTAGCATGTTGTGCTATTGATATGGGTTATTTTGGTGCCATTTTACACTGTGCTAAACATGAGACTTGGATTCTAACTCTGGCTATGTTACGAGTGAAAGCAATCGGCGGTCTTAGTCTACTCCACTGGCGATCCAGCCACCCCACAGAACTCCCACACATTGTGGTGCAATTCAGAACTCAAGGAACTTCATCCTGCACCGTTACACTGACGGCAGCTTCCCCCCTGATTTGAATGGGAGCACGATCATGCCCTTGGTAGACCGCGCTCAGTAGCAACAAACGGAACTAGAACAACAGGAGAACTGGAGCCACTAGCCCGGAGCTGTCTTGCAGAGAATCTTACAGCGCTGGGTACCATGCCCGGCCTGTGCTATTGGCTCTTTGCGCTTGTGTAAGCTCCTATTCAGAAAATTGAGTTTTCTAAAAAATGTTCATGGCCTTAGTTAATTGACATCTACAGACTTCAACCCTTTATTGGGGCAGATGCCTTGGGACGCCTTTTGAAGGGGATTGGACCAGGACAAAGGAGTTATAAGCAACATCCGTTTGTTCAAAGATTTCTCACTAGCCTGTTTTTCCATTGATGGGGAGGCTACTTGTTGTTACGGTGTCACTGATAACTGTTGGGCATGTGGCCCATTGCTAGTCTGACTGCAGGGCAGGCCAGATTTCTGGGCGGGTGCAGCTGCTGGAGACCATGTGATTTCATTCACACTTCGATGGCAGTTTTCCATGTATGTGAGTGTAAAACCAGCCAGGAGACGGAGCAGACAAATCAACCTGAAATCTGATAGAAGGATATTTACTCTATGGAGGTTTATATAGGCTATAATCTGGATTTCATTGCTACATCTCTGTTACTATGATTAGTGTTCCTGGAGGCATGTGCTACAGAAGATGGTGAGAAGCAAAGTCAGAAATGTCCAGAGTCAAAACTTCTCAAGAACAAATGAGTCTGAGATTATTGCAAGCCCCATCCTGGCATTGCCAGAGTAATGTGGTTTGTCTTGTCTCTCAGCACTGGGCTTTTAAGGTCCTGTTTTTTAGAACTGCTGCAGCACCGTGGCCTTTCACCATTTCGAAAGGAAGGAATTTCGTTCGAGTCAGCGCTGAAAGAAAGCGAGGGATGAACAGGAACAGTCCTTGGGGCTGTGTATTTGCTGACTTGCAGAAATTGCGTTTCTTTAAAACTCATAGGGAGACACGAAGACTGTGATCTTGGAGACATGCTTCGCCTGGAAGGTGCGATCCAGATACTCGGACATGTCCACCTCCACCTCGATGGTCTGGGGTCCTTTCAGGCTTTGCACAAGGATCAGTTCTCCCGTCTGCCGGTCGGAGCGCTGCATCACAAAATGCCCTCGGTTGTTGCCCCCAATAATCCCGAAGCGCAGGCTGTCAGGCCCAGGCCGGCCTGGGGCGGAGGCAGTTGCCATGCGGAAGAGAGGGGTGGGGGTTATTAGATTGGAAGGCAGAGGGAGATAATGGAAGGAGATGGACTTTGGGGCATGATGACACAATCTGCTGTCCATTGGGCAGGGGTTGCGTTCACATTGGCTAGCAATGAAAGAAAGGACAAGGGTTAAGGCAGTCCTGGAAGCAGGAAAAGCCTGTGCACGCTTACATTGTCACTGTTGGGCCTTTGTGTTCTGTTCTGTTTCTGATGAGCCATTAATGATCATGTGGAGACCTGACCGTCACGTTTATTGCCCACCCATTTCCTAAAGCACCTTCCCCAAAGTCACCTGGTGATAAAGCAGCACTCACGTACGGACCCCTAAACCACTGGAGACGCATGGCCCTAGGGATCTGAGGCAGCACTTTCATAGCTTGGACTCCTGAAAAGTAGCAGACCAGGGGCCAAATTCTGTTCCTAGTTACACCAATGTAAGTCTACGGGATCTCCACTGAAGTCAATGAAATGAGCTTGGATTTATCCCTCTGTAACTAAGGGCAGAAACTGGCCCCCCAGCGACTGAACTAGGCCCCCCCAACCTAGACGCAGGAGCCTCTCTGGGTACGTCTACACGGGAGGTGGGAGCCAGCCTCCCAGCCTGGGGAGCCAGATTGTCCTAGCGGGGCTTGGGCTAGCATGCTAAAAACGCTGTCTGGACATTGCGACACCAGTGGAGGCTTAGGCGAGAGCCTCCATCCTGCCTGCTGGGTCTGAGCTCCGGGGAGCAGCCCAGGCCTGCACCAGAGCCACGACATCCACATGGCTATTCTTAGTGCGCTAGCTTGAGCTGAGCTAGCAGGAGTCTGCCCGGGCTGGGAGGGTCGCTCCCAGCTGCAGCGTAGACAGACCTTAAGAGAGCTGGAGCTAGAAAGCCAGGCTCTGTAGAGGGGACTGTAGCAGACATCTCGTGTGGCTCAGGCACAGCAGGGGACGTGAAACCCATGCTGACCAGGGTGTCACACACACATCTCTGAGGCATGCCTGGAGGAGACCCAGGCACTTACGAAGGGTTGGGTATTGCCACTGAGATCTGCTAGGTGAAGCTGAGGGTGAAAACCAGGGAAGTCAATGGGAGTTTTGCCATTGACATCAACAGGGCCAAGATTTCACCCGGAGAATGGTATTGAACCCTATATTCATAGATGATACGGCCCGAAGGGGCCATTGTCAGTGACCATTTAGGTTGTCTTCCTGTCTAGCACTGGGCACAGGACTTCCCTGAATTAATTCCTGTTTGAACGAGCGCACCCCTCTGCAAGATGCTCCCTTCTTTTGGATTTAGCCAAATGAAGAATTGAACTAACTTCCAGCCGAACAACCTGGGAAGGGAGGAGCCCTGTCCCCGGGGGTGACAGTGATCTCCCCAAAGCAGGCCTGTTTTAATACTGTCGGTCAAAAAGGTAAATACCCTGTCGAGCTTTTCAGCCATGGGCTGTTTTCTCTGGCATTGCCAGGGGGCTGATTCTTTTGCAGTCCCTACTACTTACAATGGCGATGTTTTCACATAGCTGGCATTGCTGCTGGGCCGAGGGCACTCGGCGCTGACGCACTGGAAGCCTCCTCCTGTATTAATGCACGTCATGCCCCTGGTGCAGTTGTGCTGAGACAGGCTGCACTCGTCTATATCTGCAAAACAGCGAGAATTGAACAGAGCAAGTCAGACGAAACTGCTCAAAGGGCAGAAAAGTGACCATCGGTCGGCACTGAGGGCCTGACATGGCCGCCGGACTCCTATAAAACACGCTCCCTTTTTGAAGGGAAAGATGGGGTCATTTTTAGAGTAGATTTGCCCTTGGAAGACTTCACGCAGCAGCGCGACTCTGCGTTGTCAGAGACATTCCAACTCCCCTTGCGTTATATCTGCCTCATTAGAAACGATTGTAAAGAACGTTAAATGTTGTTTTACTGAGCTGAAAGGGTTAACACTCCGTTGTCACTCACTCTTGTCCACCTACATTTCATCTCTTTACTGGGGAAATTTGATTTTTTGGGTCAGAGGCTGCTCTTATCTCCTTTTTGCCTGTTACCATCATAATAGCTTCTAAAGTGGTTAAATGGTTAAATATAAGTAAGAAAACATGATAGCAGCAATTTTCACCTGATCCCTCTTCCTCACTTAGCGGTCAGTACCTTCTAAATACACATTATCCATCTCCAGCAAAGTGAGTTTAAAAAGTAAAGCTAATGTAAATCATTCAGACTTGATAGAAACACTAGCATTCTCCATCTCTTCCTTTCTTCTGTCCTTCTGGCACATAACGGGATGCTTTTTGTACTATAACCTCTGTCCGTAGATAGGTTAACCCTTGCTAGCCCAGGAAAATCAAAAAAAAGGTCTAAACTAGAGCAGAAAAATTAAAATCTCTTTTTGTGACAAATTTCAAAATTACAGAGTTGCTTGAAACTGACCTATTTTTTTAAAAATATGGATAGAATATTTTAATTAAAATCTTACCAAACCATTATCAAAAATTGTATGTTTTCAGTAACTGCTCCTCCCCCGCAAAAAATATATATATATTAAAAGGCACTAAATTTTTCACAAAAAAACAGATTTTGACAAAACTGATGTTTTTTCATAATGAATTTCATTTTTGAAAAAAGGCTATTCTTTGATGAAAATCTGTTCACCCAAACAATTTCAACCAGATCTAGTCAAATCTTTTAAAATAACCAGCAATGTTTTTCTCCTGTGAATTCAAATTGGAACAGGTGCAGAGAAGGGCTACACGGATGATCAGGGGAATTGAGGGCCTATTTTAGGAGAGGACTCATGATAAAATCTGGAGAGCTGGAAGCATCGAGGCCTTGATTCAACAAAGCACTAAAGCACAAGCTTAGCTTTGAGTGGAGAAAATCCCACTGCCTCTCCCTTTTACCTCTCTCCCCCACTTTGTTTCCACTGGGAAAGGGGAGAAAAAGGTAAAACAAAGGGAGAGAAAAGGATGTTTTTGACCAGCTTTATTAAAGACACACCTTCCACAGGATTCGGGAATGTGTCCATTTTGATGAAATTCCACCTGGTGTCCTGCCAGCTCACCTGCTGTCTCCTCACCTGAAGCCCCAGCTCCCAGGCTCACTGATCCGTGGCAGCCTGGAATTACCACTCTCTACCCAGCTCTAACAACGGATACTGGCAGGGTGAAATCCCGGAGTCAACGGGAGTTTTGCACCATGTGAGGCTTTCAGCCCACTGAAGTCAATGGGAGTCTTCCTTTATAAAATCTCTGCACACGTTTGGTTGGACCCAGCAGGTCTTTGTGACAGGAAGTTACATATGAAATCAGAAAATAATACAGCTTCTGCAAATGCTCTTTTGTTTCCTGTAGCAGGCCCCAGCCTGTGGTGCCCAGCTCTCCAAGCGCGCTGGCTCACCTTCACAGCTTTTCCCGTCTCCGAGGATCTTGTACCCACTGGGGCAGGAGCAGCGGTAAGAGCCGGGAACGTTGACGCAGGCGTACATGCACAGACGAGGGGCTCCCTCCAGCTTGTAAACCTCACACTCATTTACGTCTGCAGAGGAAACACACCGTCTCATACAGCACAGACCCTGCACAAAAAGGTCCACCCCGGCAAAGAATTCCTGCTGACAACCATTTCGCTCTTTGCCAGGACAAGAACACCCGGGAATAGCAGCAAACTGCTCAGGTCCTCCCAAGAATGGCCAGGAGTGGACCACCATGGAGAAACTAGTGAAACTGCAGAGGCACAGTGTTACCAGGGCAAAGATATTTCGGTGCTCAGTAGTGTGTGGGATGAAATCTGACTCTCCCCCGCTTTGGGGCTGGCTGACTTGATTCTAGCCCATGCTATCCGACAATACGAGCGAGCAGTATGCAGGCCACGGGCCATGCAAAATGTGCACGCAAATTGGACTAGTATTTCCTTAATGAAAGGGCCAGTCTGCTGGGTTTTGCAAGTGATGGAGTTCTCAAGATGCCCCCAATTGCAATAGACATACCTAGATTAGTTGGGTTTAAAATGCTTGGCATTTATCCTGTCCCTTTTAGCCACAGACCACAACGCACCGATTTACAGGTAGGGGTGGTTTCATCCACTACTGAAATGCAGGCGCTTAGGGGTTGGGAGGCTGCACTGGGGACACAGCTGATTAGGACGGTAAGTGGAGGAGAACAGCTTGTCATAGAAATGCAGGGACTCTGGCTCCAGGGAATAATGTGGCTTGCAGGTACCTAGGAAGCTGCCCTTGCATGGCCGCGGCCTGAACCTGCAAAGTGAAAGCAAAGCTGTTCTGCTTGCAGGTGTTTCTTGCTAGTGAAAGCAGATTCTAAGCAAATAGTAGGGTGATGGTAATTTATTTTTTATCTTAAAAATGTATTTTGGGTTCCTGGTGAGTTTCCCAGGAGGCGCTGGCTGTCGCCAAGTTTGGGCGTCCATGCTGTAGCCAATAGAAATTGCAGCGCAGTGATTTATAGTAGGTAGAATGCACTGTAATTTCCACTCTGCTTGCAAAAAAATGCCAGAAGATCTTAAATGGCCACAAAGACCTTGATTTTGTGTCTGAGCCAAAAGATGGCACCTGGATTCTCCTCAGCGGTCTCCTGTCCAAGTGCTGGCTCCAAGCGCCTTAATTTATGAAACGAGACCAGAGCACGGACCTGGGCGGAGATCACAGCTTCAGCACAGAGCTCAGTGCAATGTTTAAAAAAAAACAAATAGAAACAAGGCAAAAGAGATGTCTCTGAGCAAAACGAAAGGAGGGATATTCAGTAGGTGCTGCAGTTTTGACGGATGATTGCGGTGGACAGGGCTGCTTGGAAGAGGCCAAGGCTTTGTCTACACTGGACTTTCATCCGCAAAACATTTGTCGTTTAGGGTGTGTAAAAAACCACATCCCCGAACGACAAAAGTTTTGCCAACGAACAGCGCCAGTGTGAACAGCACTGAGCTCTCCTGCCGACAAAAAACGTCCACCCTCAACAAGCAGGGGTAGCTTTGTCGGCAGGAGGAGAGCTCTCCTGCCGACAATTCCTCTTGCTCCTCTCCTAGAGGAGAGCCCTCCTGCCAACAAAGCGCTGTTCACTCTGGCACTTTTTGTCGGCAAAACTTTTGTCGTTCAGGGGTGTGTTTTTTTCACACCCCTAAACGACAAATGTTTTGCCAACGAAAATCCCAGTGTAGACAAAGCCTTAGCCTCTTCCAAGCAGCCCTGTCCACTGCAATCGTCCGTAAAAACTGCTGCACCTACCGAATATTCAGCTGCTCAGATGTGTTGTGTGTGCATTGGGCAGCAGATGGGTGAAAGCTGCTGATGGATATTTCTGCTCATCTCCTACCCTGACATATGCTGTTGTCAGCCGTGCCGCTCATGTGGAAGCCGGCTTCGCAGCTGCAGTGCTGGGTCCTGTCGATTTTGGCACAGCGTGGCTTGCGACTGAAAGCCGGGTCGTTCGTAACACTCCACGCAGGTGGGGCTAAAGGAGAGAAGAGAGGAAACTCTAAAGTGCTTCTTGGGCACCTGGCTCACAGGCCTGCAGTAACATTTTCAAAAGTGCCTAAATCACTTAGGAGACTCAGTCCCATTTTCAAATGCAACTTAAGCACTTAGGCCTAGATCTTTAAATGCACTTTTGAAAATTCCACCAGATGCCTCTATGCATCTTTTGGCACCCAAATACTTTGAAAAATCTATCCCCGAGGAGCTTAAGTCTTATTGAAAATCACTGGGAATTATACTTTTAAGTCACTTAGGGACTTTTGAAAATGTTGCTCTTGGTTCCTACTAGAGCCATGTGATTTTAGTTTATTATTCATATAATTTTACTTGAGTTTTTAATCACAATTCCTCTTGCTCAGGGGCACAGGTGACGGGTAGGGGCAGGCATGCGGGGTCAAGTGCCCCCCAAGATTTCTGGCTGGCCTGGCAGGGGGGGTGAGAGAGGCTCCGTTCTTCTCCCGCTGCGCCTGCCTCCCGGCATGCTCGGCCTCTGTCCCTGGCAGCTGGCCTGGGCGGGGGACTATTTGCTATTCATTAATCATGTTGTGTGACTGGTTACCAAAGTCACATGACATTTTTTCTCCTCCTTGATGAGATGGGGCAGATTTTGGAAAGTGCGTAGTCTTTGGAAGCTCAGGGGCTGTGTTTGTACAGCACCCGGCACAGTGGGAATTACTGTCATTCTGAGGTTAGAAGCTGACATCTGAGAATGGGCAGGGGCTTCTGCCTTGTAATTCGTTGTCTGCCTTGCTCGAGTCTCTTTCTCTTTCACACCTCACCTGGTTACATACCTGTTTGTGATTGGTACTGGCAGTTCTCACCGGTCCACCCTTGAGGACAAGTGCATTTGTACTGGTTTACTCCATCCACACAAGTTCCACCATTCTGGCAGGGATTGCTCGAGCATTTGCTGATCACTAAGGGGAAAAAACATTTTTAAAAACAAACTATACTGGCTCTATCTTTCCTAGCGTAAGACCTGACCCTACAGTCCTTCAGTGGATGTCAGCGGGAGCTTTGCCTGAGTAAGGACCGCGCGATCAAGCCCATCATTTTAATAATTCATGAAATATAATAATAATAATACATTTAAATCAGGATTTTAAAAATGGGTGCCAACATTTAGGCTCCTAAGACTTCCTTAAATGTTAATGGGGGGTGGGTGGGTGCTGGGTGCTCAGCGCTTTTGAAAATCAAGGCTTTAGGAGCCTAAAATAGGGATTTAGGAACTTAAGTTGAGGCCCCCCCATTTTTTTAAATCTCGGCCTTAATTTTTAAGCACGCCTTTCCTTGCCAAGCCACAGTTTGAGTGCCCAACACCATCACCCATGTCGCACCTTGACGGCTTTAGCGCCAGGTGCATGTTTTCCGGTTGGCTGTTTCAGGTCAGTAGGTGTATTACTGCCGATGCAACTAGTTTGTTTAACTGCATCGCCAAAGTCATAAACCTCCCAAAGGATCTTTTCAAATAGTTTTTATTAGCGAGTAACCCCCTTGCGATGACTGGCCCCGTCGCTTGCAGAATCAATCTAAAAGCTATCGTAGACGGTCAAACAAAGACGACAGAACCCAGTGCAGTTAGTCACACCTCCGCCCCAGGATCATGTTAGCCTAAGTTGGGACAACCCCCAGCTTTGGAAACAATAGAGAGTTCACCTAAGCCATATTATCACTCCTGCCCGGCATATTCTCTTCCTAACTCATTAGTTCAAAGGAATGGCCGTGAAGAAGCAGGCTGTGAATGCTACATGGCTAGCAATTCCTAAGCACACGCCAAAAGCCGAGCTTGCTTGGTCATCAATAGCATATTCTAAATATTTCAGGACTGCTAGAGCATGAAGTTATTGACCAAGACGTGAGAGAGTATTAACCGCCCCCGTCCTTGAATTTGCTGCCAGCAGAGATCCAAATCTCTCCTCTCACTTGCTCTCTGCAGCGATTGTGTGCAGTGGGACGCACTAACACCTGGCCTACAAGCTGCGGGGGGAGACAACATGTCTCGAAGTGGAATGCACATCAGTCGCTGCACAGGTGTTCAGCAAAGGAATGCAGGGTTTCGTTGGTTGCCAAGCATTTTCATGTCAAGGAAGGCTACATAAAGCCTCCTTTCTTTCTCATCTCCATACCGAGCCTGGGAAGATTAAATGGCCCTCTGTCCTTATCCCCAGCTCATTCTACAGACAGTCCAGGCTGTCAGCTTATCTAGTATGGCTGAGTTCATCTCTTTAGACACTTCATAATAGACCGCTACAGCGCTCGGTGATTTCAGCAATGCAGAGGGTATATGTTGGGAGCTTAGTAGACCATTAGCATTTTAGACAATGTGGTGGAATTTCCTTAAACAAACCCCACTTTCAATCTGCAGAGCTCCAAGCTATTTAAACCTTGTGATCCCCACTGTGTGAATGTCAACTACCCAGGCTATAAAGAGTATATCGGCCAGAGGGGACCGTTTTAGGATCCAAAAGACTGATACAAACATAGGCTTTATCCAGAACAAATTACATGATGTGTCTCTCATCCAACCTAAATACATGCCTGACTTTAAATTAACAGTCAAAGTCAATCCTTCCCTACGAATTGCCAGGCACGAAAGGGCTGGTACTAGAAAGACTCACACATAGCAGGTGGCAGGGTTTATGTTTCAAACTCTCTCCCATAACCTGAGCTCCCGCAGTGAGCCACTCCACATGCCAGCCGGGGTGAGTTCTGTGGGAAGTTTGTGATGTGGACAAACTCCTTATAAGCTTAACGACAAAATCAAAGGCTCCATATGGTATGAGAAAACTCGCTGTCTTAGCAAAAGGAGAACACAGATTTCTCAGTGAGAGGCACCAAAGATCCCTAAAGATCAGCTGGGGGGGCGGTGCAGTCAGTGACTTTGTGATTCTGAAGTGTTTGCTTGTCATAGGTGTTGCTGGGCCGTTATTCATGTTCTGATTGCGTATAGCTTTGTAGGATTGTTTTTAAATCAATGAACACTTTATAAGCAAAGCAGGTGCCCCTGTTCACAGCCCTCCAACTTTAAACAGTTCATGTTGCTTTTATTATCAGATCATTTACTTTACACCTGGCCAAGAGTTTGGTTTTAGCAGGTCTGTGAGGCTCTGATCTCTTTCTCAGCTTATCTTTGGGGCACCTGGGGAGCTTGTTTTTTTGTTTAAAGAACCCTTAAGCCCACTCCTAAAAGAGCTTAAATACTAGTAATACTTAGTACTTCTCTGGCACTTTTCATCAGTAGATTTCAAAACACTTTACAAAGGAAATCAGTATAATTATCCCCATTTTACAGATGGGAAAACTGAGGCAGAGGGCGATGCAGTGACTTGCCCACATTGACTCAGTCAGTCAGTGGCGGAGCCACAAGTAAAACAGCAGGTCTCCTGAGTCACAGCCCAGTGCTCTAACCACTAGGCAATGCTGCCTTGTCTAAAGATGGAAATATCCAAATCGGGGCGAGCATGTTTCTGCCATTCTAGGTTGAAACTGGCCTGAATATAGAGCAGCCACTGTAAGTTCATTGGCTTCCTGGCTGAAGCATCCATGTTAGGAGTGGTTCAGTGGGAGGTTTATCTAGCATAAATCATTCTTCTCCCATAGGTGTTTCTTAATGGGGGAACCTTTGGCAGGTCCATGTGCATTAAATGAAAGCAGATGTCAGTGTCTTGTGATCGACTTGTGCACAGTTTCTAGAAATGCTGCTCAACAGTGTTTCTTTGGAATGATTCAAAATGTTGCATTTGGAAGGGAACGAAGCCCAGCGCAGCTCTGGGAATGACAAGGGCAAGGGAGCGCTGCGGGGATTCCAGGGTGGGTTACTGTGAAGAGCTGCCAATATTTTAACAAAGGACGCCTCCGAAACGTTCCCTCTTTCTCTGTGATCAGGCCGAGGTGCCAGGGACTGAACAGTGCTGAGACGAGATGTGCATGAGGCACTGAGCAATTCTGGGCATCGTCCTCCGGGGAAATGTTTTTAAACGAGCCGCCTTTTGGTGCGATCTGGGCCATTCCCAATGCAAAACAAGTGATGGTGAGAAGTGGTTCCAAGCGCCCGAAGTGGTCAAAAATCGTGAGCTGGGTCTTCAAAAATCACAAGACTGGTTTAAACAATCACGAGATTTAAAAAAAAAATCCCTAATACGTTTTGGGTTCCTTTTATTTAACCTCTAGTTTCCGAGCCTTCGGGGGACACTTGGGAAGCATTTTCAAACTTTTCTCCCTAACCAGGGGAGCAGCTGGTTTGCTGCAGTGGAGGGGTCCTTGCATAAATTACGTGTGGGCCTTCCCCAGCTCCACAGTGATTCCCCACTCCCAACCGGCAAACAGCCCTCGCTCCACAGGCTCACACTTGCTACTTTGGAGGGTCAATCTTGAAAAGCACTTGGTGCCAGAGGACAAACTAGTATGCAAGTGCCCTTGCAAACAAGCGCCTCCCGCCTGTGCCACATCCCTGAAATCAGGGGCGGCTCTATGTATTTTGCTGCCCCAAGCAGGGCAGTCAGGCGCACCTGCGGGAGGTCCGCTGGTAATGCAGATTTGGCGGCATGCCTGTGGGAGATCCGCCGGTCCTGCGGCTTCGGCGTACCTGCTGCCGAATTGCCGCCGAAACTCGGGACCGGCGGACCTCCCGCAGGCATGCCGCCGAAGGCAGCCTGACTGTTGCCCTCACGGCAACTGGCAGGCCGCCCCCCGCGGCTTGCTGCCCCAGGCACGCGCTTGGTGCGCTGGTGCCTGGAGCCGCCCCTGCCTGAAATACACAGTGTTTTAACAGAAAGCAGATCGAGATTGCCAGCAGATCGAGGAGCGTGATCGTTCCCCTTTATTCGACATTGGTGAGGCCTCATCTGGAATTCTGTGTCCAGTTTTGGGCCCCTCACTACAAGAAGGATGTGGAAAAATTGGAGAGAGTCCAACGGAGGGCAACAAAAATGATTAGGGGTCTGGAGCACATGACTTATGAGGAGAGGCTGAGGGAACTGGGATTGTTTAGTCTCCAGAAGAGAAGAATGAGGGGGGATTTGATAGCAGCCTTCAACTACCTGAAGGGGGGTTCCAAAGAGGATGGAGCTCGGCTGTTCTCAGTGGTGGCAGATGACAGAACAAGGAGCAATGGTCTCAAGTTGCAGTGGGGGAGGTCCAGGTTGGATATTAGGAAACACTATTTCACTAGGAGGGTGGTGAAGCACTGGAATGCGTTACCTAGGGAGGTGGTGTAGTCTCCTTCCTTGGAGGTTTTTAAGGCCCAGCTTGACAAAGCCCTGGCTGGGATGATTTAGTTGGGAATTGGTCCTGCTTTGAGCAGGGGGTTGGACTAGATGACCTCTTGAAGTCCCTTCCAACCCTGATATTCTATGATTCTATGATTCTATGAAAGAATAACCAGTATCCTCGAAATGAGAGACACGTTACATGACAATGCGTTATGCCAATTTTAAATGGGTGAAATTGGATCAGAATTTGGCCCAAAAGGAAGACGAGAGCATGGATCCTGCTGGTAGAAAGCTCAGATGTCGTTACAATAATGTATCTGTGAATTAGAAATACATGTGAGAGCAATAGTTTCAAAGTAAATTTATTCTCCACCCGTTGCACTTAGAGAGGGTCTTTCAGCTGAGGATCTCCCTGTGGGTGTGTCGTCTCCCCGTTATATAGAGGAGGGAACAGAGCCATAGAGACACTAAACGAGCTGAACAAAGTCACAAAATGACTGAGTGGCAGAGAACTGGGAACAGAATCCGTGACCCCACACTGCCCCCGAGCACAGGAATGCCGCATCGGCGCAAAGTCTTTCTTTCATGGAAATTTGGGGGGATTGTATTTCTGTTGAGTTACTTCGGTGGTCAGAGCACCACAATGGGCGCTGTAGGCTTTGAATACCAGTTTCAATCAGTCTTGTGGTTTTGGAAAACATACTTAAAAAAAAATCCTTTTTTGTGCAACCGCATTAAGCCAAATGCCTGTTAACTATCATGAAACATATTTCTGCCCAGGAAATTATTTTTAATAGAGGTAATTAGATATAATTTTCTTGTTTGCCAATTCGGATCAATCACATGTTGGACAGAAAGGCAGCCGTCCAAATAAGCATCTGAGGGGAATTATTATGAATGTGATGCGCCAGCTGCTTCAGACCCTGATATTTATTGTTATGAAATAAACTGTCTATTGAGGAGTTGGTTTTATGCTCAGAGCTTCAGCCCTGAGCACAATAAATGAAACTCACGTGGACTCAGGACAAGAAAAGTGGAACAGATGTGAGTTGACTGTTAGAGCCGGGGACCCCCGTTACGCAGAGCTGGAAACCAGCCCAACTACTGGTACACAACGCAACGGACCCAGCCATTATTATTCAAAGCTGAAGAGGGGGACTTTTCCAGTTCAGTGGAGACTGTCCAAGCACAGCTCCAAGTGTGTGGGCTTGCTGAGGCCTGCAAAGGACCAGCTGTGAGTTCTGCAGGCAGGAGAGGACTAGCCGTGGCATCTCCACATCTCCTCTCCCTGGGAGTTGGTATTTGCAAAGAACAGAACATCACTAAGCTAAATGCCTGGGTCACAGGACCAGCCCGCTACTCAGTAAAGAGTGTAAGGTTGCTAAGATTCGGGAGAAGAGTCCTTAATGGATAAAACCACCCCTCCCCCCTCATCACCACACTTATGCAAGAAGCTGACGTTGGGGAGATAGCTGACAAGCCAAGGGGAAGCAATAGCATCGAGGAGAACCCAGGCGATGCATTAATCTCTCCTGCACACCCACCAGCTGCACTGAGGAGTTACGACATTTTACGGTAGGGTCGCTACACTGGTGTTGTTCTCTCACCGGGGCATGCACGGGCCTGTGCGGTGACATGAAGATGGACTCACACACTCAAACCAAGGGCATGAAAAGGCAAAGTACCTTTGCACCGCGGTGCTTCTCCAGTCCAGCTGCCATTTGCCTGACACACTCGGGTGCTGGAACCCAGGAGCTGAAAACCAGGTTCGCAGGTGAAATGGACTTCATGGTCCACAAAGTACTTGGTACCAAATCTTCTGCCATCCACGGGGGCATCCAGTGCAGGGCAAGACACTGCAAAAGCACAGTGGGAAATGCTGAGGTTAAATACTCAGTATGCTAGCCACCCCTGGAGTACTCGGTACACAGTACTCAGACAGCCAGCTGGCTTACAGCCTTCTGCCTCTCGGCTCAGGATTGTTCCCATGGAGTAACAAAGCCACCTCCTCGGACAGCCTGAGCAATTGTAGTTACCCCTGGTGTTGGTCAAGCCATGCCGTGCCTCCTGTGTTTAAATAGTGAAAGACCTAGAATCTGACATGGATCCTCACAAAGGAGAATTTTATGAAGAACAGGCCAGATACTGAGACCTTAGACCTTCATAGCGAGCGATACTTGAGGCTGGAAGTGGTTCCATTGACTTCAGAAGGGTTACTCTCAGAGTAAGGCACTATTCAACTAGACAAAGGCCCTCAGAATCTGCCCCCAAAATACATGGCTTATTTTACATTAGGTATGAAATAATCAACAGAGAAAAAGTGTATGGAAAATCAGCTAGCAGAGCCCACTCCTCCAGATGCTGTCTTCCCGCTGAAAGCAAGAAAGAAAAGTGAAGTATTGACATTTACAAAAAATCCACAAACCACACGGGGAGAGTGAAATAGCGGTATCATTAAAGAATGCTCTGTCCTCAGCAAAGAAAATCAGCACGTCAATAATAGGTTCGTGTTCAGAGCCCGCTGGCCTATTTCATGACAGAATTATCTAAGTGCCCCGAGGGCTAGTCACGTATGAAAGGAAAGAAAGAATGAGCTGCTACCTCACAATGGACTATAGGACATCCCTACTTGTATGGTCTGGGAGGTCCCTACTCTGAGTAGCCATTGGCCGGATGAAGCATTTGTTAACACGCAATTGTTACACGCTCTGGGCCAAATCTTCTGTGGGAGTAAACCGGTGCAGCACCACTGAAGTCAGTTTAGAGCAGCAGTGAATCTGGCCATCTTTCTGTGTTACATGAAACCTCTTCACTTTCCCCAGAATGAGAAATGCGTCTCTGCAGGAGTAAAATGCCCCCTTGCTAGATGTCAAAAAAGTGCCTCTTAGGGCAGGGGCTGCAGAGCACCATGTAGAGTGATGGGCATAGGTTCCCCCCAACCCTCCTCTTGCTGTCTCATGGACCTCCCCCGCGGCAGTCTGACTCCCCTGGCCCATGAGTCCCTACACCCACCCCCTCCAAATCGGAGTGGTGTCGCCCACCTGCGTGCCAGGTCACAACCTCACTCTTAAAGTTGGCCTGCCTGCACCACTGTCATGACAGAGGGGCCACCAGGTCACGTTTCAGTGAGTGGGGGTGTGAGCCGGTGCACAGTGTGGAAGCAGAGAAAGAACTGTCATGCATTGCATCCCCTTCCTGTCAGTTCTTTCTCTGCTTCCACAACAGGGTCACAGTGCTGCTCAGATACCCATGGCCCGGGAGGCCCGTCTGGCTCTGCGACCTATGCTTTTGAGGACCTGATCCTGCCAACGCTACAGGGCGTAATGCTTCCTGCCACTGACTCCAATCAGCAGGAATCTCACACCTGCACAATGTGTGTGAAAAGCTTAGGTTGCCATGTCGAGCGATCAAATGTCACAAGTGTCAGATCCATGGAGGCCCACGCAAGCTTCATTGTGTGTCCAGCCTGCCCACTGAACGAGGCAGGGATCCGGTGGGTGAGCCCATAATTAAAGACCGTACCTGAACGCAGGGTGATGCGAACAGCGCCAGCCACCATGGAAGGGCCAATATTCCTGTGTCCTAGGCTAGCTCCAGTGCTGTGTGGAAACGTGCCCCCCCATTGAATGCCTCCCTGTAGCAAGCCCAGTGCAGCAGCAAGAGGGACTGTGGAAGGGGTTGGTTTGTCTCACCACGGTGAACGTTTCACACGATGACTGGTAAAAGGTGAGACGGTTTCGAAGGCTCACCCAGCACTTGCGGAGTGGGGCTCTCCGAGGGCGCCGCCCAGCTAGGTGACAGGCGTTGGGAGGCCATTCCAGGCAGAGGGGCAGCAGAGCAGAATGCAGAGAGGTCTGTGAATGAAAGGGCTATTGTTGTATCATTAGCAGAGCAGAGAGTGGGGGAATCTGTGGGGGGTGGTGTTTGCAGGCTCCCAGAGGCGAGTCAGCTCTGGAGAAAGGCTGCTGGGATTTCTTGAGTCAGGTTGACTCCGTTCACTGCTCCGTTGTTTTATTAGCATCCCGGGGCAGCAGTGAATTTTATTCAGCATTCTCAGAAATGTTCTCTGACACTCTTCGCCCCCAGTGGCGAAGCTCCCAGCTAACACTCAGCCAGCTCTCGGAGAGAAGGCAGCTATCCGAATCTTCACCTGAAGTGTGAAGATGTTTGGCCAAAGGCACTTCTGCTAAGTCAAACCTCTTGGTTCTGGGGATGCCATTTAGTGCGGTATCAATTCTGTTCCCTTACAGCAATGTCAGATCGGAAAGTGAATCAGTAACATCCAAACTATACCATGAAACTGAAAAGGAAACTACAGGGCTCTTCATTTACATCTTTCAATGTGGATGTGCAGTCTACTTACAACAGGTGCCGTGCCCTGGCAGCTAGTGCCTGGGCGAAACAATACCCAGAAAAGAACCCTGTGGTGGAAGAGAAATGGATAGTGACTGGCAAGAGTTAGGAGAATGGAGGGGTAACATTTGCCAGGAACATCCGTTGGCAGTTTAATTTCAGTGGGAGCTGGATTGAACCTAATGTGAGACTTTCCAGGGACGTCTGGGAGATCAGAATTAGTGCTACGTTGGAGTTGTTTTGGAGCTCACCATAAGCGCTTCTGAAAGCGGCTTGTAGGCTGAGTTGATAAAATGACCACATCTTGACCATACATGTACAGCTCCCGTCTCTCACGGAAATGCCGGTGTGAGAGACTTTCATTCTGTGCATACTTCTGCTCTGTAGGTGAAAGAGACTTGGACACAAAAGATACAGGCTCTTCATCCGGTAGCAGGGTAGCATCCAATCCCATCTCATTGACATGAGTTAGGAAAAGAACCTAAGTCTCCTGACTCAGAACAATTGTTCTATACACTAGACAACACTTCCCTAGAAAGTTTCATCATATGAGATTGCATTGGAAAGGCCTGATTCTCCACCGCCGAGCTCCTTGGGGAGTCATTTGCACTGTGCAAATGAGGTGCAAGGCAGCTCATAGATTTCAAGGCAGGAAGGTCCATTATGATAATTTACTCTGACCTCCAGCATAGCCCAGGCCAGAGAATTTTGCCCAGTGACTCCCGCAGCCCAATAACTTGCGGCTGAACTACAGTGATTTTTTAGGCAGACATCCAGGTTTGATTTACATACCGCAGGTGACGGAAGATGTTCCTATGGTTAATTCCCATTCTGTGTTAAAACGGTGTACCTTATCTCGCGCTGCATTTAATTTAGCTTGAGCTCCAGCCATTGGATCTTGTTGGATGGATGTAAGGATCAAGTAATAACAAAAGAATGTGAACATAAGAACAGACATGCTGGGTCAGACCAAGGGTCCATCTAGCCCAGTATCCCATCCTCCAACAGTGGCCAGTGCCAGATGCTCAAAGGGAACGAACTGAACAGGGCAATTAGTTAGTGATCCATCACCTGTCGTCCAGTCCCAGCTTCTCACAGTCAAAGGTTTAGGGACACCCAGAGCATGATGTTCCATCCCTGATCATCTTGGCTAATAGCCATTGATGGACCTATCCTCCATGAACTTGTCCAATTCTCGTTTAACTCAATTATCCTTTTGGTCTTCACAACAACCCCGGCAACAAGTTCCTTCCACAGGTTGACTGTGCGTGTGTGAAGAAGCATTTCCTTATGTTTGTTTTAAAACCTGTTACCTACTAATTCCATGGGGTGAGCCCAGATTTGGGTCTTATGTGAAGAGGAAAATAACACTCCTGTACTACTTGTGCCACCCGGTTCATGATTTTATACACCTCTATCACCTTTTCTAAGGCGAACAGTCCCAGTCTTTTTAATTGCTCCTTGTATGGAAGCTGTTCCATACCCCTCATCATTTTTGCTGCACTTCTGTATGCTTTTTCTAATTCAAATATAGCTTCTTAGTTTTGAGATGGGGTGACCAAAGCTATATGCAGTATTCAAGTGTGGGCATACCATGGATATATCAAGTGGTGTTTGATATTTTTTGTTTTATTAACTATCCCTTTCCTAATAAGTTTTTTGAGTGGATGATTTCAGAGAACTATCCACAATGACTCCAAGATCTTTCTTTAGTGGTAACAGCTAATTTAGACCCCATCATTTTGTATGTATAGTGAGGTTATGTTTTCCAATGTGCACTACTTTGCATTTATCAACATCGAATTTCATCTGCCATTTTGTTGCCTACTCACCAATTTAGTGAGATCCCTTTGGAACTCTTTGCAGTCAGCTTTGGACTTAACTTGAATAATTTTGTATATGCAAATGTTGCCACTTCCCTGTTTACCCCTTTTTCCAGATAATCTATGACTATGTTGAACAGCACTGGTCCCAGTACAGATCCCCGGGGAACCTGCTATTTACCACTTTCCATTGTGAAAACTGATCATTTATTTCTACCCTTTGGTTCCTATCTTTCAAACAGTTACTGATCCACGCACGATACGACCTTCCCTCTCGTCCCATGACTGCTTACTTCGCTGAAGAGCCTTTGGTGAGGGACCTTGTCAAAGGCTTTCTGAAAGTTCAAGTGCATTATATCAACTAGATCACCCGTGTCCACATGCTTACTGACACCCTCAAAGAATTCTAATAGATTGGTGTGCCTGTGTGGACTCTTCCCAACATATTGTGTTCATCTATGTGTCTGATAATTCTATTCCTTACTATAGTTTCAACTAATTTGCCTGGTACTGAAGTTAGGCTTACCGGCCTGTAATTGCTAGGATTACTTCGGGAACTTTTTTTTTAAATCGGCAATACATTAGCTATCCTCCAGTTATCTGGTACAGAGACTGATTTAAGCAATAGGTTACATACCACAGTTAGTTTTTCTGCGATTTCATATCTGAGTCCCATTAGAACTCTTGGGTGAATCCCATCTGGTCCTGGTGATTTATTACCATTTAATGTATCAGTTTGTTCCAAACGTCCTTTCCTGACATCTCAATCTGGGATAGTTTCTCAGATTTGTCACCTAAAAAGAATGGCCCGGGTGTGTGAATCTCCCTCACATCTTCTGCTATGAAGACCAATGCAAAGATTTTGTTTAACTTCTCCACAACAGCCTTGTCTTCCATGAGTGCTCCACTGACTACTGGGTAGGCTTCTTGCTTCTGATTTACTTACAAACAACTTTGTTGTTAGCAAAAGACACAAAAATTAGTTGCTCTTCAAATTCTTTTTTGGCCTGCCTAACTATACTTTTATAGTCGACTTGCCAGACTTTATGCTTTTTTCTATTTTCCTCAGTAGGGTTTGACTTCCAATTTTTAGAGGATGCCTTTTTGCCTCTGAGTCTTCCTCTGCTGTTTAGCTATGAACAGACTTCAACGAGAAACTGCAGAACTGGAATTAATTTGCAAACTTGACACCATCAAATTAGTCCTGAATAAAGACTGGGAGTGGCTGGGTCACTAAAAAAAATAATTTTCCCTCTGTTGATATTCACCCCTTCTTGTCAACTCTTGAGAATGGGCCACATCCACCCTAATTGAATTGGCCTCGTTAGCACTGACCCCCCCCACTTGGAAAGGCAACTCCCATCTTTTCATGTGCTGTATATTTATACCTGCCTACTGTATTTTCCACTCCATGCATCTGATGAAGTGGGTTATATCCCACGAAAGCTTACATCCAAATACATTTGTTAGTCTCTAAGGTGCCACAAGGACTCCTCGTTGTTTTTACTGATACAGACTAACACGGCTACCCCTCTGAAACCTGTTTAGCTATGGTGGCATTTTTTTATCCTACTTTTTTTTTATTTGGGGTATACATGTAGTTTGAACCTCTATTATGGTGTTTTTTAGTAGTTTCCATGACGCTTGCAGGCATTTCACTCTTGTGACTCTCCTTTTTAATTTCTGTTTAACTCACTTCCTCATTTTTGTGTAGTTCCCCTTTTTGAAGTTAAATGCTACCGCAGTGGGTTTCTTTGGTATTTTCCACCCTACAAGGATGTTACATTTAATTACATTATGGTTGCTATTGCCAAGTTGTTCAGCTATATTCATCTCTTCGACGTGATCCTATGCATCGTTTAGGACTAAATCAAGAATTGCCTCTCCCCTTGTGGGTAGCAGGACAAAATGCTCCAAGAAGCCGTCATTTAATGGTGTCTAGAAATTGTCTCTGCAGCCCTTCCTGAGGCGATATGTTCCCAGTCAATATGGGGATAGTTGAAATCCCCCGTTATTATTGAGTTTTCCAGTTTTGTAGCCTCTCTAGTCTCCCTGAGCATTTCAGAACCACCGTTATCATACTGGTCAGGAGGTTGGTAGTATAATCCTACTGCTATACTCTTATTGTTCAAGCAGGGAATTTCTCTCCACAGAGACTCTGTGGTACAGTTTGATTCACTCAAGATGCTCTCTTTCACATATGGGGCCTCTCCCAGACCAGCATGACCTACTCTGTCGTTCCAATACATTTTGAACCCTGGTATTACTGTGTTCCATTGATTATCAATTGTTCCACCGAATTTCTGTGATAGCTATTATATCACTATCCTCATTTAATACCAGGCACTCAAGTTCACCATCTTAGTATTTAGACTTCTAGCATTTGTATATAAGGACTTATAACATTTGTCAGTGTTTGGTTGTCTGCCTTCCGGTGATGTAATTGAATGGGACTCTTTTTCATTTGACTGTTTCTCTTGAGTTCCTACCCGTACTTCATCAACTTCTATCCTCTCCTCTTCACTAGGATATTGAGTATCCCTTTTAATAGCTCCTCCCCTAAGGGACGTCTCTGGCCGAACTGTGTGCTCCTCTGTACCTGTCCGCTTTCCCCCAGCCCTTAGTGTAAAAACTCCTCTACAACCTTTTAAATTTTAGATGCCAGCAGTGTACAACGATGTGCAGTGTTGCAGTGAAAAGGCTGGGAAACTTGAAAGTCAATACGGAAATTACCTTCCTTTCAATAGACGTAGGAGAATTAAGTACGAATGATGGGGGCTCAAAAGACCCTAAGTGACTTCAATTTCAATGGGACTTGTTCTCCTAAGATCTTCTATAACTGTCACCTGACAACGCTCAGGGCTTGTCTACACTAGCAAAGTTAAACCGCTGTCGTGGCAGTGCTTTAACGTGGCTTGTGTAGTCACGGCACAGCGCTGGGAGAGCTCTCTCTTACTTAAAAACCCACCTCCACGAGGGGCGCAGCTCCCAGCACTGGGGCACGGTCTATACTGGCACTTTACAACGCTGCGCTCAGGGGGTTGTTTTTTCACACTCCTGAGCGAGAAAGTTGCAGCGCTGTAAAGTGCCAGTGTAGACAAGTCTTCAGTTTCTACACGGTTGTGACACTGCAAACCATGCGTGAGAAGTAAAGCTTTCAGGCGCCATTGCTTTCCACAGAAAAGATGATTTCGGCTTATCATGTGCTGAGAAAACTGAATATCATTCTAGACTATAGAGAGACATATTTATTACTGCGTATGGAGACCAAGCATGCCCCCGAGAGAGAAACAGGAAAGAGGATTTAGCGAGCGAGCACTATAAATATACTGACCTCATTTTAAGATCTAAAATTAAGATCGTGGGCTACTATATGGTCATACGGCTTGAGCTGGTTGTGTGGGAAGAGCAGGTCACACTGAACATGATCTACTGTAGCTACTTTGGGGCAGATTCCTGATCTGTGTGCAAAGTGCCGTGTACAACCATGGGATGAGACTGATGGACAGTCTTGTATGGGGAGAAAAGGTGCATTGGGGCTGTCCCACAATGTATGGAGCTGTTTGAGTGGGACATGTGTTCCCCTTCTCTTCCAAACAGTAGGGAGTTGAGGGGGGGGGAAAGAGAGAGGGGCAGCAGCGCCCCTAGGTCTTGGCAGTCCACAGTGCAGCGTGGCATGGTGGGCAGCGGGATGTGCCAAGAGCTAGCTTGCCAGGCCCTCGCTCTCCCTGCCGGGGCCGGGGGGGGAAGGGGAGAACAGCCTGTCGGCACTAGTGTACATCGGAGACAGATGCTCTATGGCTGCTCTTGTTGCTGAAGGGCCAGCTGTGGGTCTTTACCGGATTGTGGGTCCGGGGCGGCTTTCGTCACCGCGTTCTGCAGGGTTATCAGCCGGTTCTTCATGACGCGCACTCCCTCTGCAAACCGTGTTTCCTGCCCCTTTAAGAACTGCTGCATTTGGCGGATGGCAGCCAGGAGCTGCTGCTTGGTGAGGCAGTTCTGTGAAGAAGAAAGAGAAGCCGTTTCAATGCTGAGCGCACACGTCACGCACTGCGCGTTCGCTCCCTTTATCTGCAGCTGCCAGCAGCGTAGCGACAGCTCATTAAGCACAATTAGCGAGCGATTATTCCAGCGGCCGCTTCCCTGCCTAACACACGAGGTCTATGTACATTCAGTGGGGGGCTGAGCAGTTTCGTTGGCACACCAAGGCCTTTTCAGGGGTACGCTGTCAAAAAACGGCAACACGGTAACCAGAGTGAGCAGCCAGAGGTACCGCACTGAACTCAATGAGCTTGTGAAAATCCATCCATACTTTTAACCGTAGCAACGGAAGTTCAACCCCGTCCAGCATCGTCCCGTTCTGCAATTCCTCCCTGCAGCCCCAGCAGAGCCATGCGCCTAGTGCCCCCTTCCTTGCCAACCCTCCAGGACGTAGAGATTAATAATTAATTAAAGATTATGTCATGTGACTAAACCTCCAGGAATACGTCCAGCCAAAATCAGCAGCCCCTTCACCCACCCTCATTCCCCCCCCCCCCCGTGTCCCCAGCATTTTGTAACCCTGTTTTATTTACACACGAGGGGGATCCGGTGAAGTTTAGTCCCTCAGAAAGACCGAGTCAGTATGGCGTCACCAACGAGTTCCAGGCACTTTGTCGCACAGCTGAGTACCAGCGCTACAGCCCACTGCCCATCTAGCCAGCAGTCACCCCATTGCCGGAGCCTTTCCTAAGCAAAGACAATTGCCAGGTGGATTGGTGAGGTGACCCAGGAGGTATCAAATTCAACGTATATGACAGAAATGGCAGAAAAGCCATGCTCTGATCTGTGAGGGGTTATGTCACCACTTGCCATGCACCCCTGGGGGCCTCACAATGCTTTGCTACGGTAGCTCCCAGCCTGGGCTCCTGCAGGTCACATCCTGGGGGTCTGTGTATAGCCACCGCCCTGGTCTTGCAATTCTGACCCCAGCTGCCTGTGCACAGCCCCACAACCCTACTCCGGCTTCCACCAGCCTGGGTTATAACAAGCAAGGTGACCCCAACACACTCCCCATCCCAAATTTTCCAAAACCCAGGTGCGCTGCAATGTCCAGTCCTCTCCTGGACAACTCAGAGAACTAAAAAGGTTTGTTTGTTCCTCTAAAGACACAAAAGCACATCACAGCTTACTAACTTAACTGGGGTAAATACACCCTTCTATTTAAACAGAACACCGAGCTGGTTTATAGTAAAAACAACAACAACAACACCTGTACTAACAATAGGACACAGGTTAAGGGATGCCAAATAAAAGGAATAAAGTTAGAAAGGGTTGCAAGCAAATAAGCATGAAAATGTGCATCTAAAAGTCTACAACAATCTAGCATGGTACAGATGTTGTTCAAGATGGTTTCTCAACTATATTCAGTATATGAGGTACACCATAAGTTGTGATAGGGATGTGTAGGATCCATGGATCTTGAAAAGTGTGTTGATCATCATGGCATTGGCTATCCAGGAGGGAGGGATAGCTCAGTGGTTTGAGCATTGGCCTGCTAAACTCAGAGTTGTGAATTCAATCCTTGAGGGGGCCGTTTAGGGATCTGGGCAAAAAACTGTCTCAGGATTAGTCCTGCTTTGAGCAGGGGGTTGGACTAGATGACCTCCTGAGGTCCCTTCCAACCCTGATATTCTATGTCTACAGGTTTTGCGTCTGGTGCTGCTTTGAGTTGGTGTGTCCTGGTCTGTGGGGGGCTTGCCTCTGATGAACTTGGAGAGATTGCGGGGTGGGGGTTGTTTGAAGGCCAGAAGACAGAACTGAAAAAGTTTTTTTTCAGGATGGTGTCCCCACTGAGTATGGGTTGTAGTTTGATGATCCCGCATGTAGGTTCCAGGTGGCAGGTGACAACTAGGGGTGTGCAGTTGGAGGGGGATTTATTTCTGTATTAAAGCAAGTTCTCTCAGGGTACTTGGGTAGTCCATTGCATGATGTGATCTACTATTCTGGTGGAGTGTCCTTGTTTGGTGAAGGTGGTTATGTGTGTTTAGATGTGTCTCCTGGACTTTCTCTTTGGAGTACATTCTGTGGTATCTGAGTTCCTGGCCATAGAGAAGAGATTTCTTGGTGTGTTTGGTCACATATAACAGAAGTTGGTCCAATAGAAGATATTACCTCACCCGCCTTTTGTCAGGCTCTCTCATGAGATTCAAGGGCTTTCTCTTCCATAACCCAGGTGGGCAGGGGTCTGCGAAGATGGAAACCAAAGTCACCCCAATTATTTCAGACCTTGTGAAAAGTTCAGTTCCTGAGGTTCCAAATGGGCTCACACCAAAAACTGACTACGTGAAGATGATAGCTGATCGTTCCCAGGGAATATGCCCAGAGACGAGACAGGTGGGGCAAATTTTCAGATCAATGAACAGTGATTTGTCCATCTAAATCCCAATGCTACTAACTTCCATAGTCCCTGCACACTGCTTATGATCATCAGTCCACAGGAAAAAGAAACCAAAGGGGATCCAAGTGTGCTCAAGGGTATGAACCACATGAATATCAGTCATCTCAGTCCAGCACTTAGTACCTTCTGTCTGCTAGGGGCAACCTGGCCAGACCCAAATCCTGAGAGGTGCTGAGGCATTGCAGTCAGTGGGCGCTCTGAGAGTTTGGCTCCTGGGAATTTAGAGGGCCAGCAAGGAGGCGGGATGTTGAGGAGTGGGGCCACTAGCTATCCCCTTAAGAGCACAGGACGCTACTATCACCGAATGTCTGCAGAGAAGGTGAAAAGCCACCCCAGTTCCCATCAATGGATGCTGCATGGGGGGGAAGAGTGTGCCATTTGTGATACTTCTACATTAGGCCCTCCAAATATGGGAATTATCTTGACTCCTAGTCAAGGCAATGACAACCAGAATACTCACTCACAGCAATGCTCATTAAACACCGCTCTATCTGGGAATCCGGCTACAGGTACTAGCCATCATCTCATCACAGGCAACGGCAACTGGGTAATACCACCTAGCTCTTCTGTAGCACTTTTCATCAGTAGATCTCAAACCTGCTGGTACCATTCCATGGAGATGCTCCGTACAATAGCTATCAATAAATCGACCTGTTAAGCGTGCGGTGACTGATAACGGGAGGAGTTCCAAGTGGAAATTTCTTGTCTCACAGAACTCCTTTTCAGTAAACACATGCAGGGCCATGACACTGTGGGAGTTACACCCATGACATGCTGGCGCAGAAGACATGAACCTCCCCAAAAGGAGCCAGCCATTCTGTATTTTGCAGTGTTGTGCAATCACTTGTTACGATGTTTCACACTCCCAGACCCAAATCCGTTCCGATTGCCTTTGATTTGTTAAACCGTCTCTCCTGGTTGGGTTATTACTGTGGAAAAAAATATCTCCTCAGAGAGAGAGAGAGAGAGAGTTTTGGGGGACAGATTGGAGATCCTGTTCCACTGATCAGGAATCTTGGTCATAGGAGAGTTATTTTCCAAGCGCACACAAAGCTGAACAAGAAGTCTTCCTGTTGTAGCTGGAAGTCACTCATGTTTTCTTCCTTTTCCAATATTTTAGTCCTCGTTGGTTAGCACTGCCCTCTAATTACAATGGGCAGACACTAAAATCAACCCTTCTAGCTACATTGCACTCCCAGTTCTCTTGATAAAATCTTCATAAACTTAAAGAAATGAGTTTTCCTAGGATTCACGCTGATTGAATGTGTTCCTGCTGAGCCCAGCATGGGGCTTGCGGGTTGAATCTGGCTCCAGATTTGGGCCTTGATGCTGCTTCCCGACAAACCTTCCAGTGGCTCTGAGGGAACATTCTTTGTAAGATCTGTCTGGGGCAGATCAGGACTTTCTGCAGATTTTGCTTTTCATGTGACCAGACCCTTGAGTCCTTCATCCTAATAAAGAATTTCTTACTTCAAGGACGGCTTCCTGTGAACTACTTGTAAGAGAATAATTCAATGCTGAGTATGACAAGCGAGGGCTGTGATTACTTTGGAAATCCTGGGAGGGATTCCATAGCTCATGTTAAGTCCTTTTGGAACCAGAGCTATATTCCACTTCAGTTTTACAAAATAATAGGAAAACAGATGTCTTGTCCTTTCTTAGAGTGCCAGGAACACTTGTGAGATTTATGCCTGAAAGCTAACAGTTCTGGTTCGGAGCTGGAGGGACTGATTCACCCGGGAGGTGTGGATCTTTGTGACAACATGCAGCAGAACTAACTTAAAACCAAAAAGCCAGCCTGAACCAAACAGGCAATTCTGTAGCTCAGACTCTCACCAAAACTCAGTTTCCCCCACAAATAAGCAACTTCTGTTCTACTGGGACATGCTCCTTGTCAATGGGAACAGAGAGCAGATATGGTTCCTGCCTCTTGTCAAGAGGGTTTCAGAAGGACCACAGGGTGCATAGGGATTGTCATGCAGTCTTTAGCTACCTGCTCACACGCTATTTGCTCAACTTGGCCTCGGCCTCAGTCAGTGCACAGAACAAACAGCGAAGGAAGAGAACGACAGTCTTGGGTGCTTACGGCATTAGCTCGGGACTCAGGTGAAATGGGCTCTAACCCTGGTTCTGCTACAGTCGGTCTGTAACTAGCTTGGTGAGAGCGGGGAAGTACGCTGCACCCTCTCCAAGGCTCTCTCTCCGAGGAACAATGTGAGACCCCGAGCTACTCCTGGGGGTCCCAAAAGCCACGTCCTCCTAGTGCTAGGGAGGGGTCACCAGATGGCGCTGTAGTGTGGTGCAGATTCCTTGGGGAGGCTGATGCTGTCAACAAGGGAATTTGCACTCTGCGTTATTCACTAATTAGAGGCAGTTGGGGCAGAGTCCCTTGCTGGGAGCCAGGCACTGGCGTTTGGGCCAAGCTCCCCGGAAAAGGGCCTGGCCCGCATGCCAGTTGGGACCAGCTCTGTTCAGGAACTGCTGGATGAAAGGAACAAGCTACACCAAGAACATCCCCAGATCCACATCACTGATTTCTCCTGCAGCAGGAAACCTGCCTGCAAGGCCCCAGATCTACTGCTGGGCCGAAGGGTGACTTGTATGGCAGCTTCACTTCTCCCTGTTTGCAGGGTCCATGGAGCAAAGAGGCCCCCGGCCCAAGCCTGGGAAGGGGCAGGAACTGTCCTAGGCTTCTTTGCTGGCACCCCCGTGAGGCAGGCAGATGGGTGAGAAAGGGGGCCTTGGTCGGGCGTCTGTGAGCCAGGACTGCGGCAGAGAGAATGGGAAAGGAGTTTTCGGATTTTGCTATAAACCCGGCGGAGTCAGAGTGAGGAGTGAGTGGAACGACCCACCCTAAGTGGATAATTGTGCCATGGGATGGTACCCTGCGGAGGGGTGGTTTAGTCTGGCTGGAGATCCAGACACAGGCAAGTGGAGGCACTAAGACAAGGATGAAGCCAAGGGGCTGAGCGGAATACCCTGGAGAGAACCAACAGGAATGGCCTTGGGCAAAGGAGCAGAGACGGCTCGGAGACTCAGACCAGGCACCCTCTTCCTTTTCGGGGTCTCCGGGTGAAGCGCCCAGCAGAGGGTGGGTGGGAACTGCCCTTCAGCCCTGCCCTAGCACGGTGGAAGCTGTGCACGTCCGTCTCATGTAGCTGTATCAGGAGGATTGTGCAAAGCTGCCAGTACCAGGGACTTCTCCAGACAGCAGCTGCATTTGTCGGTTTATCTATGATGGTCATTCTTGCTAGGGAACTAGTCCTGCTGCCAACACACGGTTACTTGGAGGCAGATAAGTGGGAAACGGCCCAACTTAATTTCAGTTTAAACAGGGAAAGGTGGTTTCTGAAATCTTCAAGGAACTTTTCAACAAGATCCCCTGATTCAGGGGGATTTTATAATCAGCGCGGGGTTGGCAACTGCAGACTCATCACTGCCAAGGGCACATTGGTTAGTCGTTGAAGAGCACAACGAACAGTGGTGGGCGTCCTTCCAACGCAATGGAATCTGGCCTGGAAATTCTGTATCATTCATTCAAGAGGCTTCTTCGTCAAAAAGAGCGCGATCATCCGGATAAACAACCGGTGCTGCAATCATCCCGAGAACCTCAATGAAGAGCAGAGCAAGGGGTGCGCCATGCCAAAGCCTCTGGCGGAGCTGGAATCCTCCTTCCGCTCCGGTCATGCTCTAGGGTCTCTGTGGGCATGGTGCCTCCTCCCACACAGGCAGGAGGGGTGTGTGCATGAGCTGATGGGTCAGGGAACTGTGGAGCGTTGGCTGGCCCCATCCCTACTCTCATGCGCCCCTACGGCTGGAAGCCCTGCCGAGCCCAGCTCTCAGACACCTGTCTGCCTAGTGAAGTGCAATGACTGAGCCTGACTGCTTTCTCATGCCCAAGAAGAGGAGGAGGAAGGGGGGGAAATGGAGCCTATATGAGTAGTCCTTAAATAAACAACAAAAGAATCCTGTGCACGTCTAAAGCTCCTCCCACAGAGGGTTGCAGTGCAAGCTGGACGGTCACTCGCAGATGTGCATCTTATACCTAGTCTCAGGATGGACAAACTAACGCAGGGCGAAGTTCAACAGTGGCTCAAAGGTGTGAGTGATGGACAGATGGGAGTCATACCCAGAATCTTTGGCTCCCCATCCTGTGCGCTGACCACTAGACTCTCCTTCCCCCACCCCCATCCAGGCCACGCTCCCTCTTCAATCACTGTACAGTTTTGCTAGGGTATTTCACAGAGTGGGAACCCGCCAGCATTTCATACAAATGCCTGTTACACATTTGCAGAGCTGCAAGCCTGAGAGAAGGCTAGTAAACGATAGATCACAACAAAACTGACCTGACCATTGGGGACATGTCTGGCCATAGGCCCACCAGTCTTTTCCTAGCCCCCCTGTGAAGCAGTTCCAGTTACTTTTACTGTCTAAGCAGCCACTGTTGGTTTAAAATAACCTGCTCATGACTATTATGATTAATAAGAGACCCTTCCTTCCCTCCAGGTCTGCTCACCCCTTTCCTTCCTGTGAATACACTCGCGATTGACAACCCTCCAACCAGCTGCTCTGGAGCAGTGCTGTGTGCCCAGAGCCACAGCATGGTAGGAAGTGACCCACGTTCCTTTCTTCCCCCAATGGAGTATTGCTTTTTGGCCTAGATTATGGATTTATCCCAAGCGCTATGTGTGGGGCAGCTGTGCTCCCCTTGCCCCAAGGGGGACAGGAATTTGCTACTGGTCCTTACTAGCAGGGAATTTCTACGTCTATCTGGCAAGGTTCTCTCCACTCCCTGGCCATCTGCTCTTGGGGTAGGGTTGAGAATGGGACATACAGTGCCTCCCTGTGCGTCAGGAGGTCTGGGGAGGCCATGCAGTGTAAGGGGCGGGTTAGGGAACCTATTTCCTATCATGCTGCTGAACAGACTGACTCAAGCCTAGCCCTTCAGTCTTTAGAAAGCTCACAGGTGTTTCCTCATCGACGGACAAGCAGCATCAGCAAGATCTGTGTTGTTCCCCCGCCTCTTTGAAAGAAGTGGGGAACAAAAATACAGGCACAAAATACAGATGGCTACATCCGGAAGACGAGGTGTCCCAGCTCGATCACAGGCAGGGTAGGAAAGAACAATTAAGAACCCAACATTTCAACCCTCAAATTTTGGCAGAAATTTTTAATTTTGACCAAAAAGGAGGGATGATTTTGGGGGGATTGGGGAGTTTTATCCTGTTTTTTTGACTAGCTGTAATCACAGGTAACAGATAGAACATATCTGAAGGAAGGTCTTTCCCCTGCATCTACACCTCACTGAGGCTGCCAGGGGCCCACGCAGAAGCTGCTAGGACATGGGATTTCCTGTCAGGGCGCAGCCAGGAGCCATTTGACAGAGGGGTTCCAGGAATGTGGGCAATGCTGCACACCATGGTGGGAAAGTTCACACTGGCCAGCGTTCAAACACAGACCCCTGCCCCCAGGCACACACCGAGCTCTCCGACAAACACAGGCAGCTGGGACCAACAGACAGGAAACGTCTCTTTGACTCGGCATTGGCGCCGCTCAGCACGACGTTTGCAAAGACTCCAAGGCCAGAAGGAGCCATTGTGATCACCTCCTCGCTGACCCTCCTGCCTAGTACCGGGCAGAGAATTTCATGCCGGGATTCTTGCCTGGACTCCCCGCCTTCTGGTTGAGTGACAGTAAATCTCTTTGAAAGACATCCAGCCTGGATTTACAGATTCCAAGTGACAGAGACGCCATCACATCCCAAATGACTTTGTTCCAAGACTCGATTCCTCTCCCGGTTTAACGATCTGCCCCTTCTTTTCAGTCTGAACGTGTCTAGGGTGACCAGATGTCCTGATTTTATAGGGACAGTCCCGATTTTTGGGTCTTTTTCTTATATAGGCTCCTATTACCCCTCACCCCATCCTGATTTTTCACACTTGTTCTCTGATCACCCTAAACATGTCTAGCTTCCACTTCCCGCCATTAGAGCTCACCGCACCTTCGTCTGCAGAATAAAGAGCCCTCTGTTCATTGTGAGAAATCTTCTCCCCATCTAGGTGCTCTGGGCGAGGGGGGGGAAACGCTCACTGTGACTAGGGAAGGGTAGAGAGAATGGACGGGGGGGTTACTCAGACTCAGGGGCTGACCCCCCCAGCTCGGCATGCCGGTGCCCTTGCTCCCAAGTTCTTCCCTTCCCCAGGGCTGGGGGTTTCCTACCTACTCCCCAGAGACTGGCCCGATCTGGTGCCCCATGGTGGCTGCTCCAGCCCCTCCTCCAGGTCCCGCTCTCGTCTCTGCGCCCCACACACGCGTGCAGGGGCAGAAACACAGCCGGGGCCCATTGTGGGGGTGGGAACATGCATCAGCTCCCCACCCTCCAATATTTCCATTGTAGGGGCGCTAGACCCCTCCGCTTCCACCATGGCTGTAAGTACAGACAGGCCAAGCTCCAGTCGCTTCTTAAATGTCTCTTCACACAAGAAAGAGCTCAGGGGACCAGTGACACTTTAATCCTGCCCCCAATTGCAGGGTCACCCCTGGTTTGTAGTTGTGAGGCAGACTATAGCGGGGATGTCTGAGGGGAGCTGGTTACGCCCGCATAGTGCCACGCCCTTACTCCTGGACTTAGCAGCAGCAAGGAAGGATCGGGGCCGGCTGTTCCCTGGCCTTCGCAGCACATTTTACCTTGTGCTTGTGCCCTGCCACACCCTAGGGCTTTGCCCATGGTGTCTGTCAGAGTGTCCTGCCCCACAGCAAGCCCCACACACAGAAAAGCGACTCACCAGTCAGCGCCCCCATGTGGCTGGGTGAGGGCTGGCGGCCGGCCGGACCCTGCGGCGGTCGGGGTCGGTGACTCCGGCCAGGTCACACTTAAAAGCTCAATCCCCTCGTAGGGTATGTGGTCAGGCCCTAAGCTGGCTTCCCGAAAGCCCCTGAGCCAGCAACAGTCTTTCCGAGTTGTACAGACCCTCACACGAGGAGCCCTCTCCGCCCTCACCCTTTGCGTTAATCACACTCTCCTTCTGGAGTCGCTGGGCCCTGGGCTTCTCCCTGGGGCCCTGCAGGAGAGCTCAGACCTCCCGTCCCTCTGGGCTTCTCCTCAGCAACACCAGGCCCCACACAGCCTCCCGGGAGCCTGGCCTCACCCCAGGGCCTGCCATAGGAACTAGCTCCACTTTGGCCTCAGCTGCTCGGCTTCCTCCCCTTGTAAGTCCCACATCCTGCAGCTGTGGCGGGCCAGGGCTAATTGACCAGAGGCTGGCTAACCCAGGCCTCCTGGTCCTTACAGGAGCAGGCCACCCTGTTACAGGGCCTGTCAAACAGAGCTATTCCTCCTTCCCAGAGCACGACACGTGAACGAGCACCATGCCAATGCAGAGCGTCATCGATAAACAGAGAACACCAAGTCCTCACCCGCAGGCTGCTGCTCTAACCATTAGATCACACTCCCCTTCCAGAGCCAGAAACGGAACCCAGGACTCCTGACTCCTTACATTCCACTGCTGGACAGCAAATAGCGGTGTAACCCGCTAGCAAAATGCGTCTTACGGCTCTCTCTGGGGGGCTGCCCCCCCGCAAGGATAACAGCTTTCTACTGCTGCCAGTCACTTCACTTCTTTAGCTCAACTGGTAGAGGTCGGTGCTGAAAATCTAAAGGTCTGGGATTCAAAACCTGCTAACAACCCAAGAGAAGGTCACTATAGTGGCACATAAGATGATGTCCTTTTTTTAATCTTTTTTTAAAACCTAGGTGATTCCGTTAAAAAACAAACCAAAACTATATTAACAGAACATTAAGGTTGCAATTCAAGCACTCAGAAGTTAAGAAAATCCAGATTCAGATTACCTATGAGACTTTCATAACACAAGGGGGCCAAATTAAACAGTCTTTACTTTCATGATTCCCTCCTATTTCTACAGGACTGCTGCATCATTCAGTGCCCAGGGCAGACAGTAAATAAAGCAGGAGTGTGTAAGAAGTGAACTATTGCCTTGTGATTGAGGCACTCGCCTAGCATTCAAGAGAACTTAGCTTAAATAAAAGAAGGTTAAGGGGTGATTTGATCACAGTCTATAAGTATCAAACAAATATTTAATAATGGGCTCTTCAGTCTAGCAGAGAAAGATCTAACACCATCCAGTGGCTGGAAATTGAAGTCAGACAAATTCAGACTGGAAATAAGGTGCAAAGTTTTAACAGCAAATAATTAAGCAGTGGAACAATTAACTGAGGGTCATGGTGGATTCTCCATCACTGACAATTTTAAAATTAAAATGGGATGTTTTTCTAAAGCTTTGCTCCAGGAATTATTCTGGGGCAGTTCTCGGGCCTGTGCGATACAGGAGGTCAGACTAGACGATCACAATGGTCCCTTCTGGCCGTGGGATCTAGGCATCCCTAGTTCTGCTACAAACTTCTTTTGTGAAGCTGGACAAGGTATTTAAACAACAGGCTTCAGAGGCCAGAGTTACCAGTTTTGCCTTTCATTGAGCTACCTCGCTGGGGCGTTATAAGGGTACGTTCATTATCGTCTGGGATGGGTGCTGATGAGTGCCATAGAAAAGCCCATGGGAAAACAAAAAGCCCCTTCTTTGGGGCAGGTTTAGACTGGTGGGCTGTAAATATGGGACAAGGCCACATAGTGAATGAGGGGGATAAAACAGCTATTGAAGAGCCTCTTTCATTGAAGCCCTGTCTCCTCTCTGCACTGAGAGGGGCTGGGTCAGGTGGAAAAAGGAATCTGTAATTCAAGACTGCATCATACAGCATGTGCACCCAGGGACTGAACTGAATTTGCATGGGCAACTAACTTTTGAACACAACTTTGCAACCCCAATGTTCTTTTCTTTGTGTGGAATACATCTGTAGATATCTAATCCAGCTACGATTTGTTGTCCAACACGGTCATAAAAAATTATAGTGGCTGGATATGATATACAGAAATCGGGGGGGGGGGGGGGAGGGGAGAAAGGGAGTGGATTCCTGGCATGTAGTTTACTTTTATAATAAGTTCTTTGTTAAAAGGCTATTTTTAATTTGAATCACCAGACATACTGCAGCTAGCTTATGCTAACCAGAATAAACAGCACCAGGGAACTGCTCTCAGAAAATTGGTTTTAGTCTTTGTCCCTAACAGGCCAGCAGAGTTTGTCAACGTGATTAAGCATGTGCATTGTATTCAGTATGTAACTGAAAGACCTAAGTATTAACCGTACTATTGTCTGCTGAGAAAAGGCTCGTACATACCCTTTCTGATTCTCCGGATAATTATAAACTGTGTTACAGTCACTGGGTCGTCACAGGACTGCAGAGTTCAGATACTTATGTGACATCTATGCAAGGATCCAAAAATCACTGCCAGCGTGGTACTGTGAGAAAGGTTCTATTACACGTAAAAGCTGAAGGGAAGATCATTACGCTGGGAATACAGGTCCAAAATGTCCAATACCTTTGACTGTGTGTGGTGAAGAAGAAGAAGAGTTTGAGAATGATGCAGGGTGAAATTATGAAGACTACAGCACCTGTAGTTTCATGGATGTGACTTTTAACTCTTACCTTGCCTTTGAAAGAGAAAAGTGTCAGTGACAGAGGATAGTCAGAAGTAATGGCCTGCGAGGGGTAGTATTCCAGTACGTTTATTCACAGGATGGGTCTAGAAAGGAATATCACGAGGCCATGAAAAGAACAAGCTGAAAAGCAATAAAGTCCTGCTCAGGGCAAACTATTCTGTTCCATAAACCAATTTTTAGCAACACAATTTTCTGCAAATGCACAACGGTCGTTGCTCAGTTAGTTCTGCGAACGAAAGCTGGTTAGCACTCCAGGCTACTATGCACTGGGGATCATACACAGTCTCTCACCTACATTACATGGAATTGGCTTGTAAAACACACACATCCCTTGTTTGTCTTCTACACCTGGCTGAGGAGAGGCAGAGTCTCCAGATGCCATGGGAAGACACAAAAGACAGTGGGCATTATAGAGGTAAGAGACAGGAGACAGCCACCTTCTCTGCTGTGGATACTGTAATTATATGATAGAGACGGAGGCTTACCTGAGAAGCGGGAGATCCCTGGCATGCTGTGAGGCACAGGAACAGAAAGAGGCTGTACTGAAATCCAGAAACCATGGTCCTAGTTTCAAGGTAAAAATCTCTTCTCAGACTATCTTCGAATGCGTTCCCCTCCAGAGTGTTTTCTCAACCTGCCTTAGAAGTCCCTGGGAATGCCTGGAATGCAGCCGAGGGACAGCTGACTCCAGCTTGCCAGCAACCAACCTGGCTGCTCCTCTCCCGGAAGGGTTGAAGAATACCGCTCCGTTTTCAAGTCCTCATCTGCTGCCTGCCCTCGCAGCAGCTGCTGCTGCTGCAATCTGCCACTGCAGCTGCCTGTGTGAGCTCTTACAATCCTACACCTAAGCTGTGTGGGTCTGGCTGGGGGATTGGTTTCTCCCTCCCCCTCAAGGTAGTGGTGGAAGGCTGTCTGGCTCGCCGGGTCCTAGCCGTAGGTGTTGGTCTCAGGGGAGAAACACTTGCCAAGTGGAGATCTCCTTGTAGCCCGCACACTGGGCAGTGACCGAAGTGGGAGAGACTCTCCCCATTTGTCTTCTAGGAGAGGTTGGGGCTGTGTTTCCCCAGAAGGCCCCTGAGAAAGGAGCACTCCTTTGGGATCGAATTGGTTTCCACTACCCTTGCTTCCTTCTCGGATGGGGAAGAACGGCCCCATGTGCAATGCTGATCTGCTGCAGAGCAACTGGAGAGAGGAGGATTTGGGTGGAGGTTCATCCCTCCCTCACCCGGCCTTCTAGGGCGCTATGCTGGGAACACAGGGTTCAGGTGCACGTCACCACACTTCTGCCTTCAGCTCCCACGGAAGCCTGTGGACCCATGCATGGGTGTTTATCCAAGGGCAGAACTGGGCCCTGGGCCAGAGCCAGTGAGAAGGCCAGGGTGCACTCAGCTGGAGAGCTCCCTTCCTAGAGAGATTGGGTCTTGTCATACAATACCCGGCAACTGATCTCTAAAAGCTTCTCCGCAAGCCACCTTTGGGGGTTCCCTCGCTATGCAGCCTGCTAGCAGCAGCTCCACCTCGCACACAGGGTGGCCAATGCCCCGCGTTTGACACTGACAAACAGCCACTTGAATATAGCGGTCTTTAGACTCCTCGATCCACCCGGAGGCCTCTTTACAGACACAGGGGGGAACATTTACTCTCCCAGTCCACCTTGAAGCTTTACGAATCCTATAGCTTCGTGATTGATTTGGGGTGAATAAGTGGGGCTGCATTGATGGCTGAGTAATGGCAGTGGCTGGCTCTGAAGGCCCCCTCCCCATCCAACCCCTTCCCCTGGTGGTGGCTGGTCCCCTCTCCCTTCTCCATCTCTAGGCTCACCTGCAGCCCTGGAGTAGAACTAGGAGTGATGGGGGGACATTAAGCAAAGGAAAGTGGAGCTGTGTTGGGTGTGGTGGGACCAGCCCTGGGAAGTGGGGGAAGCCCCGCCACTGAGACTAGACTGGACAAAGCAACGTCAAATATACCGTGGGAAACAATGCCAGCAGCAGAAATGTGGATGAAGTAGGACTGGGCAGGAAACAGTTTTCTTGGCCCCTGAGTATTTTTAATAGTTCAAAATTCTTTTCCATTGTGAATTGAGGAAAAACCCCCAAAATATTTGCAAATCAAACAAAACAAAACAGATTTTTGTGCTGTTTTGGGTCAATCAAAATGTTTCGTTTTGATTTTTTAAAAACTCCTTAGTCTAATTTGCTTAAATTTCTAAACAACCAGAATGGTTTGGTGCAAAAGCATCCAAACAAAAATGTTTCAATAATTTCAAACTCCCCCCCCCCCCAACATTTTTCTGAGTCAGGAAATTCATGGAAAATGACCTTGTTTGGCAAATAGTTTCGATTCTGATTAATTGACCTATTTATTGACCAAAAAACCCACAAAGCATAAAAAAAACCCTCCCACCCAGCTGGAGTGCTAGCAAGACTTGCTTATCTCAGTCCTCTGTTATGGCCAACCCTACTGGGGAAGTCCAGAAGCTAGAGGTTTTGACTAACGTAAGTGGCAGTGAAATGGTTAATAGTTTAAATTGCTACGGGAGTAGAAGCAGGATCATATTAACTCCCCATTGGGATGCCAGGGGGCAGTTTGCAGCTCTCCGAGCCGTTCCTCACATCCCTTGAAAGGTTTTCTTCAGAACCATGGCAATGAAAGACACCAGCCCAGCTCCCAGGATCCGGGCCACCATACTTCAAGTGAAAGCTTAAATTCAACCAGCCAGGTCACCCCAAGAAATGCCCCCTCTTCACATTCCCTTCCAGCCCCAGGTGAGAGATGGGTGGGAGGGAAGAGCACACCCCCTCAGAACTACAGCATCCACTCCTGTTAGCACAGCCACTTCTCGGGGGTAGGAAACCCAGAGAGGCGATACCCCTTCTGACCTCACCGCTGGGAACAGGACTGAGAGTTGCAGAGTCTGGGTTATGTGGATGCATTTAGCTTTGATGCTGGGCGGTGTTAGCAGCCTGTGGCATACAGGGGGTCAAACTGCGTGAGCTGGTGGCCTTAAAGTCTATGACTCTGTGATGGCTATTCCAATAGCTGCTCTTCTTGGTCTCTTTTTTCTCCCCCTAGAAAGTCTGACCACAACAGAAGTCTTAGGTGGGGAACTTTGTCACAGGACAAAGTTATATGTATTTACCCACATCCCACAGCAGTAGTCTGCACTCAGCATTTACTTGTGCTCCTCTGCTTGTGTCTAAACGCACGCTAATTAAAAACCATATACGTCCAATCATAGACATTCTGATATTTGTATTTGTTTTACTCCCACCAGCTTCCCCTAGCCCAGAGGTTTATAACCTGTGGCCGACGGATGCCTGGGGGGCAGGAGACCATGCTAAGATTTCCAGATGAGTCTGCACCGCCATTCAAAAATGTTAGGGGTCTGCAAATTTAAAAATAAAAAAATAATAATAATAATAAAAAAAAAAAAAGGTTGAAAAGCCCTGCCCTGGCTGTCCCTATGTTCCATGTCTAACGTCTAGATCGTACACTCCTCAGCATAGGAGTCGTGCCTTTTTCACCTCTGTGTGCTCCATACACACTGCCGGTGTTATACTAACGGGATTATACAGAACAGGGATATGGCAATTTGAGCAACAGCCATTTTAAATGCCCTAGGTGAGCTTTTACAAGAATAGCCCAGCCCTGACAAAGGGCCTGATCCTGCAACCCTGACTCTTGGGAGCTGACCTACTGACGTCCATGTGAACAAGGTCTGCACAATCTACTGGTACGGGGTGAAAGGTTAGACTTGCCAGCTCCAGTGACCTGGGGGCGGGGGCAGAGGCAGTGGAGAATCTGACCCAAAGATTTTTCTTTTTGGACAAGGACTATCAGAACATCCGTTATCCGAGGCGGTTCGATCAGACTTTACTGAACTAGACCTTGGGACGACAGCTCTAAAGACGGCAGCGTTCACCTGCATGTGCTTCGCACTGTAGGGCCATGTTCCTGTAATGCCATACACGTCTCTCAAGCCAATCGGACGTTTATGGACAGAATGATCCGAACAATGGTCCAGACCAGGGGGACTGGAACAATTTGTATAGTGGGGGCGCTGAGAGCTATTGAACCAAACTGTAACCCCTGTGTTTGATGGAAACCACTTCAAGCCAGGGGGTGCGGCAGCTCCCCCAGCACTCCTAGTTCCAGCACCTGTGTCCCAGACAATCCGGGACCGGTAAAAAATTTCTCCAGAATAGGGGTTTCCCCAACAGAATTCTAAACAGCAGCTAGACATCTGCTGAGCTCTGCTGCCATCTACTGGACAATATGAAAATGTGAAAGTCCTACCTAGCAGGCTGGTGGGGACCCAAACCTGGGAACATGAGCTCTTTGGGGCAAGAGCGGACATCGATCATAAGCTTGTACAGGGCCAGCACAATGGGCTGCGACCTGAGGGAGGTTTTTTGCCACTACCCCACTATAAATGTTAAATAGTAAAGACTGTGTGGGTCCTGCTGCAAACCTTGATGGGGTGGTGGGCTCCCCCTTGATATGAACTGGTCGCTCCCACTGGAACTACCTGAAGAACATATAAATGGCCATACTGAGTCAGACCTGATCCCTCTAGCCCAGCATCATTTCTTCCGACAGTGGCCAGTGCCAGCCAGGTGCTTCAGAAGGAATGAACAGAACAGGGAAATTATGGAGTGATCCATCCCCTGTCGTACACTCCCAACTTCTGGCAGTCAGAGGTTTAGGGACACCCAGAGTATGGGATTAGGTCTCCGACCATTTTAGCTAATAGCCATTGATGGACCTATCTGACCACCAGAAACTTATTTAATATATATATTTTTAAACCCAGTTATACTTTTGGTCTGCACAACATCCCTTGGCAACAGGTTCCACAGGTTGTGTGTGTGTTGCATGAAGTACTTCCTTTTGTTTGTTTTAAACCTGCTGCGTATTAATTTCATTGGGTGACCCCTGATTCTTGTGAAGAGGTAAAGAACACTTTTGTATTTACTTTCTCCACACCAGTCATAATTTTATAGACCTTTATCATTTCCCCCCTTCTTTGTCTCTTTTCCAAGCTCATCAGTCCTAGACTTTTTAATCTCTCCTCATATGGAAACTGTTCCATGCCCCTAATAATTTTTGTTGTCCTTTGCTATACTTCTTCCATTTCTAATATATCTTTTTTGAGATAGGGTGACCAGAACTACATGCAGTATTCAAGGTGTGGGCAGACCCTGGATTTAGATAGTGGCATGATATTTTCTGTCTTCTAATCTATCCTTTTCATAATGGTTTCCAACATTCTATTAGCTTCCTTGACTGTTGCTGCACATTGAGTGGATGTTTTCAGAGAACTATGCGTGATGACTCCAAAATCTCTTTCTTGAGTGGTAACAGCTAATTTAGACCCCATTGTATAGTGGGGATTATGTTTTCCAATGTGCATTACTTTAAATTTATCAACATTGAATTTCATCTGCCATTTTGTTGCCCAGTCACCCAGTTTAGTCCAGTGAGATCCCTTTGGAACTGTTCAATCAGCTTTGGACTTAACTAACTTGAATAATTTTTTATAGTCTGCAAACTTTGCCACCTCACTATTTACCCCTTTTCCCAGATCATTTATGAATATGTTGAACAGCACTGGCCTCAGTACAGATCCTTGGAGGACCCCATTATTTATTACTTTCCATTGTGAAAACTGACCATTTATTCCTATCCTTTGTTTCCTATCTTTTAACAGGTTACTGATCTCTGAGGGGACCATCCCTCTTATCCCATGACAGCTTACTTTGCTTAAGAGCCTTTGGTGAGGGACCTTATCAAAGGCTTTCTGAAAGGCCCAGTACACTATGTCCATTGGATCACTCTTGTCCACATGTTGTTGACCCCCTCAAAGAATTCTAGTAAACTGGTGAAGCATGATTTCCCTTTACAAAAGCTGTGTTGACTCTTCCCCAACAAATCCTGTCCATCTGTGTCTGATAATTCTGTTCATTACTGTAGTTTCAAGCAGGTTGCCCTGTACTGAAGTCAGGCTTACTGGCCTATAATTGCCAGGATCGACTCTGGAGCCTTTTTTAAAAATCGAAGAATGGGATGTGAGGCACAGACAGGACTTCCAGTGGTGATGCCTCTCTGCCCTTGACCAATCAGCACAGAGATGGGTTGGGAAATCCCATCCCTCTAATTCTCCCCAGACCACACCAAAGAGGCATATGCCACAAGTGTTTGTCTTTCCTTCTGGGGGGTGAGCTAGCCCCCATAAGCTTGATTGCAGCCTGCTCACATTCCCCTCCAACAGTCGGCCTCAATCTAGGCCTCCATGTAGGCCTGAGTGGGAGTGAGAGCCAATCAGTGGGGCCTTGAGGGCGGTAGGGTGCCTGATGCCCAGCCCAACCAGAGAGGGTACCTAAGTACTTAACCTTAGTACTTAACCATTGCCTGTTTGATAGCACCAGTCTGGAAACCCATCAGCCCTTGAGGTATGAAAGAGGGTGTCTTGTTTAAAGAGCCCACTTTCAGAAACTGTGAAAATGTGGAGCAGAAACTTGGACTCCTTCACCAACCCCCGTGAGAATGATGGAAGGTGTTTGAACGCTGACCATGCTCGGGCACTCACAGAGAAAGCTCTACATCAGTGGCAGTCATGAAGGGGGGCAGGGGGAGGCTGAGGGGATCTCTGTGACCCAGTTGCTGCTGGGGACTCTGGAAGCCGACCGGGAGACCTGATTGATTGTGAGGCCATCTGACATATGTGGTGCCCGCCTGTTGTCTGAACCTATGGAGGAGGACGCCTCATTCAAGGCTGTGGAGTCTCCCTCAAACAATGTGAACCCCGGAGCTGAGTCATAGGTAAATAGGACATAAAATACCTAGGGGCTGGACATGCTGGGGTATAGGAAGTGACCATGGCTGTGTAAATGTAAAAGGCATGCTTACCAGTGATTCTTTAGGGAAAATCTCTCAAAAGCTGTACGACACCTACTGGAGAACCTGGACGGTGTTAGAGTAGAGGATGCAGATGACACAGGCCCAAAGTGCTTTTCCCCTCCCCAAGACAAGCTGTTTGAGAGGACGTCGAGGATGAGAATGAGAACAGTGTAAAGGGGTCGCACTCATGTCTCGTGAGCGCCCCTGTCCGAGTGCATGGGCCTGCACTCTCTCTGTTTGTGGTGGATCTTCAGTGTCTCAGCCCTCCGGTCAAGTCACACACCATCTGTACGTGAAATAAAACCCCTTATGGGAAACAGTCTGACATGGGAGCCTTACCTCAGAGCCCTGCCCTGGTTGAGTCCCAGCGGCCAATCTGGAGTTCCCTCTCGCTCCTACTGGTCTCTGCCAGCACTGCTCTGTCTGAGGTCCTGTAGCTTCCTCAGCCAGCCAGGCACGCTATCCATGCGCCTCCAGATCCTGCAAGGAACTGAATGCTGTGCTGCACTGCAGCTCCTTTTATATGGGCCTGCTGGGCTCTGATTGGCTGCTCCCTGCAGCCCCTTTTTGATTAGCTGTGTCCCACACAGCTACTCGAGGCAGCTTGGAGGACCCTCTCCATTACCCTTTTCTGGGGCTGGTGTGGCAGGGCCATGAGGCCTCTAGCAGGGGGCCTCAGGGCCTGGTTCAGCTGCCACAAATAGCTATAAGGAGCTCACTAGGAACAGCGCTATCTGAGTCTGTGTCATGTCACAGTACCCTTAAACATTGCCACAGGGAGGAGCTTTTTGAAGATTGAGAGGGGTGTGTTAAAGATGTGCCAGGCCACTGACATCATGGCTGTGAACTGGACCTCAGTGGATATAAACCGTGAATTTCTGGCCCTTAATGTTGATCTTTGTCTGGAAAGCTTATTCAATGCTGTTATTGCCTTAGATTAGTCAATGCGCTGTCTGTGCTCATCCCAAGAAAACTTAGCTGAGGGGGAGGCCTTGCGAAATGCTGTGCAAACTTTGCAAAACAAAATGACCAGACGGAAGGCTGAGTGAGGGTGCAATCCATCCCATCATCCAGATAATTAATGGCTGCACGTCCACACCTGCCAGACCAGGGCAGGGTTTGTCTACCCGGTCACATCCCCCAGATTCTTCTGTGCTTAGAGCCACAGGTGGGGCTGTTGCTGCCAGACCTTGGTGTAAAGGGCATGCTGATAAGATCACACGTCAACTGCGTGTGCATCAAAGGGGCTGGTCCCAGTTACCCTGCTAGCAGGCCCAGAATACAGGCCGGGCAGCAGCTTTGGGTCTGCCTGGCTCCGTGGTGCCTCTCTTCTCTCTCTTGGATCTGGTTAGGCAGCTGTTTCTAGCACTCCCAGAGCCAGGTGTGCATGGGGTCATGCCGCGGGCTGGCAGGCCGAGTGGCCATACAGGCCTGGCAGCCTGCATCCCATGGGACTCCTCTCCATGCCGGCCTGGCGGGGCCACAGCGAAAGGGATGGGGCTGGCGGCAGCTGTTTCCGTAGCTTCATCTTCCTGCACAAGCTGCATAGCGGGGCTGCGGCTGCTTGCCCGGCCCAGGACTGGCTCCAGGGCCTTCCGCGGCAGAATGGAGCCCACCTGAATTGCGCCGGCCTGTGCAGTGCGGTGAGCATGCCGCACCGTGGGAACACGCCGACGGTTTTTGGAAAGCCATGTGTGTCCCTGCAGCACAGCGAGATCTACTGCAGGAGACAGGAGCATTCACACTAAACAGGAGAGGAAGAAGGGTAGCCAGCCACCTCACTGCACTGTATGATCGGATCCAGCAGGTGGTGCTCACGGGATGTAACGAACCCCATCCCAGGACAGTCCCATTGCAATCCCCCAGCCCCATGTTCTGACATGGGCGGCTCAGCTCTTGTTCTAAGAACCAACAAATCTGGATCTCAGTCTCCTGGGTCTGTGCCCCAGCTGGGCATTTTCCAGGTTTCCCCAATAGAAATGGAGTCTCACCCTGAGGGCAGCGGGTGGGAGATGCAGAAAGCATCTGGCCTGGCGAGGGTGGACACAACCGGAAGCTTGTACCGCTGGAATCCCAACGCTAGCTCTGACTGTTCCATCTCCCACTGGGGAGCCGGCCCGTGGGCGAGCAGCGTCTTCTGGAGGTTTTATATAGATCCAGCCCTTTTCCCATGCTGGGCAGCCCAGTCAAATTTTCCAGAGCCACAATGTTTTCACTCTTTGAATCCTCTGCTCGGCCTCTATCATTTTCTCTCTGAACAGAGCAATGACGTGTCCAGTGCAACAACCAGGGCTGTGTTTTGTTCCCATAGGAACTGCCAGACTGGATCAGGCCTGGGGTCCATCCACTCCTGTGTCTGTCTCAGACAGTGCCCAGCGCCAGGTGCTGCAGAGGAAGGGGATATTGTGCCCCCACATTAATTGTCTCCATGATCTCTAACAATTATAGCCTGGCTGAGGCCCTGCCCCACGAGGTTTAATATCCCTTCTGGAATTTTGGTTGCCATTCATTATAATGACGTGGAGATTCTCGGTATCTGTATAAACATCCAGGCCTTTTTACAAGAACCATTTTCAGGGCACAAACCCAGCAATACAATCTGCGTATCTGCCATGTAGGCGCTCTGCGGATTCGGTCTCGCTAACTGCCAGCACCCAGTTCCAGAAATCGAGCACAGCCCCTTCCCCGCTGCCAGGTGGACACACTCCTCACAGCAGCAAGAGAAGTGGAATTGGGCCCCTCATCTCTGGGAAATCATATTTTCCCAATTATTATTCAGTTATGGGATTTCGTCCGCTCAGCCCCATTTGCAACAGCACAGAGCAGAAACAGCACAGGGAGAGTCCTGGAGGCAGAGTCTGCTCTCCGCACACGCAGTGCGCCTCGGAAGAGAACGGCTGATCTCCCCACTGCTGGTGCAAATGGACTTCGCTGTGTTGGAGTTAATGGAGTCACCCATTGCTGAGTTACTCCAACTGCTGCTTTGTCCCAATGGACCCCCGAGAACAAAATTTGACCTTTTCAGACACGTCAGAATCTAACAAACATGCTTCCTTCTTTCCCGTTATCAATAGGAAACGTCCCTACGTTACAAAGAAGGGCCGCAAAGCAGAAGAGGAATATATGTGTTTCAGTTGTCGGATAACCAATACGGACAGCCTTGAGCACATGGTGTTTGAGAACGACATGGGACTGTCACAGATTAGGCCATCTCCAGAATGGGAAGTTAGAGACACTTCCTTGCCCGTCTCGTGGCAGGGAATCTGGCAGTCAGCAGCTTTGAAGAACAAGTTTGCCTTATGCTCCCCGGTTTTGGTGCCTGTTTCTCATAACTGAGTGCACAGTTCCTTTGCCTCCAAAAGAAAATAAACGGATAGTAAAGGGTACTGCTTCTGTCTCTTTATCTTTAACTTGTCGTTAGCCTGGTGGCACCAGTTGCTATCAGCGCCTTTGATGCAAACTGGGAGATTCCATAGCTTGGTCCGTGCCAAGTGTTTATTGCCCAGACCAGAGTAAATGTCTGCTCGCTGCATGCTCCCACCTGTGGGCACAGCCCTCTGGGCCACTCATCTCCCAGAAGCCAGTGCCCATTGCAGCCACTTGAGTGCCATGTCTCAGCAAGGAACACTGTATTAACAGTGTAACACTGTTGGGGGGAGCAGGGGGAAGCAGCGAACATCATTCCGGGCTGTATTAGCAGGAGTGCTGTAAGCAAGACATGAGACGTAATTCTTCTGCTCTGCTCCGCACTGATTAAGCCTCAACTGAAGTATTGTATCGAGTTCTGGGTGCCACATTTAAAAAAAAAAAAAAAAAAAATTGGGTTTTTTTTAGTCTGGAGAAGACAAGGCTGAAAGGGGACATGCTAACAGTTTTCAAATACACCTCTACCTCGATATAACGCTGTCCTCGGGAGCCAAAAAATCTTACCCCGCTATAGGTGAAATCGCGTTATATTGAACTTGCTTTGATCCACCAGAGCGCGCAGCCCCACCCCCCTGGAGCGCTGCTTTACCGCGTTATATCCAAATTCGTGTTATATCAGGTCATGTTATATCAAGGTAGTGGTGTACATAAGAGGTTGTTACAAGGAGGAGGGAGAAAAATTATTCTCCTTAACCTCTGAGGATAGGACAAGAAGCAATGGGCTGAAATTGCAGTGAGGGAGGTTTAGGTTGGACATTAGGAAAAGCTTCCTAACTGTCAGGGTGGTTAAGCACTGGAATAAATTACCTAGGGAGGTTGTGGAATCTTCATCATTGAAGATATTAAGAGCAGGTTGGACAAACACCTGTCAGGGATGGTCTAGATAATACTTAGCTCTGCTGTGAGTGCAGGGGACTGGATTAGATGACCTCTAGAGGTCCCTTCCAGTCCTATGATTCTGGCGTGTTGAGATCTGGGTGCTGGATTCCGCTCATGATAAGGGGCTGGGGTTTGGAGCCAAGATCTTGGAGCTAGTATAGATGAGGCCCAGTGCATGTCTCTGCGTGGGGAACAAACGGGGTCACATTCCACATTACACGCCTGGGGCTTTTTTGCATATTATTTAACCAGAAAGCAAACCCTGGATTCCAGACTCCTTATGAGCAGTGACATGAGCTCCCACTGACTGCCCACAGCCACGCCCGGTAAAATTAATATTTACCTGTCTTCTATTTGCCTGGGGTTACTGGGGATTGCTCAGACATGTGCCCACATGAGTTCAATGGGGAAAATACCTTTTGCAATTACATTTGAGGCAAATAGTTTGACTTGCAGTTCTGGACATGTCACAGTTCAGGAATTTTCCATCCCGATCTGTTTCCCGGCCCCTGTGTGGGTGCAATAAATCACACCCGGTTTAATGCACAACAAATCTCTCCTCAGAAAAGCAAGACAACAGAGTCCTCAGCTCAGGAATGGGATTCGTGCCTCCTGCCCCATTGGCCATGCTGGAGGGGGCGGCTCAGAGTCCGGCCCCTAGACACAGCTGGAATCAGAAGAGGCTATGGACTCTCTCTCTCAAACCCACTCGCTATAGGCCCGATCCTTGGCTATCACTGAGTGTCCCTTGTGCTGCTCCAGCCAAGGGGACTCTGAGCTGCCTAGGATTCCCCAGCAGATGGCACAGCCGACTTTACGGCCCTGCTCACCCCAGCCAGCAGAGCGCTCCCTCGAGGGATGCTCCAGCACAACTGAGAGCAGCCGTTGGAGGAGCAGCACGCTACCCTGACTGCTGGACAGTGCTTGGCCAACACCAGCTGGGGAAGGGCCGTTCCCCTTTGCGAGACGATACTTGTGTTTTCTATAAACCAGTCGGTGACTGGGCTGACTTGCTTAGTGGATCTCAAAGCCAGCCGGAGGCTTGGTTATTCCCTTTGCAGCTTTGGGCTCAGTGACAAAGCGACCAAACAGAAGACGCTAATGCCGACCTTGTAAATGGCACTTCATGCCTGGCCGGTGCAGAGGGAGCGAGTGCCGAGAAGACTGACCAGTTGCTAGCTCTGTTTACAGAAAACAGAAACATGTTCTCACAGAAGAAAAGGCCTCTCTTGGCTGGTCCACTTCGCACTTCCCAGCAGTTAAGCTGGATGTACATTATTTCTGAGGAAGCTGCTGGGAAAAAGGGACAGACCCCTACTCTTATTTTCACATAAATGACGTATTACTGACGTATTATTTGTACTATGCTTGCGGTTTGGCGGAATAAAGGCAGCCTGCGTGCTGAGCTAAGTGTGGTAGTTTTCGGACTGCTACCCCAATGCATTGGTATGTATTGCAATAAACGGGCCTCAGGCTTGAGTCTGTGAACTAAAATCAATGCGTGGGTGACTTTTTCCACGACATTTCCCTGCTGACACAGCAGGTCAGGAGAGCTACAGGCATCAGATTTCTGAATCATTGACCAAGAGTGACCCAAAAGGTTTCAGTTTCGTATACACGCCTGTGACACTTTGGGGAATCTGTCGATGGACAGCTTAAGAATGCCAGTTTGCAGTTATGAACTCTCGGTATATCTGTATCTTTGTCAAACTACAGGCAAACGTGGGGCTTGTCTGTCTCCTGTGCTGTCTTTTTAGCTCCATGTTGGATGGAAGTCACAAGGGGTGGGACAGGCTAACAATGGAGGGTCATTAAACCTGGATGGCCCTCTAGTCACAGAGAAGTCCCCTTGGACAAAGAGTTAGCTACTGACAAGAAGAACCAGTCTGCCCAGGTGGGCTGGTAACTAGGCTATGGATCACCTGGTGAGGGGACCTTGATTATTGTATGAGGCTGCTCATGGAGTCATTTGACAAAAGGGACTGGAGGTTATAAAAGCCAGGGTCTCTTGGTGGCCATTTTAGAGAGAGGGAGACGAGTCCAGGAGCAGAAGGAAGCTGGCTGAAGGAAGGAGAGGAGACTCCCTGTGTGAGGGGAAAGGCCATGTGTTAGAGAGGGACGCTGGACACCCGACAGGACTCTGACCTGAGCCCAGAGAACACTCATGAGCAGCGAGGAAACCATGGCAGGGAAATGCATACAGGTGTTCCATTGATTTGTCTGGATCTGTCTCTCTCTTCAGCTATCTAAAATAAAGAGTGATTGTGCTGGAAACCTTCACAAGCCTGTGTGTTTTGTGCTTCAGCTATGACGAGTCCCTGGTGTTATATTCATGGCAAAGAAGTTAGATAAAAACACAAAATACTCTTGGGGGAAGGTTGCAATGCAACGCTGCATTATTGCTTAGAAGTCAGAATGATAACACCCAAGAACCCCAAACACAGAGAGACAGAGCAGGCGGCTCTGTAAAGCAGAGAGGCACACCTCACCCATCTTGGTCTAGGATGGCTTCTGCAGAGGAACTGCAAAAGACCCCGCCTTTGCACTTCTCTACACAGCCCCCTCGCCGGCAAGCAGGACCAGGAATCCCCTTACACATTTAAACTGACAGCTTGTAAACGTAGTACAGCTTTCAACACACTGCCCGGACCTGGAGGGGGAAGTTAGAAGCTAGAGGGCCCACAGGGGTAGAGCCCTGGGAGAGGGTGTGCTTAGGCTACTGGGATATATGGTCCTGGGGGCCTAACAGCTGGACATGAGGAGGCCCCACTCCCATGAAGGGGGAACACAAGGAGAGTCTGTGCCCAGGAAGTGTGCCACGGAGGCCAAAGAGAGGGACAGCGCAGGACCCTCCCCAGCCCAAGGAGAGCTGAAGAGCACACAGGACCCTACCCCAGCAGCCAGGGAGTGTCCCGCCCAGGAGCTCCCCCAGGCCTGTGACGTCCTGGTGACACACACAGAGGTACAAAAGGTTTCAGTTTCCTGTCTGCACCTTATCCAGGTGACGGCATGCGGACACATGGGACAAGCATCTGGCTGTGCTCAGAGCTGCACAGCACCCTGGGTAGTTGAACCAGGAATCAGCAAAAGGCGGCTACTACTGGAAATAACCAGCCATTGCTACCACCCGTTTGCAGCACTAGGGTGTTGAGCGTCGTCTCAACCAGCTGTGGCTGAACTGTGCACAGCCTGGGCTTTGCTTCGCGGTGCGGCTCCTGAACTCAGGACTGCGGTTTGGCCCACACGGCTTCGGCCACGAACCAACCCTTTAATATTAGCTCTGAGGCTCAAGCACCTGGGGGGCATGTCTGCCAGTCTGCGCAGGGTGAGTGCAGCGCTACCTGCAGGCTGACAGGTGCCCAGCAGGATGAGGGAAGTGCAGACTCGGGTGCAAGGCTGAGCCCATCGACACACTCTCTGCTTCCTTTGTGAAGCTCCTCTTCTCGTCAGACTCAGGAGTGGCGGTCGCATTTGGCCTTCTAGAGCAAGCCAGCCAGCCGGCTTTGGAACCTGGATACATGTGTGGACGTCAAGGGTCTGCCCCCACAGATCCATAGGACTGCACAGCTCCCTGGGGACTAGGAGTCTCCCAAGGACTTTTCCTCTTTTCTCCATTCTTTTCCTGGCCGGCTGAGTGACAGATATTGGCACTGTGCCTCGGAGTCCAGTGATTCTGTTAATGGAGCTGGCCTAGTTTAATACAGGCTATACAGCAAGTCGTACAGGATGGCACAAAACTATGAAAGCTTACTCAGAATGGCACCAGTTGCTCTCACCCCGCTAGCGAGATGGCAGCATTCCTCCTACACTGGGCTAGCTGAGATGCCACAGGAGCTGCAAAGAGCGGCACTGTCTCGGGTGGTGCGACTGGGTAAACACTGACTTTAGGTTGCCTTGCTAACTGTGCATCTTGAAAGGGTGCACTGAGTGACACATCTGGATGGGTTTCACTCAGACGACCTAGGACAAAGCTGCAAACAAATTCCTAACAAGGAACAAAGAGTGCTCTAAAAATACGCCCCTGGCATCTGTACAGTTTCAATATGACCAAGAGGCAACACCGCAAAGATTCCAACATACACTTCACCTTTTTCACACTTAGGGTCAGACTCCACCATGGCCCTGCAGAGGCAATCGCTCCTATTGATTTACAAAGAGTTGGGGACAAACCTAGGGAACAAAAATCACTGCTAGCATTTTATTAAAGAAGAGACATTTGATTCCTGTCAAAAAAATGTGCTGGTCCCATTCGCTGCTTTAACAACTCTCTATAAACTGGACAGATGCAGCTGTGGACAGATGCAGCTGTGATTGCAAGTTTGTAGTGACATTGTTACTAATACATATAATTTAGATTGGGAAGGAAGCATGAATGGACAAACTCACAGAGACGCTAGTGCAGCAAGGTATTTCAGCATATGCTTCACTGTGATTCAGTGAGAAGTCCTATTAACATTCATGCTACTACTCACCTGCTTAAAGTTGGGCACATGCTAAAGTATCTTGTTGAATTGGGTCCACACCAGTGCAGGCTCCAATTCAGCAAAGCCGTTAAACATGTGTTTAAGGTCCATTGACGTCCACGGAGGCTCAGCATGGGAGTTTCATTAAGCACATGGTACAGTGCTTTGCTGAACCGGGGCCTACAACGGGAAGCCAACACCCTCCGACCTGAGTGCCTGAAGTTAGGCCGACCCCCAGAGCCAGGTTTATGCAGAATAAACGCCCTGATTTTCGGGGGTGCCCTGCTCCCCTTGCTCACATGCTGACCCGCCAGGCCACCTGCAAGGGGAGCTGCGGGTGCTCTGGGCCCCTGAAAACTGGCCACTTATTCCATAAGAATGGCCGTACTGGGTCAGACCAAAGGTCCATCTAGCCCAGTATCCTGTCTGCTGACAGTGGCCAATGCCAGGTGCCCCAGAGGGAGTGAACATAACAGGTAATGATCAAGTGATCTCTCTCCTGCCATCCGTCTCCACCCTCTGACAGACGGAGGCTAGGGACACCATTCCTTACCCATCCTGGCTAATAGCCATTAATGGACTTAACCACCATGAATTTATCCAGTTCTCTTTTAAACTCTGTTATAGTCCTAGCCTTCACTACCTCCTCAGGCAAGGAGTTCCACAAGTTGACTGTGCACTGCGTGAAGAAGAACTTCATTTTATTTGTTTTAAACCTGCTGCCTATTCATTTCATTTGATGAGCCCTAGTTCTTGTATTATGGGAATAAGTAAATAACTTTTCCTTATCCACTTTCTCCACATCACTCATGATTTTATATACCTCTATCATATCCCCCCTTAGTCTCCTCTTTTCCAAGCTGAAGAGTCCGAGCCTCTTTAATCTCTCCTCATATGGGACCCGTTCCAAACCCTTAATCATTTTAGTTGCCCTTTTCTGAACCTTTTCTAGTGCCAGTATATCTTTTTTGAGATGAGGAGACCACATCTGTACGCAGTATTCCGGTGCCTGCATGTGGATTTAGGAGCCAAACTCTAGATTTCCAGGTTTGAAATTTTAGCCATGTGCTCTAAAATAAAAAAATAAAAAAGATATGAAAAATACCAGCAGCAGTTGCCCCAGGTCTCCGCTCAGCTGTTCTCAGCAGGACAGCTCCTTGGCACAGGCACGGTTCAAACGTTCTACCAGAAACATATCAACTGACTGTCTCCGAGGGGCGAAGGACAGCGTAGGCCAGGCTGTTCCATGGCCATCTGATCACACCGCACGCTGGTGCACTGTTCAGTCGCTTCTGACCCAGCAGCTCTGGGGGTGCGGCAGGGAGCAGGGGGTTTCTAAGAGCATGAGCTCCGGGAAGGGACTGAACATGGTACTGATTGTGTATAAGGGGACAGTGTAATTACAACTCTGACACTGTTAGCCCTGGGGGGGGGGGGAGACAGTTCATGCAGTTTTTAAACAGCAGAAACATTCCAAGACTGAACTATCAGTTATTCCATTTAATAAAAAAAGAGAAGAGCATGAACACCAGGGTTTTAACACTGAGCTCTAATGTAGGGAACGGCCGCAGGGGAGGGAAAGACTCCAATTCCAAGACAGCAATGGAAGAAGAAATAAAATAGACCCCCCACAGGTTGTGATTTATTAAAACGTAATCCCACCAACTCTCTGGTGTCGATGGATAGAGGCATCACTTTGTACAAATTCAGACAGCTTGTGTTGTCTTGGCCACTCGCTAGCCAGCTGGAATGGCCCAGTCACCTTATAATGCTATTTCCGTGAGACACAAATACGCCAAGTGAAACATTCGCTGCACACGTCTGGCCCCAGAATAGCTCGGTTTTCCAGTTCTCGTTTCACAGCAGAACTTCGGAGCCCTCAGAAGAGTCATCTGCATACGGCAGTTCGTCTGCTAACGAGCTGCCCAGCAGCGTGCTGGCTGGACACCACGCGGCCCCGTTCCGGGTGACGGTGCCCTGCAGAAGAGGAGCACGCCCCTGTTCCAGAGCCAGGGTGCTTGCAGTCTGTTTGTCCGTCTCCCCCTTTAGGATATACCTTTCCTCCTGCTGATTGCTTTCATGGACATCTGCGGAGACAACCGTGGTGTCCGGCTTGGGGGAAGGGGACACAGTTATGTAACCGCGATTGAGAGCCATGTCTGTCTGAGGGAATTCGGACTCTTCCGTCAGCTCCTCGCTCTCCTCTGGCAAGCTTGTGTTGATATAAAGGACGTCTTCAGACCCACTCGCTTCGGGCAAACTTTCCAATAGCTTCTCCAGGTGGAGTTTTAGCTCTGGGAATGCAGGTCGCTCCCGGGGGTCTGCTCTCCAGCAGGAGAACATCACTTTGTACCTGAAAGCACAAGGAAACAGAAGAGTTCTTCAGGAAGCGGCACTGTTCATTACACAGTGCTGAACGACGCACAGGACAGCAGTGCGTGAAAGAGAACATCCTTTTATCCTTCTGGCTCTGCTGAAGGAGAGGCTTTCAGTTACGAAGACTAATGAGAAAAATGACCATTGCTCCTAACCATTTATCTTCCAAAATGGCTGCGATAGGCCTATGCAGTATTGTCGTGGTCCCAGAATGAGAGAGACAAGGTGTACTCCAGAGTCACCCACTTTGGTGTAGCTACAAAATGCCTCAGCTGAGCCCATACAAGGGGATACAGCCCTTAAAGGGTCCCCTGGATATTCATTTTAACTCTGTTTTACCTGTAAATTCTCAGAATAATCCGTCACTATTCCGATAGCGAATGGTGTCACTTGGGGGGAAGATACACTGCATTCTTCACATGTCGACAAAGAGGTCGATTCCGTAATTTAACAGCAAACCTCAACTAGGCCAGCACCTGCCCAACATCTAGAAATAGATCTTTCTCCTGCAATCTGAGTTCCTCTCTTATCATCTTGTACCTTCGCTTCAAGTCCCAGGGGCAGCAGAGTATTTGTTGCCTGAGGGGGATGGGAATGTCCTCTGAGTAAAGTGTTTTGAGGAGGAATCTAGATAAACTCTTCAACCTCGGAGTGACAGGCCAGTGTAGACTTTCCGATGCCACCACCTACAGCTCCGGGCTGGAAACGAAAGGCTGCTGTTGTCGCATTCCCTATTGCTATGAGCTCTGTTGCTCACCCAGGGATCACAGAGAAATCATTGACTGGCTACTTGAGTATACTCAGTCACAAAAGTGGGCAGCAGTAGGAAAAGCAGAATAGTCTAGGAGACTAAGCCCAACACTGGGAGCCAGGAATTGCGAAGCTCTAATCCCAGCTCTGACACAAACTCACTGGGTGGACTTGTAACCCTTCTGTAACTCAGTTTTCCCCTTCTATAAAATGTAGATAACTCCTGCACTGGGGTGCAACTGAAACTGACCCCTTTGGGTTGGCCGAGGGATTTGAACCCGGGACATTAGCAGTGACAGCACACTGCCGGCTAGTACCTTACGGCAGGACCTTCGAGAGGTGTCTTTTTGAAATCAAAGATATGCCTCTGCTCCTAGAAGCAGAGCTCGGTTTTTTCTGCTGCTTTATGGTCATCTGATGCTCTGCCCATTTATCTTCACTCTTTTGGTATAAACTAGAATGTGGAGAGTGTGTTAATCAACCCTTGTTTCTCTCACTGGTCAGCTGAAAACAACCTAAAGTTTAACTATGGGTCATTTTTCCTTTAAAAAAACAACAACTTTCCGGGCTGCCTCTCAATTTGAGAGAGCCAAGGTGGGCGAGGCTGGTGAAAGAGAAGCTTTCGAGATACACCCTCTCTCATTTCCCGGGCCCAACACAACTACAACACTGCCAACATTGTCCAGCTCAATCCCCTTATGCACAGCCATCTAACCCCCAACTGCCCACTTCAGTTCAAATGGCTGCCGCCGCCGTGCGTTACCCCTTCTGCTTAATCTGCCCCCGACCGTATTTAGCTCAGTCACCTGAAGACGACCTCGGTGCAGCTCAGAAGCTTGTACCTCAGCAAACGTTGGTCCAGTAAAAGATATCACCTCACCCACCTTCTTGCTCTCTCCATTTTATAGACAACTGCACTCAGGGGCCCAATTACCTGGATTTCTGTATCATTAAGTTGATGTTCGTTTCTTTTAAGACCTGCTGGGTGAGGTAACCCTAACCCACCTCACCTCTCTCAGATCCTGGGACCAACATGACTGCAAACAACCGTGGAAGATATCGAATCTTTCAAGACTTGACACTTAGTGACCTCAATGCCCCAAATACAATACTAAAAACGGTACTGCCGGATGCCACAAGCGAGACTGTGGCCATCCAGGCCAAGCTACAGGCAAACTGGTCTTTGGGAGTCGCAGCAGCCCTTTGCCGGATCTGCTCCTGATGAGAAACAGTGCAGCAGGTTCCTTTTGCATACGCTGGAGGGTAGAACTAATTGGAAATTAACAGTGACACATTAAAACCGTTAATCCTTGGACATGCACCCTCCTCTGCCATCTAAGAGGTTGAACCCAATCAATGGTTTGTTCATGACTCGCTTCGGGAAGGGCATTTAAAATAGCACACCCACAAGACCACGACTTCAGGGCTTGAATTTCATGCCATGATGCAATAACCTGGCAGCAGTCTCACTTTCCACGCAGCTCTTTTGCCAAACAACTGTTACAACTGCACTGAAAGTGGTGGGGAAACGGTCCGATTTACTAACTCCAAACAAGCCTGCGCACCCAGAGCCAGAGCGTGAGAACAGGCCCTGGCTGTGTGCCAGGCACAGCTCACAGATGGACTTGTTTTCTCTACCAATCGGTGGAGAAAATAATCTGCAGTAGCACAGAGAAGGGGAGAGAGCAGGAGAGACCTTTGCCCAGGGAATGCCTGTTTACGAGGTTGGGGCTTTTGGCTAGTATCTTTGAGCGTGTCCCTTTTAGGGACTGGTATTATGTAACTTCCAGAGGCCTGTTTATTGACATGGCTTCCCCTGGGCCCGTGGGGGTTTTAAACATTTTGAGCTGTGACTGCACATAAGAATTCCTCAGAGACTCCGGTAGCTCAGCCAACCTTTAATACAAACCCTCTGTGAGCTGCCCAGACATTTAAAACGCCTTCAGCTCTCACCCACATTGTAATGTCTCTTCGCCATAGATTTACAGACATCAAGGACAGAAGGGCCCATGCTGAACATCTCTTTGGGCCTCAGTGGGGTTGTGCACAAGAGCTCGAGAGCAGAGCTGGCCCCTTATTATCCACATTTCCTTTTAAAGCAAGAGGATTTTGCACATGAACAATATCACCCAACACGCCCCTGAAGATTCCCTCCAGGAGCAGCTCTTTCTGGAATGCGAGGGAAGCCCTACAGCTGGCTGCAGCCCAGCTCCCGAGAGCCAGACTCCAAGTGCACATCCCCAGACCGGGCTTTACAAAGTTCTTGGCAACTCCAGGCTGGGGTACTTAGCAGACAGAACACCCTGAAGCCGAAACAAAATTTTAAAAGAATGAAGTTACAGACTGACTTGACGTGCCGATTAACTCTACATTCATTTAGAAAACATTCCTCGTGTCCCTCTAAAGCCACTCTTCACTAAACCCATGCGCAATTAAAGACTCCTGGCTTTCAATTTTTAAAACTCAAAAAAAAAAAAAAAAAATTTCCAAGGTTGACGCCGAAATCATCAGAAACCCTAAGAACAGAGGGCCGGATCCTCAGCGGGTGTGAATCCGTGCAAGTCCATTGAAATCAGTGGCTGTACCTCAATTTACAACGGCTGAAAATCTGGCCCCAAATGTTTCTTTTACCGTCTTGTAAAGGAGAAGCAGCAGGGGGTTGGACTAGATGACCTCTTGAGGTCCCTTCCAACTCTGATATTCTATGATTCTATGGAAGTAATTTTTGTCAATAAGCTATCAGCCAGAGCTTTTTATTCCCCAAGTTTCAGCCAAGTTCACGTGTGAAAACTAAGCCACACATCCACGACAGCCGTTAGTTGCTGTGTCCATTTCGCTACAGTGAGCCATAAAAACATGGGAAGAGCGTGACGAACGACGCACGGCGAGGACGCTGCAGCTTAGCGAGGGAAAACGCTGACAGTCTGCGTGTTATTGGAACAGCTGAGACTGACAAGTGCAAACATGTTCCTGTGAATAAAAAGTGAGTCCACATGTGCGAATGTACAAAACCCAGGAATCAACACGAATACTCACAGCTCATCCAAGCAGTCCTCTGGCTGTTTCAGCCTGTGACCATGAAGGAGGTAGTCATAGATTTCATGGTTCTGCACTCCTGGGTACGGAGTCATCCCTCGAGTGGCTATCTCCCACATGGTAACCCCAAATGCCCACTACACAGAACAAAGGGAAAGCCTATTAGGGTGACATTTCCAGAAGGCCTGAATGAGTCGTTTCACTGGAAAAGGTCATTTCCTAAAGCCCATTGGGATCTTGCATAATGTGGATAATTATATGCATAGTGTGAATATGTTCCCAAGCTGGAAATAACATGCAATGTCTTACAATAGCTCACTGGCTCACTCAATAAACCTATTTCAGGAGCCTTTACAAGCAAAGAGAGATCAGTGCACCACTCATCAGGGTGGCCGTGTTTACTGTCAAACCCTCATGCTTTCATTTATTTGGCTTTTCCATTTTCAGAATACAAAACCAAATAAAGCTAATGCAGGTGACATCCAAAAAACAACACAGACTGATTAAAACAATCCAAATATGAAAATCAGAGCGCTAATGAATACCCACAAATACCCGCTGTGATCAACATTTCCAATGACTGGCTGTATTACACACTTCTTCCATGGATTGGAGTTCTGACTTTAGGGTGGGGGACCCTGCACTTGGTGTACCTACCACGTCGCTCTTGGTCGTGTACACCCGATCAGCCAGGCTCTCGATTGCAATCCACTTGACAGGCATTTTAGCAATGCGCCCCTGACGGTAATAATCGCCGCTGTAGATCTTCTTAGACAAGCCAAAGTCCGCCACACACACAGTCATGTCGTCCCGTAACCTGTCAGTGTTTACAAGAAAATGTGAATGCCGAATGAGACTATGTTGACTTGCTCACAGGTGTAAAGTTACTCACACTTCTCCAGGATCAGGGCCTTCGAGCACCCCTCGCCCCCGGTTATTTCTTACTAGGGTAAACGTGCCAAGATTTAAAGCGGGACAGCTGGCAAAAGTCTTATTTCTACCCCCCACCCTCCATCACAGATGTTAAGGCCAGATAGGACCTCTGTGATCATCGAGTCTGACCTCCTGCATAGCACAGGTCACAGGACTTCCTTTCACCTACTACCGTTCCTGTGAAAACTGAGCGAAAGAGAAAGTCTGACAAACCACTTTCTGAGTTAAAACATGAGCCGTTCTCACTTGGCTGTTTCTCAAGGCAGAGGAGATTTGATAGGAAAGTGAAAGGTTTCTTTCTAATGTGAGTGCATCAGAAACAGCACGAAGACGCTACACAGGCTGGCATTTGACTATCTGCAATGAAACAGAGAAAACAAACTCACATGCAGTTTCGAGCAGCTAAATCTCGATGCAGAAATTGCCGAGTGCTGAGGTACTCCATTCCGAGCGCAATATCGACCATGAACTTCAGCAAGGTCTGCAGTGATATGTGCTGGGGAGAGAGGGTGGTGGTTTGAATGGACAGGAAGCATGTGAAGGCTGGAACATTGTGGACAAACACTGCTGCAAGTGGACCCCAGCAGCTCCCATGTAGCCCAACAAGAGTTAAGGCCACTTGAAAACCTCAGCAGAGACCCTTGCAGGCCAGGGCCCCAGGAGACGAGAAAACACATTTTCCATTTCTACAGAGCAGCCAGTCGGACAAGGCTCTCTTTGATCAGTGCGTAATTACACGCCAAGCTACCAGCGAGCTTTCCCGTGGCTCATAGCCCAGGCAGACCTGTTTGCGGTGGGAGCACTGAAATACTTCATTGTTCGGGGCAGCCTGGTAAATCGTATCAGTTTAGTGTCAGAGCTCTTCTTTGTAAGATACGAGGAGTAAATGAAAGAATTTCAGCACCGCCCAATAGGAACAGCACAAGCAACTCCGCTTGCTCACAGCTGCAAGGTTCTCAGCGTCGTGTGGCGCCTTACTGGTGCTCCACAGCGGGTTAACTCACCAAAACAACAGGATCTATTTAGTTAGGAGCATACGGAAAACAATCTGTGCCAGGCATGGTAGTTTAGAAACAAGGGGAAGCATTGTCTACCAGGCTACCACAATCACTGCTGCAGCAAAACGAAATGCCACTGCTGGCTGTTCTGCTGAACGAAAACCAAACCACCGTCCCCAACCCCGCAGTGCGACCCCGGAGACCAGGGGTGTCTGGGCGCTGAACTCGGCATTAACAAAGCTTTTGGGAGGTGGATCTCTCGTGCTTTCCTCGTATGGGGCTTGAAGTTACACTCATTGCAGCCCAATGCAAAGCTCCCACTGACTGCAGCGGGGCAGGACCAGGGCCTTCTCGCTGAGGGGATGGGACAACCTCACAAGCACCCCACAGACTATTTTTTGCATTCGTATGCACTCAGACTAATCTTATCATCAAAATAGTCTTCAGTGACTCTTTGGGTGCCAGCTTCCTTCTTTCAAAGGCATGTATCTCATTGGTTTGTCAGCGTCTAATGGATTTTATAGATAAAGATTGAAACAGGAATTTCCCTTTTTTAGAAACAGACATCTCTGAGCTTTAAACCACGGCAGCAACTCAGGAGCTGGTTCTCAGCGAGCCAGACACGCAGGGCCCAATTCCCCATTGCCCTGCCCTGGGGCAGGCATTCCCACTCAGGCAAAACACTCCTGTTCTATTTGGTAGTGTTGTGAGTAGTGGAAAGGGCGACCCAGAGGCTGAAGAGCTAAGAGCCAATGCAACCGTGTTGCGTTAACGGTGGAGGTTCGTTATCCCCCCTCCCTTTGCTAGGTTTCTTATGGTGAAGCGCAGCTCGATTTTATTTTTCATAAACCATGAAAAGCTCAGACATTCCGTGGGCCAAGTCACTCAGCCGCTGCGTGCTTCAGTTTCTCAGCCGTCTGAAGGGACAGTCAAAACACTTTGCCATCTTTATCTCCAGGGAGAAGTCCTGGCCCCTGTGAAGTGAATGGCAAAACTTCCACTGATTTCGGGGGGAGGGGGATTTCGTCCCTGGCGTTTTGCAAAGTCAGGAAGGACTGTCTCCTTTTTATGTTTCAGAAAAATAAAGCCAGAGTTTTTCTGTGGTTCAATGTAAGGAACCGGAAGGTCTGGCTCTGGGTTGATAATTAAATGCTGAATACAACCTGGCATCAGCTCCTCCTAGCAGCCTTGTCGGTTAAGCGCGCCAGGGCTTTGCAACGGCTGAGTTCCTTACCCGGGTGCCTGTTTCAAACCGCGAGCGGAGCAGGAAGCTGTGCAGGTCGCCGTATTTCATGAACGGGAGAACCACCATGGGCTTCGGGATCTGCCGGGAGCTCAGCTCTATGCACACACCTGGAACGAATGGAAGAGGAGCGTCGCGCACCAGGCCAGGCCATTGCATAGACATTCTGGAGCTGAGTCTAGGAGGGCTCGCTGAGAAAGCTGGGGCTTGCCCTGGGCTGGGGAATCTGTGGGTCCCGTAGAGCTAACGTAGCTGGCTCTTCAATACACACTCCTGCCTGCCCCCTTCACTGGCTACAGGGGAACGTCAGGGCAGGATGCGTGCGCGGGCTCTGGCAAAGCCGGGCCGGCAGATCCCAGCTCCACTATCCTGGTGTCTGGGCGTACCGAGATGCAAGCAGCAGTCACTGTCAGTCAGTCTGATGGAAAGAACCCAAGCCAGGTTTCCGTACGAGAGCCCAGCGTCACCCCACCCAGCGCAGGCTCTGAGCCGCAGCGTGGCTGCTGCCGAGAGCAGAGGCCTAGAAAGGTAAAGGTGCATGCAATACACAGCACCAACTCAGAACTGTTCCCTAGCTGCCGCCACCAGGCCCACACTCCGGTTCTTTCCCTACAGGCAATCGTCTTCTGATCTGGACTGCCGTGCCCTGCTGGAATGTAGACGTGTTGTCTGATGTAACATGCACTAGTCAGAAAACTGTGCATGTCGGGAGAACAAACCAGTGGAAGCAGATGGGCAATGCAGATCGGAGAGGAGCATCACCCTATGCTTTTGCTAATGGCAAAATTCCCTAGTGATAGAAAAGTGACCTCCCTCCCGGGGGCTGTCCATGTACCTAGGAGTCTGATGACGTTTGGGTGATCGAAGTCCTTCATGCACGCTGCTTCGCTGAGGAACTCTTCGATCTCTCGCTGGGAAAAGTTCTCCACTGAAAACACCAGAAAAGGGAGATCACTTAAAACAAAAAAGATTAAACTCCCCAAATCATTTCTGTTGTGATGGGTCTTATCGCCAGGACTTCCTACTCTGGGTAGTTGTCAGAAAAGCCCCCACCTAGGCAGAGGGAGAAAGGAATATTACCAGACTGAAAGCAAGAGATGGGTAGCAGGCCTGCATCTGGATGCTTGCTGCAGCGAGCGTGGGCTTTGCATGGCTTTCACTTTATTCCTGGGTAGCAGTCAGAGCAGGGACAGAGTGATGGAAGGGGAAAGGGTTACTTTGGTTTAGGGTTCATAAACAAGCAGGGAATATTGTGTCCAGCGCTCACACAGCTGGTTGGGTGGGTACGTGCACTGCCTGCTTCCCACAGAGCACACGATGTAGGCTGTGTTAATGCAGCGTGCCGCTGTCTCAGTGCAGCAATGCTTTGGCTACCCTGATCTCCAGCAGAAGAGATCTGTGCTCAGGCCCAGACATGAAGGTCTGTGTGATCTCTGGGCACCTGGTCTATTACATTTCCTGGATCACCTGTATCATCGCTCTAGGCCTGGGTACAACTCCTGCCTGGGGTGCCTGAGGGGTGCTTGGCTTCTCTGCAGGCGCTGCAGAGTGAGCCCGGGCTGGCATTTTCTCTTCTAAACTCTGCCTGGTTTTCCCAATCCTGCCACTGTGCGATGCTGATGTGCGTTCTGTCTCCTTGGCCTACTCTGGCCAATTGGGGAAGCTGTCCACGTACAACCTAGAGAGAAATGGCGGGGGAGGTAAAATCTTTTACGGGACCAACTTCTGTTGGTGAAGGAGGCGAGCTTTCAAACTTACGCACAGCTCTTCGGATCAGAAGAAGACAAGCTGAAGAAGAGCTCTGTGTAGCTTGAAAACTTGGCTTCCTCCCCAGCCGAAGGTGGTCCAGTAAAAGTATTGCCTCCCCCACCTGGTCTCTTTGAAAGAGCCCATCATTAAGGGCATGCTGACCCAGACAGATGGCTGAAGGCTGGGAGAAGCTGGTTTTCTCCCAGTTTTCTGCAGGAGGCTGAAATCAAGAGAGTGGAAAATCTCCAAAACAGCAGAACAAAGAAACCCGGTGTTGGGCCAGCCTTTTCCAAACACCCAGGTTGAGAAACTGGGAAACTCAGCGGACTCAGAGACACACAGGGAAGGCGTGCAGGAGAGGGGGCATGCTTTCATAGTGGGAGGGTGTGTGGTGGTCTTGATTTAACTGCAGGACCAGCCGAGGAAGAAGAAAGCTGGCCGCCCAGTAGAGGGAGCGAAACTCCATAACCAAGAGGAGAATCCTGGACTCCCTGATTGGGTTGCCGCCTGGCTGGTTTTTGACTGGCCTGGCTGGTTTTTCTACCGCCTTGTCGGTTGCCGGTCCAAAGACATTGTTGGCCAGGTTTTTTGCAGCTGCTGGGTATTTCTGGCTATGTGAATGGGTGGCGGCGTGTGCAGCAATCTGGTAACTCTGGGGCCATGCATGTCACAGCTCAACGTGCACCGCGGCCGCCCAAGGGTCCATTCGGCACCCTGGTCCTGCTCTGCATGCATGCAGCGTGCAGGAGCAGACCCCCGCTAATCGGGAAGCAGTGCCCTAGCCCCGCCCTTGAATCTCTTCAACTCTTGGGTGACTTTCCACGAGCCAAGCCCCTCCCCAGGGCTGGGTGGAACCGAGGAACTTTCTGCCTCCCCCTTCCCACAGACTGGCCAGTTTTTCTGTGCCTTGGAGGCAACCCCACCCCCTCGCGGACTCTGACCTAAGCAGACAGCGCTCCAGGTGGTGGGGAAAACAGAGTCAGGGAACCGTTTATAGGGTCTGTCTGGATCTGTCGCTCTTCTGTGCTATGTAAGCAAAGAGTACGTGTGCTTAGAAACCTTTGCAAAGTCTAGCTGCGCATCTGTCTGCTTCAAGTGATACAGGTCCCTGAAGAGTTCAACTCCACAAAGGTCTGGAGTGTGGGACTCGAACATCGCAGCCTGGTGAGTGTCCAGCAAGAGGTGCTCTCGCAGGGCTGTGTGCGACATCTACTGTAAATCCCGCGTCCCTTTAGTTTACGGCACTGCTTATAAAAATGCTGGCAATTTGCTCTCCCCTTTGTTGATGTGGGGAGCTGTGCGGAGGGACAATTTACCCACAACAGACACGTGAGCCCAGGGGTTGGCTCTGGGGAGGAAACCTGGGAAGAGAAGCAGCACCATGCAGCACGTACAATGACATCTCCCAGCATTCTCGCCCACAACACACACCAGAAATGCTTCATGAGATGGCCACAGCACCACTTCCACGGCAGATTCTGCAAGCGCAGCAGTTCAAGCAAGAGGTGGGTTTTGACATTTCCCTAGCGTGGGAAGCAAACACTAACCTGAAATTCTGCAGAAAAGCAAAGCGCCTGGGGGCTAAAGTACTCTGATGAACTGTCTGACGCAGCAAACAAGAGAGAGAAACGGGGGACGTTACAGTAATGCAGATAATCAATAATAACTAGATGAAATCTGTATCAGAGGTGTAGCCGTGTTAGTCTGAGTCTGTAAAAAGCAACAGAGGGTCCTGTGGCACCTTTAATACTAACAGATGTATTGGAGCGTAAGGTTTCGTGGGTGATGATGCGTCTGACGAAGTGGGCATTCACCCACGAAAGCTTATGCTCTAGTACTTCTGTTAGTCTTAAAGGTGCCACAGGACCCTCTGTTGCTTTTTAGATGAAATCTGGAGAACAGGGAGCAAATTCTCCACTCAATAAAGAAGAATATGAAGAAACCCCATCCCCATCCAGCAGCTCCCTGCCCCCAGAGAGAAGAACAGACCCTTTTGCTTCGTTTTCATTTTTCAGGATTTGCAATTCTGGGCTGAGCGCTGAGGGCGCTTTCCAGCAATCTGACTGGCTGATCTGGCTACGGGGCATTGTTCTCTAGAAAGGCAGGACACACGCAGCGACACTGCACTGCAAATGTCTCCCCTAGGTCTTACCATACCTCGGTTCGATCGTCTGACACTGACCCCAGGGGCCCTTTCCTGGGGATTACTGAGGAGGATGGTCCTTATCTCCTCCTCCTACTTATTCACTGATCCCCATAAAATACCCTGCATCCAAGCCGCTATTGCTTAGCTAGGGCTGACAATCCCGTGCCTGACAACGCAGTCTCTAGAACAAACCACGTTAATGGTTGCATGGCCCTGGGCTAGGCCCTCGAGTCCCTGCCCTTGGGTGAGCTGGGCAAATCTTGTGACGAAAGCAATCAGCGCTAGATCTCGCAGCCGTCACCGCTACTTACGCTTCATGGTTTTCACGGCGACTTTCTGCACGGTACCGTTGGGCTGGCTGAGGTGCCCTTCCATCACCGACCCGAACTCTCCTGTACCATGGGAGAGAAGGAACAGTCTCCTTTGTGCACCACCAAGCCCCACACACAGAGACCCAAAGGCCGTCGCAGGGATGCTGGCAGAGCAGTGGGGGCAGAACACATCTGGCCCATGCTGTGCATGGCTCACAGCACACACAGAGGAAAGACGGTGTATTGTGCCGGATACACCACAGCTGCTGTGACCGGCTGTCCCCAGCCCAGGGGGACGATGGAATCGCACACTGGGATGGAGCACGTACAAGCTAAGCACCACTCAGACTGCAGCTCTGCGCGCACACAGCCAGCATGCCGCTTGCCAGCCCAGCGGAGTAAAGGACGTAGCAGCCGGGGACGGCAGCACGGCCTAACAAGGTGCTTCGCAAGGGGAGGGGATGGAGCCTTCCACACCCCCGTGCGCAGCTACAGCCCACACAACATCCCAGTGGGGATGGGGAAGAGACGGGGCCATGCTTCCCCCGGCAGGGCAGTGTGCTATCTATGTAGGAGCAGTCCGGCTGCCTGTGCAGTGAGGGCCTGGGGCAGGCATTCTGCTTCCCCCTTTCCCGAGCTGGCCAGCGGGGACAATGTTTCTGAGCGCACACTGGCCCTCAACGTTCTCCCGTACTACAATAGTCCTCGAGATCCGGGCCCTTTGTGCTGGGTGCCGAATAAACACACAGTGAAAGGCCGCCCCTGCTCCAAAGGGCTCACAACTTAGATAAGGGTGGGAGGGGAAACTGAGGCACGGAGTTGTGAAGGGATTTGCCCAGCGGCAGAGCCAAGAAGAGAACCCAGGTCCCGTGAGTCTCAGCCCAGTGCCTTGTCCTCTAGGCCACGCTGGCTCCCCACCAGGCGCTGGGTCTTGGGAGGACGCAGAGACGACGGTGCCAGCTAACGCCATGTAGAGTCAGCACGGCGTCCACACCCTCTCCAACGCCTCTCTCCCACCCCCGTGCTCTGGACATTCAGCACCACTCACCCTCTCCCAGAATCTTCCCCAGGGCGAGGGAATCCTTGTCGATCACGACATCCTGGAGCTTCTGCTGCAGCTCCTCGCTGACACCCAGGCTGGCCACTGCAAGAGAGGCCCTTGGGTGAGCTCAGCACGTGCTCGGGGTGCTGCAAACCCAGGACGGTTGCCACAGGCGGACAAAACATCAGAGGCACCTTCAGGGCTAAATCCCGCCCTGGTGCCTGCGGGGGAGGGCAGAACTGCTCTCTCCACACCACTCCAGGGACAAGCTGCCCCCCAACATCCCAGCCCCCAGCTCCCATTGAGGCCCATGGCAAGCGAAGGTGCCCAATCCCTCCGCGTGGGCCTGGTCCAGCCCCAGTGCACGCTGGAGCGGGGGAGCCCCCAGGGAGCCAGTTGCACCATTTTTGGTAACTATTCTGTGTGTTGGACCAACACAAGGAGGCTCCCGCAGAGCAGGGATCAGGCCCCTTGTTGTTAATTGATGCCTCGTTTGGTTGCCTGCACACACACACAAGCTCCTTCCCTGGGTTCATGTTTCGCAGTCAGCCAGCTGCCCAAACCCCCACGTATTCCACCGCCCTCTCCACAAGAGCCCTTACAACGGAGTCAATCAGAGCTTACGCGTCAGCTCGATGGCTCTCCTGCTGTAGGACTTCTTTGCTGTGTAGCTGACGGCATGCTCCGAATCGTTGCTGGGGAAAGCATGCCTAAGGGGCAGAAACAGAAGGTGTACCAGGGCGGGGAACAACTTTTCTTCTCTATTCCTGCAGCATACGGCTGCACTACATTCGCATCGCTGAGACAGCGACAGTGAAAAGGAACCGCCCCTTCTCTCCCATACAACGCCCTTCCCTCCGACTGCATTATATCATCCCCTTGTTCACAAGGTCTTGTCAAAAATCGCCGTTCGCTAGGTCTACACTTGATACAGTGGCACAGCCAGTGCGTCGGTGCAGCCACTTACTCCCATGATGGGCGGGGTTCTCCGATCGCTGAAGGTATTCCACCCAGCGCTGCGTACAGCCGGGTTAGGTTGGCATAGCTACGTCTCGCAGGGAAGTGGATTTTTCACACCCCGGAGAGACACAGCTATGCCGACGTAACTTTCCAGTGGCCACCAGTCCTACACGGGGGAAAACACCACCTCATCCACACTAACGGCTCATTTTCCTAATCACACAGCAGAGTAAGTATTGATAATAACACGGCCCTGTGATCACTGTCCTTTCATAGATTTCAAAGCCAGACGACCCCATTGTGATCATCTAGTCTGATCTCCTGTGTAACATAAGCCTTGATTTGAAAATTGTCAGTGATGGAGAATCCACCACAACCCTTGATAAACTGTTCCAGTATTAACTGCCCTCACTGTAAATTGATGCCCTATTTCCAGTGTGAATTTGTCTAGCTTCACCTACCAGCCATGGGTGGCGTTAGATCTTTCTCTGGTAGACTGAAGAGCCCATTGTGAAATATTTGTGTACTGGGTATTTGTTCACCGACATGTCATGTCTCACAAAGAAACCAAGAGCTTCTCTATTGTCAGCAGAGCGGATTCCCATTCTCAGCGTTACCAGATCATCTCAAAACTTCAGCCCCTTCCTCTTTCAGAAACAAAAGTGGATTCTGGCCAAACAAACAGCAAACCCTAGAGCTCAAAATGCTGCAGGCATGAGGGTGAAATGTGCTCTGGAACCTGTCTGACTTGTACTGTAGCAGACCCAGAACCCTACAGGGCCTTTTGCAGGAAGGCAGCGTCCGGGAAAACCAACGTGCTGATTTTAACACGGGTTAGTCAAACAGGCGTGTGTGGGAAGAGCCATTTACAGGATGTTCGCCTTGGGAAAGCCAGAGCAGTTAGGATTCATTTATCCATTTTTGCAAACTCCTTTACTCCGGTGCTCTGCGCCCACTGGAACCCAAGTTGGGTTTCGGAATTGAAAGCTACAATGACCATTCTCATAGAGGAAGAGCTTCTACCATGACTGCAGACGTGCAAAGACAAACAAAAAGCATTACATCAAGATTCCTGTGCGGCTCAATTCCCAGAAGCACATTATGGCACATGCGTAAAGAGCTGGTTATTTAAAAAAGTTTTGACTAGAAAGAATCAAACTGGTTTTGAACGAAAAGTGCCGGGGTTGGCCTCGTTTGAAACCCAGCTTAGAAGGTCACAAGGGAGAATGCGTGCTGTTAATAATGGACCATTGTCCATGTTATAAAAAGCCACCACACACTGCAGCGCTGGCAGTCCCTCTGCTCAGAAAGGCTAAGCATTAGAACAAGTGTGCGAGAAGTGTATCAGCAGGGCTGCACGAGGAAACTGCACAGCCCACAAATCCTGATGCGAGGCAGTACTGGTCTTACTCTTCTGCACGACGGCCGTATTCCTCCGCCTTTGTAAGAACCACATTCTTCCTTCACGGCACAAGTATTGTCAATGCGGCAATGAGGGCTGTTCCACATCACTGAGCTTATGCCGGCCAAATTCTGATGTAAAATGCAGCTGGTTTTTAGAGATGAACAAAACTCCCCCCTCCCCTCCTACAAAATAACCAAACCAAACCCCTGGACTTGCTGTTTTTTAAGTGAGCTAAAATAATCTTGATGAGTTTTTATCGCTGTGTAGAACTTTTTTCATGGCGAGAGCTAGGGAGCTAGCCAGAGCCTCTTAATGCTGGGTTGATAAGAAATTTCCCAAACCCACGATGCAACATAAATAGCAAAGAAAATGATGTTTGCCTGATAATAGTTGACAATCACATACTGAAGTTACTTATGCTGCTCAAGGGTTAGGAGACGGTTACACTGGTGTTGTAGACGACGAGCCAGGGGCTTGCATCGTCCATTTGCAAAACTTTGCTTGCTGCTGAATATTCGCTCTCTTGCTCCCGAGCGGAAGCGGAGAGAGCTGAAGGACCACGGCGACGCTAGGCGTCCCAGGGCTGCTTTCCTTCCAGGCTGTTCCAAAGCAAGGAAAAGAACCTTGAACGAAAGTGAAATGCTGAGGAAGGAGATGAACATTTCGGCCCTTCCCCTCTCGTGAAAGACTCCCCACTACTTCAGAGGGAGTTTTGTCCACCTCAGGAATGCAGCATAGGGCAAAATGGATCCAATGGCATCCCGAGCCTTCCAGGGAGTTACCACGGGGATGGATTTGACTCCAGTGTATTTAGCCTTTATTTTTTTGGTTTGTCCTTTTCAGTGGTGCTGGGTAAATAGTGGGGAAAATTCAGCTGTTGAGGAACGGTGGGGCTTTGCTGAAGGTGCTGGCCCCGGGACTGAGGCAACATTGGCTGGGAGCAGGCTCTGCAGGTGAGGAGAAAGCTGTTCCCCGGGGAGAGCGCGTATTCTGTTACCGAGGAGGCGGCTCTGGCACGCAAGCGGGCTGTGGACGCCCTCAGGGATTACCCGCCGGGCAGCCCCTTCTCCCTAGTGACAGACCGTGCGCCCTCACGGGGGCTGCCCTCTGTGAAGGATTCACCCCCCCAATGACGCGCTGGTGTCTGGCACCCCAGGCCTATGCCTTCTGGTGCCGCACGGAGCCTGGAAGCAGCAAATGCAAGTTCTCTCTCTAGCCGGTTAGGACGGGGGAGGGCTTGGGCAAGAAACATTTGTGGTTGTGTGTGTGTGTGTGTGTGTGTGTGTGTGTGTGTGTGTGTGTGTGTGTGTGCGCGCCCCCGGCCCACTGGCAGCAGCCTAACCAGCATCCTGCACTGAGGAAGGGCCGGTTGGCTGTACCTGCAGCACTTGGGCCACTGGAAACGGGAAGCTTAACAAACGGAACTGGCCACAGGACGGCGGGGGAGGTTTGCCCAAGAGGAGCGGCTGCTAAGAATCCCAGGAGTCAGGGATGCCTAACCCGAGACAGCAACTAACCTTCCCTCCTCCCCCACCCCTTGTTTCGGGCAGACAGATGCTGCAGCCCTGAGGGGGCTCTGGACCTCTGCTCCCCAGGCCCAGCGACAGGCACTGACAGAGCAGACAAGGGACAGGAGGTGACTGGACTCAGAAAAGACCCGGGGAGTGAGCTCAGCTCCTGCGGGGAAGGGTGAGCTTAAACAGAAGGGGCGGGGTCCAGAGGGGACGCAGGGGCAAGAGATACAGAAAGGCGCCGGCCGACAGCGGTGCTGGAAATACGTTCTGGAAACGCGATCAAGGTCAGTCGAGCAGAGAAACGCATTCGACCAAGCCAAAGGAACATGGCTCCGCTCTGCGAGCGGAAGGACAACAGAAGGACATGTCCACTGCAGACAAACTGAGTGATCAGGCTAATCAAAACCAAGCAAAGTGACCAGACGCTGAAAGAAGGAGCTTGCCGCTGGCACCCTGAAGATGAAGCAGCAGGGGACAGGAATTTTGGGCTTACTTTTGAAAGAATCCATTTCCAAGGATTACTGGACTATAAAAAGAAGGGGAGAAAACCCGTTCGGTATCCCCTGAGAGAAGAAAGCAGCCAGCGCTTGGTGTCTCTAATAGGTGGTCCTCCCACCAGAGGGGCTGAAGCACGCAGTCAGTGTGGTGTGAATAAGAAATGGCCACATCATGCTAGAATTACGTTTTGGACACTAGAAAGTGTGTTGCTTTGGTTTGGTTTGGAACCCTTTCATGCCTTCCTTGCTCCATGTTCTTCATTACTCAACTTATTCTTGTTTTCTTCCCAAACCATCTCAGCGCTGTCAGGCCAACGTTGGGGGTGTGTGTGTCCTCGACGCCGTCAGGCCGACGTTACGGGGTAGGGGTGTGTGTTCTCGGCGCAGTCAGGACGACGTTACGGGGTGGGGGTGTGTGTTCTCGGCGCCGTCATGCCGACGTGTTCTCTTTAGAGGCAGGGAACTGAGTAACTTCTACGAGCACCCAGAGAGAGGGATGCTGAGCCCAAACTGAGCAGCTAAAGGCCCCGCGAGGTGGTGACAGGACCCCTGCCCTGAGCAGTTTCTATCACATTCCCTACAACACAAAGATCTGGCGGTGCCCCTCAGCCGAGGCCGTCCATGCGCTGGCACTTACTGGGGCGAATGGGAGAGGTGAAGGTTTATTTAAACCCAGAGGCAGGGCGCCTCCCACTGCTCCCCCTTGGCCAGCCCACTTCTGCCCCCACAGGGCCAGCAGCTAGTCCCATGCAAGGCTTTCTCTGCCAGCCATTTGGCCAGCGCTCAGTGCTCCCGCAGCAGTTAATTGTGGGACTTACCCAAACATGGTTTCCATCCGTCTTTTCCTGACAATCACCGAGAAATACAGGATTAACCCGATGGCGACGATCCCAAGGATAAAGCCAAGGACTATGGCAAAGGAATAGTTGTTTCCTGGCGCTGGAGTCGAGGAAGGCGCGGAGGCTATCAAACCTGATAAAACAGCCCATGGTAAAGAACATAAAAGGGGGTCAGTCGACAACACGTGGTAGGCGTTGTAGGATTTTTAAACAACTAAATCCAAACAAGGCATTCAAACCACAAAAGACATGAAAGAAATACAGAAGCACTAGGGACACATTGCATGTGGATGGAATAAATCAATGCATAGCTTTATCTGAACAACAAACCAAGGTGTACAGGTATTCGGGGATGTGGTTTCTCAGGGCTGCGTGTGTTGTTCTCTCTATTACAGTACAACACGGGGGCCAACCGAGATCAGGGCCCGGTTGGGCCAGGCGCTGCCCAGACACACAATAGGAGACCTGCCTGGGGCAGCTTGCGATCTCATTGGCCAGGCAGCCACAGGGCAGGGGAAACGCTGCCCCCCACACACAGCCAAAGCAGGGGGCGGCTGTGAGGGGCACGGCTGTTTTCTGCCAGGGTGGGCAGGTGAAATCTGTTGGGGAGGGGGCTTGTTAAGAGGGGAATGACAAGGCAGAGGAAGCGAAGAGGGGCAGGTGGAGAGACTGCCGGAGTGGGAGGGTTGGAGCAAACAGCTTATCTGCGCAGGGCATGGAAAGACCCGAGTGCAGAAGGCAGCCTATCTGATGCTCTGCACCCGCCCGCTGGCTCTGTTTAACCACCAGCCCCTACAGGAGTGCCAGGAGGAGCTCTGCCATGCACATCCCACCCAGGCAGCCTCTGGAGCCTGGGCCAAAACCTGCAGAAGTGGTGGGGAGATGTCCAGAGGGCTTTGGACTAGGCCCCAGAGAGGCTCTTTGTGTGTGTGTGTGTATGTATATATGCACACGTGTGTGCAAGCGAGTGACCAGCATCTGGATGACCTCTGCCCCTGCCACTCAACAGAATCCCAGGTGGCGGCAGGTTGGGGAGAACCCAGGCCTGGAGACTGCGCTGGGGGAGGCGCTGGAACAGGGGAATAGCCAGGTCTGTGGAAGGGCAACAAGGGCCTCTGGGAAAGAGGCAATCCGGCTGGAGCTGCCAGGACCTGAAGGGAGGGCTAACTGGAGGATCACAGCTGAGACGAGTGCCTCTCAATCCCACTGCGCTGGGGACTTTGCAGAGCCAGGACCCATTTGGAGAAGGCTTCGGAAGCTCATAAAACCTCGAAGCTGGTCCGGCTCGCTCAGAGAACGGGCCCCTTTGGCAGGGGCAGGAGCCCCCCCCCCCAGTCTGATCTGTAGCTCCTCTCTAGGCTGGTTGCGGCAACCAGAGCAGGAAGAGGCTGATGCCCGCTCCGGCTCGCAGGGAGGCTCCAGCAATGGCAGCCGTGTGCAGACGAGGGCGTGGGCATGTTAACGAGGACACGTTGGTAAAAAACCACATGTAGCCTGTCCACACTATGGTTCTTATCAACTGCTGCCATTGCTGGAGCTGCAGTGGGGGCGAATTCCACACCGACTTGCTGGGGCGGAGGCAATCAAACAAAGCAGTGTGTGTGAACCGTACGTTTCATAGCTAGGCAGATTCTGCAGGTCAAACATGTACTTTACAAGAGAGCTGTTCAGGTTCCAAAGCCAGGAAAGGCCACAAACGAAGTGACCTCTTTGAAATGAAATGCCTCGTTAATGACACGATTGTATTATTTGTTCTTACCGTCCCCTGGGATGAAAACTACCACTGGGTCGCTGAAGGGCCCGATCCCCCCCTTGGTGATGGCGGCGACGCGCACAGCGTATGTGGCGTTAGTGACTACGATCGCAATGGTGGCGACAGTGGTGTTCTGCTGGGCTTCAGAAGAACGATTCTGCTGAAAATGAAAAGAAAGAAAGAAAACAGCTAGCACCGCGGAGAAGCGCTGCTTGTTTTCACTGGACATGCCCAAAATGGAAACTCAAGATTTATTTTAATCTAACATTCTTTCCGGATTCAATTTTCTGGTTGCCAACCCTTAACAGCCAGCAGGAGTTATGACTCGCGTAATCTAACTGGGAGCTATTTATAGAGAATAATTGTTCTTCGAGAACTGGATGAAAACAAAGTAGCTTAACAGGATTTCCTTTTTAGACCACTTCACTGAGCGAGGCATGATTCAACCCAATTGTCACGCAGCCTTCTTGGCTGCAGGCTCTGGGACAAGGTGAACCACCCTCCCGAGGAGCCAGGAAAACCTACACAAGAGAAAATACAATCCCTAAGCAGTAGGGAGCCATGCAACGGCCTGTGTCTCTATTTCGTGTCTTCAGGCTATCCTCTGCCCCTGCTGGAGCCATGTGGCTTGCAGGAGTTACTCCAATACTCCCCCCGGCGCTCCACTACACTCCCTGCAGTACAGAAGGAGTCTACCTCCCATGGAGATTTGTAGCCCCTTACTTGTATTGTTGAAGTTATTTACATCCAAGATACAGACTGACAGAGCAGAGATTACATATGGAGCCGGTCACAGGGAGGCCTTGTCTAGACGAGGGTTTAATGGTATTAGCTGACAGGTCTGAAAAGTCTAGCGTAGACTTTACAATGTGCTGAAAGGGCGAAGGCAAATCCCACGCTCCCCTAACGTCACTTGCCCACCGTTGTGCGTGTCCCAGGGCCTGTGCCTGGCCACACGAGGGTAACCGGCCTGTTACTTCAAAGAGGTTATTGCACCTTTTATCCTAGCCCAGACGCGGTTGTGGGGACAAGAACCCGGCAGCAGTTTAAGTTCTCTGCATGAACCATTTTTTGTGCCCTTCATGTCAGGTTTGTCACACATGGCGCCCCACACTTTGGTCCCAACGGGGCAGCAGGTTTGGCTGCAAGGGCTCCTATCGGCCCCACCTGTGACCATGTTACCACAAACTGACCTTGCTGGTGGGGGGACGGGCTCTCTGGGAGTGTGCTGGGTGGGGATTGTCTTCCTCACTAGGCCCCTCCTCTCTCCGGCAAAGGGGAAAAGGCTTTCCCCACGGGGCAGGCTGGCCCCTCCATAGCACCCAGCCGAACTCCAGACGTGAAGCTCTCAGTCAGAGGACGGGCTTCTTCGATGAACCCAGGCGATACCGCCTCATGCCTGTACGCAGTGCAGCAAGTTATCTGTTGGGATTTGTTTTCTGCGTATCTCTCTCCCTGCTGCCCAGCCACACACACGGCCTGCTTGCTCTCCCCAATCATGGGTACCTTCCTTTTGTTCCTTCTCCTTTTAGGCCTCATCCTCGCTGCCAGAGGTCTCCGGCCAATTTCCCCACCAGGGTAAATTAGCAAAACTCCAAGGTCAGTGGAACGGGGACCATCTGCACCCGTCGAGAATTTGGCCCTTCTCATTTTTCCATGCACAAAGTGCAACCATATAAAATTGTAGTAAGGAAGATCTTTGTTTCACAATTAAAGTAATGAACCGGGGAAGGCAGACTTTGTAGTTGATTGTTTTATACCAATGTGGTTTCATGTCATGCTAATGACATTTCTAGTTTTACACGGCGTTTCCTTTCATGGCCCCAGCACGACGTTAGATTGATTCAATGGTATCATAGATGTTTTTCTTGATCAACCGTACAAGTGATTCCCTTTCCCACAAACTCACTGTTATTTCCTGCATTTCTTGAGAGTCAGCTGGACAGCTGAGAAAGTGACTGGCGTTGCTCCATGACAACCTATTACTGAAAAACAACCGTTCGGTGACAGATCATACAGCTGGCAGACTGACGTGCAGATTACAACATCTGCGGACAGTTTTCAAACAGAGTGTGGTCATGATACAGCAACAACAGGGAAAAAAAAAAAATCGGTGAAGTGCCAGTTCAGCAGGAACCAAGTCTGAATTGCCATTAGACAAAAGAACCCTAAAAATGGAAACAAAATGACTATATTAACATACACGCACTTACAGGCCTCCTCGATGTAGGTGCTGCTAAAATAGCTCTGCCCTGTGGAGCAGCACTGAAGAATACTTGGCCTACAGTTATGCACGTGAATACAGGGATACTTTCCTGCTCTTTGGCAACACTCCCAGGTTTCTCCCGCTTTGCTCCATGGCGCCCTGAGGCAAAGGGACGTCTGCCAGGTGGTGTTTGTATTGTTGTGTCTCAGTCAATGCAAAGAACGTCTCCATTCTTTAATCTCTCGTGCAGCTGCGCTGTGCCACGCGAGCACTCAGACCGGAGGACTATTCAACTGGCCGCGTACAGTACATGCAGGAAGTGCAGCCTTCTCAACTGATGAGACACACCCACCGGGTCCGATCCTCTGTCCCCCTTCAGGCTGCCGTAACAGGACAGCCGGAGAGTCCCCTGGCATAGGGAAGTTGCCAGGAGGCATAAAATGGGCACAGCCACCTCTGCAAGATTCTGGTCCTGCCCTGGCATTTTCGGAGGCGCGTTGGTGGGGGGAGAGGTTTCAGCATAACTTGGCTACTGGAGAGATCCGTAGGGCTCCATGACTTAAAGCAGTCCCCAGACTGCTGCCCCAGCCCCGGCATTGGGGCGGGGGAGAGAGGCAGCTCGGCTGGCTCTGACCAGCTGGATTTAATAACCAAGAAAACCTCAGCCCAGAGCTGCCATGTCACCGTAAAAGCTGTAAACAAACAGGGCTGTGTGGGCCCGCCTGCAGGCAGCCAGCCGCTCCCTCGGCCAACGGCCTGTGCGGGGACAGGGGTCTGCATATGTGATTTAGCATCTCTCCGCTCCGTGGCCCCAGCCAGCACAGTGCTTCAGCACGTACCTAACTTTAAGCACACGATTAATCCCACTGGCTTCAATGGGGTACTCATGTGCTTGAAGTGAGTTAGGCACATGCTTATGTACCTTGCTGAATCGGGACGGCTTTTCCATCTCATCTGACCCGTCCCTCTTGGTGCATCGAAGTCCCTGATCCAGAGGCTGGAGGGAAGTGTCCGGACTGACTGAGACTTCATTTGGATAACGCTATGGTCAAGATTTTCCAGACCGGGTTCTGAATGAAGTTGGGATCCGACACCCACTTTCAGACATCTACCTTGGTGGCTTGATTTGCAAGGCGTTGAGGGTCCTCGCATCCATGCCCCAGTTCTGGCCAGCTGGTGGAGGCACCTGACCCCATTGTTCAGGCTGGACAAGAAAGAGGTAAACCAGGGGGTCCTCTGCAGACTGAAAACACCCTCCCCAGGATTCCACTCTCGCCCGCGGAACTGTCTGACACACGCTGAATGGACGGCATCCCCAAGTGCAGCCCATGGGGGAGCGGAGGGGTAGCCTGCACATCCCCTCTGTGGTTGATTGCAGCGAAAAGTGCATCCACTCCTGCTAAGGCATCCGTGCGAGTCAACAGCCCCTCTCCATCGCGGGAGCTGAAGGCAGCCGCCAGATTTCTCTCTTCCCAACATTTTATGGCATGCTGCCATTACAGCAGCCAACAAAGCACATACATAACTCCCCTCCACGGAGCAGTCAATCGGACTGCTCACACAAGTCAACGTATGCGGCGAAGGAGGTAGGGTCAGGACCAAAGCGATTCCGTAGGTCACCTCGAAACTTTGCCATCATCATTTCTTTGAAAAAACGTGCGTTTCACAGCCCATCAACCCCTTCAATGCAATAAAGAAATCACAGTCTCTCCCCTCCCCCACTAACTGTTACGTGACATCGTAATGAAAGTGGTCTGCCGTTCTCCCCTTGCTTGAGAGCAGGTTGCACATTGCCGGCCAGTGTGGCATTCTGCTGTTACCCACGAGCATCCCACAACAGTACAATCGAGTTGTGCTAGGGACAACCACCCATTTTTCTTACATTAGTCTTGCCGTTTGCCGGGTTGCTGTAGTTGTCTTGGTCCCAGGATATTAGCGAGACAAGGTGGGGGAAGGAATCTCTTCTACTGGACCAACTTCTGTGGGCGATAGCGAATTATTGTTGGTAACGGCCTTTAGGACATAGGCGCTAGGCTGGGAAGGCTGAAATGTTGGCCAAGGCAAGGATTGCTTTGACCGCTTGAGGTGCTGTGGAGGGACACCAGGGACAGTGGTTACCAGGCTCGCTTGGGTTTTGACCTGATGTGCGTGCGCCCTGGAAGCCAGCTTGCGAGTACCAACATTTGGATATTTGTAGGGATGTGTATGTAGGAAAAAAGGCCCTGACATTTGTGTTCTGGGCTGCCTGCATTCCGACCCTGCGGCATTACATGACAGCAACATGATATTTTGCCCTGCAATGAATGTTGTAAGTAGATGGAACGAATCAACCATAAACCACAAAAATAGTCTTCAGCCCCAATTCTGCAAAGAGCTTTTGTCCTGTCCAGCAAAGTCCCATTCTTAGGCACCGAGCCAAGATTTCCTACAGTCAGAAGCCACTCACCCACTAGCAGAGAGTTTATATCTTCCTTTGACTCAGCTGGTTTTCCACACTGAATGCAGGTCACTGAGGAACAGTAAGCAGCTATGGTGTGTAGTTATCCTGACGTATAAAACCTTTTTTATTGCTTAAAAGTCTTATGTTGAAAATTCACCAATAAATAAATAAATAAATAAATAAAAGTCCCTTCTTCCCGTGCTTGTGAGAAGATAAACGTGTCAGCATCTTTTTCCAAGTGTTAGTCACAAGATCATAATATCGTTTTCTCGATTTCATTGTGCGTGAGCCATATAGATAGGATAAAAAGGGAACAGAAATCGCAGTGTCTTAGAAAAAGAGTGTGAATCATTTCTTCCACGCAGATTTCAAAAATGTATGCATTCAGCGCCTTTTTGTGTTCTAAACTTTGGATTATTCAGAAGGCAAGAAACAGCCCAGCAAAGTACACAAGTAAGTAGGCAACCTCTGGATGGAAACATGTGCCTGGCTTGCCGGCTTCCTTTTGTCTGGTCTATAATGGCTCTATTTGCTTCACATTTGTTATGCAACTCCCTTCATTCCCGTGCAGGGATTTCCCACAATGCAATGGCTCCAAGCTCACGTGTTATTCTGCCCATTATCAGCAGTGACCCAGGAGCAGCCGGACTGCTTGGGCTAGTCTGACTTGAAGAAGAGGCCAATACCTCTGGGTCTTGAAGGCGTTTGTAACTGGCATTGCTGTAGCCCAGAGAAAACAAGCAACAACAACAACAACAAAAAGTCAGAATTTTAAACTCAGGATTAGGGCTGGCCGGAAAATAAAACTCACACACAAAAAACTGTGAGGCTTCGGAATTTGTTTCCGTTCCAGTATAGAGCAAGACTGAGACCTTTGGAAATCTTTCATGAAAATCTGAGAGATTTGGAGCAGGGATGTCAACCCTGATCTCCCACTTGCCCAGAGAGTGTCCTCACCACCAGGCTCTTTTGTCTGCTGGGTCCCTCACTTACCCGCCGAAATTCCAGCCTGGATCCGAGAAACTTTCCCTAGGGAAACGGTGTAGAAATCGGTACGTTTCCGTGAAAAGTTTCTGTTCGGACGAAAGGGCATTTTCCACCAAAAAAAGGTTCAATGCATTTTTTTTTTGCCCAGTTCTACCCAAGATCCCAATGCTCCCTTCACTCTGCTCTCCAAACGAAGAGACTCCCCTCCTGCACACACCTCGGGAGAGATCCACCGAGTCACACTGGGATAAATCCCACGCAAACGAGATCCGACTTGGAACCCAAGAGCCAGATTCTCCCCAGCCATGTACCTCGTAGCCATTTCCATCTGTAAAAGCTACCGAATCCCAATTCCCGCTCCAAACCCTCCAGCACAGGGAAGAGCCCCTCAAAATACTAACACGTCGCATGCAAACAGCATCTTATTTGCTTTTTTTTTTTTTTTAGAGAAACCCCATAAAGAAGCGATAATGAACACGCTATTTTTCTTGCTTTGCAGTTCCCCTTTAAGACAAGAACGGGCACAACAGCTCTGGCTAATATTCTTAGTTATGAATTGTAACTGTATTAACACACACCACAGAGCCACTCTCTGCCCCAAAGAGTTTATAAACGCTGTGTATGGCTATAGACAGCAGGCAGATACAGACTGATGGGGGAATACTGAGAGGACACCTGTGAGCAAGAAAGACAGCATCATAGCTGCCTGGCCATCGTCGAGATTTTTGTGGCCATCATGTTACATTTAGTTCTTATTGTATTTCTTTTCATACGCACCGTTATCTTTGAGTTCTGCCATGTGTGCAGTAGCCTGTAGCCCTGCAGTTCTCCATGCTTTCGTCCAAGATGGGGCCTTGCCCATCTGACTTCCAGGGAGGAGCTGGACTCGTTGAAGAACACTGTGACATTCAGAGGGGGAGTAGATGGGGCTACAAGACACAAACAGAATCACGTACAGAGCTAAGCAAACCAGGCAGACGTGCCCATCAGCAACTCACGTGGATGTGGTGGGGCTCCTGGGTCGCAGAACTGAACTTGGGGCCTTCTGTGTCTCAGAAATGGAGGCCCCAATCCTGCCGTGACTTTGGCGCCCATGTGGAGCTCATGGAAGGATCAAGGCTAATTCTTGAATTAACCCCCTCTCTAAGTCACTCTGTCCGAACAACCACATTTTTCAGATTCCCTGAGCACACCCCGGCCAGCCCCATGGCAGGAGAGCCATACGGAGTGGGCGGCTTTCCAGGCTCTGCGTCTCTCAGGTCTAGCTGCTGTTTTCAGCGATGCGATAGCTGCCACGCGCAGGTGTCAGAAGGCTGTGGGAATGGGCAGGGGAGCGATTGAATAGGAAAACGCACCCCATCTTGAAGCTGCACCGTCTCCTCTTTGGGGGGCCTCGGCACTAGGGCGGGGGGGGGGAGAGAGTCCCTGGCTTCCCCCGCACACTTCCCCACTCCGAGAGCAGGGAGCAGCCAAGACCAAAGCCATATTTCATAACCCCATGCGACCCATGACCCCACTGTCCCCGTCAGAGCGCCAGCACCGTGACCGTGGTTTAGCTGGGATTTCTTGCAGATAAGACGTGGACCCACAGCCCCTCGTGAGCACTGAAGAGCCCAGCGCATCTTTCCCAAAGGGCTAACTCCGGCCCGGGTGGCTGGGCCGTGTCTCCCTACAAATGCCCCGCAGCGTGAACCGAGACGCTCCTCTCCTACGCAGCAGGCGCTGCTGGCCCAGCATGGCAGCTGCATGGCCCCATGCACCTGGGTCCCCACAGAGCTGGGACCTCCCTCAGGCCTGAGAGCAAACACTGGGGGTGCCCTGCCGGCTGGGCTTTCACAGCCCCAAAGAGCCAGGATCTGCAGTGTCAGGGGCACAGTCAGGTGCTGGCTGGTAGGGGCAGCAAGTGCTAAACGGGGGAGGCGCTGCTTCTCTCTAAGAGACCCATCCTGCACCCCGATTCCCATGGAGCAGGAGTGAGTCCAAGCCCAGCCGGGCAAGGGCTGATTCCCCCAGCCCTGTGCCGCTGCAGCCAGGGAGCACAGGGGGTGGGACATACTAGCTGTGTAAGTCACTGCACGGGACGGGGGTGAACAGAGCCCAAATACTCCTCCCCACCATGGCCCCCAGCTCCCCGCAGCCGCCCCCTGCCTGGCCAGACGCTGAGGGCAATAGAAGCAGTGGGGAAGCCACCTCCCCCCTAGAGCGGGGAAACACGGCAGTGAGGACCAGCTGGCACACGCCTGCCTGCACTTCCCAGTGCCAGCGACCACGCCGTGCTGCCTGTGTGCCGGTGAAGGAGCTCCTGGTGACCCATCCCTTGGGCCTCGGCATGGAGCTGTCAGTGCCCTCTCGGCAAACTGAACCCCTCGGCAGAGAGCCCTACGGAGCACAGATCTACAGACCGTCCTCCGTCTTATTTGCTCTTGTCCTACCTCCCTCGGTTGTGCTGGCCAGAGTCCAGGGGCTGAATGAAGACCAGCCGACTTCATTCCTGCAGGAAACACGGATGCTATATTCTGCCAGGGGCTGCAGCTGCTGGATGGGATACCGATGAGGTGGCACAGAGGTGTTCCAGGTCAGAAATGAGCCGTTGTTCAGTGGAGCCGCTTCCCTGACCTTAATTGAAAATCAAACGGGGACACGGATGAGTCAGCAAGAACCTGCCACGCCAGAGGCACGTTAGGAATTTGAAGTCTGTAAACAGGATCTAGAATTCTGTCCTTCCCCCTTCCTCTGCTCTTCCCTCCGCACTCTCTTAACTCGTACGGGGAGGAGACTGGGGGGAAGTTTCACGGTAGGCAGCAAGGCTGAGACTTTTTACAAACACAGCCTACCGTAAGAACGGCCATGCTGGGTCAGACCAATGGTCTATCCAGCCCAGTATCCTGTCTGCCGCCAGTAGCCAGGTGCCCCAGAGGGAATGAACAGAACAGGGCAATTAACATGTGATCCATCCCCCGTCACTCATTCCCAGCTCCTGGCAAACAGAGGCGAGGGACGCCCAGAGCATGGGGTTGCATGTGTTCTCATTTTAGAGGAGGACACAAAATATCTATGGTAAAATGCACAACTGCTCTGCTATGTGCGGCCTGCTTTCAACAGAGGAATAAACATAAAGCATAACACAGACGCAATGACTCGGAAGCCGTCGCTCCTGGTTCTGAATTCCCACTCTAAACGCTCACCGAGGTTCTATTCCGAGAAACTTCTTTGTTACTGACAAGCTCCCCAAAACTGCACAGACCCTAAACAAAGAGGATTCTGCAGCGTTATGAGGGAAACAGACCACGGAAGGTGGTAAGTTGATGTATTTAACAAGTTGTTTTCCTTGCACTGAATTACTCAGAACCAAAATACATTGTCAGGTGAAAGGCATGACAGGGGACGAAGCAGCCAGTCATAACAAGAACTAGATGCAGTGAGATTAGATGGGGGGCACAGAAAGATCATCAAAAACAATGAGGAGTCCTTGTGGCACCTTAGAGAAAGCTTATGCCCAAATACAACTGTTAGTCTCTAAGGTGCCACAAGGACTCCTCGTTGTTTTTGCTAATACAGACTAACACAGCTACAACACAGAAAGATCAGGATCTTATCCTGACCCTAAAGGATTTGACTCAGGTGTATTCTGACGTGGACTTTTGGGATACTGCCTCCGGCTGAACGCCCCTTTGTGAGGTCCGGGATGGACTCTTGCAACAAACCCAAACCTCACACCGTATGAAATGTCACCTCTCACTTTGCTCTCCTAACAGCTGCTGCAGAACACAGCATGAAGCCAATTATCACTCTGGAATCTGCTAATGACTTATCCCCTTAGCTGAATTAAAAAGCCCTGCCTTTTACGAGATGGGAAACCTCCCAGTGAAAAGTATCAGGGCTAAAAATGTGAAAAGTCTTCCAGAATTTTTACCTCGAGAGCAGACTGTAGAATGCACACACAGAGTACCCTAAACCTTCGTTAGTGCCCAGAGATTAAAAACAGTCTTCAGCTGGGTTCCTGCATGCAAACCAGCATACTACGCATCACGCTTTGCTTCAGAATTCCCATGCCCAGGACTGCAGTTTTTTAACCGGAAGAAGAGTTTAGACATGTCCGGTCTGAAAGCATGGGCATGGATTTCACCAAAACCACCCCCCAGCCTGGTGCTGCTGTATGGAGAGCCAGCAATGCCATCAAAACCGCACTCGGAAGAGGGACGGATGTTATGCAGTCCTCCACGCACGCTCCACCTTTCCTCCTTTACATGTTCAGCAGAACAAGTTCCTAGTACAGAACAAAACGCTCGCCCAGTATGCAGCACAGCTGGAGTTGTGGGAGGACATCTGAAAGGCGTAAGAATGAGAGGAACCAGAAGAAGTAATCTAATCAGCAATTAACCAGCAGAAAACTCAAGCTACCCGCCAACCTTGCCAACAGTATTGGAATTGTATCATCACGAGAACTACCTGGTCTTGAATGGCTCCCCAGGAGAATATTTCTGAGCGTCAGGCAAGCATGCAATTTCTTCTCTTCCCCACTCTACTTCAGAGAGAACCACTGAATGGGAAGTTCCCAACACAGCTGGTCTTTGAGGCCTTGTGCTCCACATAGGACAGCCAGCAGCACCAGTTTGCATTCAACAAAGAGAGGACCACTGTGTCTAGTGCTTAGTGCGCAGGACCAGGAGACAAGGGCCCTAGAGTCAGCATTGACATTGGCTCACTATGTGGGGGGGGGGGGGGGGGGGGGGGAACATTCATCAGCAGAGATGAGGACAGTTAATGTCAGATTCCCAAACCAGATAGAAATGCAGGGTCAGAAGATCATCAGATGCTGCTAGACGCTTTGACAAGAACGTGTAAAACAGTGATCAAAACCATCTGCTGCTGATGCTGGCTCATTTATTGTCATATAAATACTGTAGTATGTCTCCAGCTGTTGTATCCCCTTGTCTCAGCCCAGGGCCGTCCCTAGACATTGTGGTGCCCTTCTCAACCCCCCCGCCTCCGCGGGGGTGTGTGTGCTGGCCCCAGGCCTCTGCGGAGGGTGGGGGAGCTGCGCACAAGGTCTGGGCGGGGGGTAGGAACAAAACCGCCCCCCAGCACAAGCCAGCGGAGCAGGTTGGGGCCGGGTCCCTCCACTTCCTGCCGCCCGGTGATTGCAGGGCGGGCCCAACCCCGCACTCACGGGGTGGCGGGAAGTGGAGTGAGCCGGCCCCAGCCCACTCCTCTCTGCTCCCTTGGCTCCCAGCCTTGGGACTTGGGGGGAGGGAGGAACCGCCCCCTAGCACTCACCGGCGGCGCGGCTGGGAGCCGGTGGAGTGGGCTGGGTTGCTCCACTTCCCACCACCCGGTGAGTGCAGAACGCGCCCGACCCCTGCTGCTGTCCCCAGAGACATAGCTCAGGGGAAGGGGTGGAGTGGGGGGGAGGCGGAGCAGGGGCAGAGGCTTTGGGGAAGGGGTGCAGTGGGCACGAGGCTGAGGTGGAGCAAGGGTGAGAAGAGGCAGGGCGGAGGTGGAGCAGGGGCTATGGGGAAGGGGTGGAGTGTGCGCGGGGTGGGTACAAGGGTAGTTTTCCTGGCCGGCTCAGCCGGCTGGGGGAATCAGGCCGGCCGCTGGAGTAGCACGCAGCTGCGTAGGGCACCAGGAAATTTGGGGCAACTGATGGTGCCCTACACAGCTGCGTAGCTTGCATATGGGTGTGGACGGCCTGTCTCAGTCCTACACAGTCAAATGTGCTATGAAGAGCCAAAGGGGCAAAAGAAAGCTGCCCTGCTCAGCCCTGCAGTCTTTTGAACCCGTCAGCACCGGTTGTGATGGGCCCGATTCCCAGGGGCGCTGCGTGCCCCCAGCCCTCGCTGGCTTTGTCCAATCAGCCCCTCCGGAAGTTGGGCCCTTTACTGTTTGATCACAGTGAGAGTCAAGCAAGGAAGCGACAGAGAGAAACATGATCTTTGAAAAGCACCTGCATGACAACAAGTCAGATCTTTTTTAAGTAGATGGCAGGGCGAGGAAAGCACATCCCCTGAGACACCCGGACTCCAGACACTGACACCCAATTCTCGGAATATTCTGGGGGAAACCCTGCATCACACAGCATCTTCCCTCAGAGTGCTATCCCTGCAGTGGTGTTACCATTAGCTTCCTGCAGACTGCTCACCGGGGGCCCCCTCAGTACTGGTCAAGGTGACGCACGGCATTTTCCAGGGACTCACTGCTAAAAGGGGGTTGTGGGATGTGATTTACACCGTCTTGTTCAGCGGGGAACACGGGCTAAATTGAGAGGGCCTAGCGCTGCCTTTGATACACATCCATAACTCCTACTGACTTCAACGGGAGGGGGCTGTGCATGTCTGAGGGTAGAATTTGGTTCACAAAATCCTAAGCAAAACCTTAGCAATATTCCTCCAAATAAGGCTGAGATATATATATCTAGAACGTACAATCAGCGACCAAACATGCAAATGGATTTCTAAAATGCAGGCGGACTGGTCACGATTATGAATTCTAAATCCACCTGAGTCTTGTCGATTCTTTCCAGAGAGGGGCCGTCAGGCCCGGCTCATTCAGAACTGGAACGCAGGGCTCAGTTCCTGCTAGCTGGGGCAAGGAAAGCACCCGTTATTGTCACCGACAGGGTCAAAAACGAACTACACATTTGGCAAGACGGCATCACCTGCGCCAGGCTGAACAGCGAAGGAGGTGCGAGTACAGTGGTTGAGTCACCGCAGTCGTTCTTGCCAGGAAACACATCTTGTTTTCGGATTTAAAAGGCTATTTCCTAGTGACGGGTCATGTAAATTAAGTCACAGGAAATTCTTTGTCCCTCCACCCTACTTCCTGAGCTGTAGTAAGAATGGACCATTAAAGGCTGCGCTCACATTATACTGGATGACATCCCCAGAGACCTTTCACTTTCACCAGCCCTCATACAGAGCGGGTTATGACGTGTCGGCGGCGGAGTCATTCAGATCTGACACCGTGGACGTGACTGAGGGCAAATGGACGGAAGGCTGGTCTTACTCACTATTTTTATTATGTACATTGTTCAACATTTTAATTCATCCACAGGCCAGGTGCTCTCAGAGCCGGGACTCCTGGGGGCGCAATGGAATGCTAAAGATGTTGCCTGACCCCGCTCGGATTCCGTCCAAGCCCCAGGCTAGAGCCGAGCGTACTCCCTCAGCCGTGCCGGGTGACTTTTAAAACGCAGATTTTAGCCACCACAATGCGTCTAAGCCAAAGGACAGTTTTCCTGAAAAAGGTGCAACCTTTGAAATGAGCGTCCTAAGCTGTGTGCACCTGACTGAAGGGGTTAATAACGATGGGACATTCTGAATAAGCCACGGCACAGAGTGGCGTTTAGTTATATACCACCCGGCATTTCCCTCAGCAAATCAGTATTCAATAAAACTAGCTATTATTCCGATGAAGAAAAAAAATGAACCCCTTATAAACAAGAACGAAATGACCAAAGAGCAGAAAAAGGACTGGACCCTGGAATGCCCCCTGCCTTTCCAGGTTAGAGCTACATGGGAGCCACTTGCAGGAATGGCCCCAACGCGCCTATAAAGAAATAAATATCGTCACTCACTCAATCATTTATCAGGAAGCCAACTTCCTTCGGCTAGCCAGCGGAGTGCTGAGAGTGGAGAGGTGTCCTAGAACGTTAAGTCTGCCTGGGGGCACTTTGAAAGCTTTATTTTGCTTTTGACCTGCTTTATCGGCTTATCAAACGGGACAGATATTAACACAACGTAAACCTTTTATGGCTTCTAAACCGCTGCAGTGGAAAAGCTGTAGCTGCCAGGTTGGATTCTCCCCACGGCAGGGGGAGTGCCCCACCAATGGCCAGGACCCTGCTTTAAAAGCGCCATTCTTCCCGTCAGTCCAGATTCCAGCAGCAGTAGTGTTGCCTTGAGGCGAGCTGGGCTCTGAGTAGGATCTGTGACCATTTCAGACTCAAACATCTAGCATTGCCTTGTGAGCATCTGTCTGGGCGTCAGACAGTTACTGGCGCCAACGCGCTCCCTCTGCCCAGTGTCCCACCCACACAGCTGAGCTGAACGCTGGGACCATTCGTAGTGAGGGGAGGCCTCTTCCCCTGCTCATCACCGAATGGCTCTGCCACCCGCCCCCACAGGTGCTACTGAAGCCCGGAGGCTATAGCAGCCTCCAGAGGCCCCACGGTGCAATGCAGACAGGCCATGCAGTGGGAAAGCTATTTACACTGCCCACCCCCCGTGATGGGGGTGTAGGAGGGAGTACATACCGGGCACTGCCCTGACGCGGCATCGTGGTACATCACAGCTGAGCCCTGTGCCACGCAGGGATCTACTAATCCCTGGGGAGCACAACCGCACGGGTGGGGCTTCCAGGAAACTCCGAGATGCCCCCAACTCCAGTGCCCACAGGGAAGCTGGCACTGCCCACTGCCCGGCTGCAGGTGTCCGGCCGCAGGTGTCCGGCCAGCAGGGACCTCATGGCTTTGACACCCTGACCCCATGAGGGTCTTGACCCTTCTGGGACCCCAGACCACCAGCCCAGTAAGAGACGAGCAATGTGCAGATGGCACATGGCCTGCCAGCTGCTCCGCACAGACAAGATCCGTGTCTTTCGGCTGGTCCGGCAGGGCCTCCCCACCCGCAGATGGAACAGGAGCCTGTGTTCTTATTTCTCGAACACTGAGACGGCCCGAATCTCCTCTCTCTTCCACCAGCATTGACCAAGTCATCTACCCGAGCGGCAATGCGGCTATCCCTGGCTTAGGCTGGTGCATGTGCGAGGAGAGACAGGCCCAGCCTGGCCTGCAGCCTCCTTGCCAGCACCACGCCGCAGCAAACACAAGTGGCTCGAAGCACGACGCCAAGGCTTACCTGGAGGCGGCAGCTGTGCAGAGGCGAATAGCCGTCGAAGCCCGGCACCCAGGACACCATGAGGCTGTGCGCTGTTCTATTCAGGACACGCACTTCGGCCGGCGCGGCTGGAGTTCCTACAGGAGAAAGCCAGCCCCGGTCAGCTCTAACGCGGGTGAACACAACACAGGCTCCCAGCCGGCTGCGGTGCGAAAACGCGCATGTGCAAGCTTTGTAGGAGAAACACCTGAACGCTGAACTCAGCGCTGTGGAGGTGGCAGAAGCCCCCGCAAGAGAAATAAGCCGTCCCGTCCCAGGGCTGTGTTGGGCCAAGGGGAGCGGCACCCCCGGTGGAAGGCAGATTCAAGCAGTGGCCTGACAGAGGGGTGGGGAGCAATGGCTTGTGGGGGTCCCCAGGGCTGGGAGCTTGCCTGGAACCCACTCATAGGGCACTTCCAGTGCGCACCAGCAGCATCTCCACGGAGTAACTGCTGTGCTGCGGGTGAGTGCGCTTTAGAAATCACCCCTGTGCTGTGCGTGGCCGCCCCGTGCAGACAAGTCCTAGGTGCCGTGCTCATCTCTACAGCACGGGCGTGAGCTCGGGCGTGCTTGGCCCCGCAACATGTGCTCAGCGCGAGAGCTTCAAGTGGGCATCACTGATTTCTCACGCTGTGCTCTGTCCCGTCGCCCCGGAGAGCTGCTCTCCCTGGCCAAGGATCACCTGCCCCTGGCTGCTGCCCACTCTGAACTGCAGGACACAGCTGGGTTGAGCCAAGCGCTGGTCAGAACCCCGGGCAGACCGCTATGGGCAGAGCGCTGGCTGGAGCCCCGAGTCGGGCTGCTGCGGGCTGGGCAGACGTACCCTCGGTGACAGTCGGAAACGTGTCTCCTTTCACGGGCCCGGCGCTCAGAAGCGGGTGACTGGATGGCCTGAGGGGGCAGGGGTGCCAAAGGGGTTAAGGGAAGGCTTTCTCAGAGGAGGGGGACACAGTGCTGTGTGTGAAGGCCGGGAGGGAGAGGGGGGCTGGGAGGGGGATGCAGCAGACCGCTGCCCTCCTCCTGAGCCCATCCCAGCTGCCCTGGAGATACGACGCCCGGCGGGAGGGACAGGTCAGAGGCAAAGCGCAGGGCTCACCATTATGTTTATGTAACAATACACAGCGTCAGCTTGCTGGTGTGTCTGGGTGCCTCCGCAGTGCTAACGGTGAGCAGCGGACTGGGAACAGCACCTGCCCATGCTTTAAGCGTCCCCTGAGGGGTCACGTCCCCTGAGGCCTCTGACCCTCCATGTGGGCTACCTGCTCCCTGCACTCTCCCCTTCCCTGGCCTCCGAGACAGGTGCTGCAGGCTGGGCCCTGTCCCTGCCAGCCTGGGTGCTGCTGCCATCTGAGGCCTGGATATGGCACCCTAGGGGGTGCTGGGACAGGGGGAATGACTTCCCAGAGCCTGCAGCACTATCCCTCGCAGGGAGTCGAACACCAAATGGGTGAGTTAGTCAGATGCTCCCCTTTACAGCCCTAATTTATGGGGCAGACTTAAAAATAGAGGCCATCCAGGCACTCTTCTTCGAGGTACTCGGCCAGGCAGCCGAGCCCGATCGTGTGTGTGTGTGTGAGGGGCTGCTGGCAAAGCCCTAAGGGAGTGACTGTGACTGTTCGCAGCCCTCTGGGTCAGATGAGGGCAGCTGGCTGGGACGAGAGAAACCCAGCTTCGCAGGCTGGGGTGGGAGCGGGGACTCGTTCAGGAGCACTGGACACAAACTCCATGTGGAAACCAGAACGCAACAGACCGTCTTCACCTTTCCTGGAGCCGTCTGCACAGGCTCTGTGTCTGTGAACTGAAACCCGTGCTCTGCCTCGGCTGGGAGCGCGTGGGCTCAGGGAAAACACTCCCTTGGCCGCCAGAGCGACTCCGGCTCGGGAATTTCAGGAATTCCCGTCCCTTCCGATGGAAACACGGAGGCTGGCTCAGACCATGAAGGAAGGAAGGGAGGGAGGGAATGGCACAGCCCTTCTGAAACTCCCCTCGGTTTGACAGCTGTGCTTACAAGCGAGCTCTTGGGTGCTTCCTCCCCCAGTCACAGCCCTGCGGACGCCCAGCTTTCCAGCTAGCAGAATCCCAGCAGGGGATCCTTGCAGCCATAATCGCCAGGGGGGTTTGTTGTTGCAGTGGCCAGCAAGGAAGGGAAGGCAGCATGCCCTGCTGTGGAGGGGAGAGACTCAGACCAAAGCGCAAACACGCTGTGCCTCCATCCAACTCTCAGTGCCTTAGGATTTATGGGGTTGGTGCATCTTGTCCTCTGGGGTAGGGGCAATACCTGCTCTCCCCAACAATACAACCTGCAGGAATCTCTGCCGTGGCCTGGCAGAGGTTTGAGACCGGCTTTGGAGCACAGCTACCAATGCAATGACTAGAGCTGGGAAGGAAACAGTTCTCCTGTCCGACGAGAATTTTTGAGATTTTTGACAATATTTTCCCACCCTGAATTGGGATGAAAACGCGAAACCTTGAAAATGTCACTGCCCAAAAATGCAAAAATATCAGACTGGGTCAAGTGAAACCCGGAGATCATTTCTAAAGGGTTTTTTCTACATTAAAAAAAAACTCTGAAAACAAAAAAATGTCAAACTATAAATCAAATTTTAAATGTTAAGACCACACATCATTTTGACCTGAACAACTATACTTTGTTTTGTAAAATGTCAAAATGGGACATTTGGATGATTTCGAAACTTTGTTTCCCGAGGTTTTTCCAAAACAGATTGAAACTGACCCTTTCCGTGGATAGTTTTGGTTTTGATGAATCGGCAATTTCTAGCACAAAATTTGTTGTCCAAAAATTCCCAACCAGCTCTAACAATAACCTAATTCCACAGTCTCACCGCCACGCGGGCTCAGGTAGGAGCCACAGACGGTTTACTAGGCAGAGGCCGTAGCAGCAGTAGTGAGACAGACTTCATGTTCATCACTTACTTTTTATATTGATCTGCACTTCATTCGAGGCAGTTAGTCCTTTCCGATTGTGAGCTTCACAGCTGAATATTGCAGTTTCACTAAGACCTGCAGGAAGATAAAAAAACAAATTTAAACATTTTATTAAAGCTCATGTTAAAAAAATTATAGAATACATAGGTTGGGAAAAGAGTGTCTGTACACCTGGGTATAGTGCTAAGATCATCCACAAATCCAAAGTTAGTTTTTTAAAAGTCATCTGATACATTGAGTCCACTATAACCGGACAATGGCCAGGCAGTGGTGAACATTCGCAGGACAAAGGGAAGTCCTTTCACCACCCGGTATTTCTTTCAAGCTCATTTAATTTCACACAAAGATACCAATTCCCAGGTGTTGTTCAGCTAGCCAGAATCACGCCTGAACGTCAACACACCTTCACTCACGAGGAAGAGAATTTAAGGGGAGACTTTGCAGCTTCTTTTGTTTTTAAAAAGTTATTTTCTTTTCCCCAGGAACATGAATAACCCATTTTTGCACGAACCACTTCAAATTTGCCGTAGGCTGCATTTCTTCACGTGCAGCACAGTAAGCAGGAGAGGAGAAAGTGGACATCCTGGTCCCAATGAAGCCAGGCGCTCAGATACTATAGTGATGAGCGTGGTATAAAAACCCATGTAGAACTCCCGCTGACTTCAGTAGGGCCCGGATTTCACCCAAATACTTTAACTGAGAAGCAGAGAACATAAGCGTGAGATGAAGGGGGCAGACCCAGTTCTGTAGTCCACAGCAGCGGCTGTTGCCCCATTTGAGAAATGGAGAGGCAGAAAGAGGAAGAACCCATGACAATAGCCTTTAAACCTTTGGTTGGTTTTTAAAGACTGCCCAAGTCATCCAAGTGCGATAGCAGCAGCAGAACCCCCCAGGGTCCCGACGTGACCCCCACCCGGATAACGGTGCCTCACCCAAAACCTCACTTCTTCCCAACGGGAACACAAGCCATGGCCAGAACGGAGCATCCTGGACTGCTGCAAGGGGACTGTGCGTTCTGGGGAACGTCGCAGGATGGCTTTAAACCCCCCACGGGCTGCTGGTGCTGCTAGCTGCTGAAGCCCACGCTGCTCCACGGCTCTGCCCCCTCCTAAACACACAGCAGAGGTGGCTGGCCTGGCAGTTTAAAGAGTCACTTGAAGAACTCCCTACTTTTGCAAGACACGTCCTACAATGACAAAGGCTGGCTAGCCCACCCCGCCGCTGGTTCTGTGGGCACAGGACCAAAGCTCCCCGTGCCCTGTGCAGCAGCTGTTCCTAAAGGCAGGGGGACATTGATGTTAATCTCCACCTCTGTCTGCCAGTCCCCTGACTCCCAAAGAGGAACACTGTGGCCCAGATGCTCAGCTGGGGCGACGTGACGTAGTTCACTGCAGTCAACAGGCTCCGCTAAGACGCACCAGCTGCGGTCTCAGCCCCGGGCTTTTATAGACTGACCTCAGTCTCTGGCCATCCTGGGAGTTTTTAGTCCCCTACCTGCCCTTAAAGTCAGGCCAGGGAAGTTTAAATCTCATACAAATATTTTAGTGCTAGTTTGGAAGGGCCCAGAATTCTGGCCTCTCCCCGCCAATCAAACCGCTCGACCCGCCCAGGCCCACGCGGGGGTCGACAGGGAAGGGGTTTGAGTCGAGAGACCCCTGCTGGGAAAAGGGTCTGGACTGAGGGGCGCGGGTGGGGACAGACAATCTAAGGCTGACTGGCTTCTAGCTAAAACACTGGGATGAAGGCATTGCTTATGATTTGTGTTGGCCTTTGCTGATCATATAGGAATGTCGGCAGTGCCCTTATCTGAACGGGCAGCTCGCCCAGTGGGACGGAGGCCAGAATACCGGGCGTTACTTCCAGAATCCAAGGGGAAGGGAAAAGTATGTGCACAACATGTGGGATCCTCTGGATACCACAGCAGACTCAGAGTCTGGGCGTCCCCTTTCCCAACCCACTTCCTCCTCTGCGTGATCCTGCACGTCAACGCCGGGGACACGCTGTTCTTGGCGTGCAGGACACAGAGACAGGCCACTGAGAGCAGGGCTCTCCTTAGGAGTTTGGGGAGGGTGCCCAACCTTAAGTGTCTCACTTTAAATAACTCTTTAAGCCACTACCAGCCACCTCTGCCGTTGAGGGGAGGAGCCTAGCAACCCCTCTGCAGCCGGGCAGAGCTGCCCACCTACGCATTTTTTGCCAATGGACAATCTAAGGCAGGGATTGTGAAGGTGCCGTGTCCCCGTCCACGACAGGAACTGCAGGGTATTTTGGGGGGAGGGCCTATATTTTCCTACTTACAGTGCCCCTGCTGCCTGCTCCAAGGACGGGGTGGGAAGCTGTAGCCCTCGCTGGTCAGAATGAGAGCTGGGGAAAGGGAACTTCCCACCGCACTGCTGGTGCGTTCTGCTCTCAGACAGACTCCCAGAGCTGCCTGCCAGCAAGCCCTGTTACAATCCCAGCACTGCTACTGCCAGGATCAATCACCTGCCCAGAGGCACGCACTGGGGGTAGGGAAAATGGTCTCTCAGTCCATAGGCTGCTGCAGCACTGAAACACAAGCGCTCGTTATGGGCCAAATCCCGACCCTTTAAAGTCAGTGGACGCTTTGCCATCAGCTTGGCCCTTTGTAAATAGACTATTGCGTAGTGGGCTAATAAACCAGACCTTCATATTCAGAGCCTAGACTACTGCAGAGGGGCCAATGGGTTCCAAACCTAAAGGGTACAGCAAGGAACATAAGCACATAAGAGTGGCCAGACTGGGTCAGACCAAGGGTCCATCTAGCCCAGAATCCTGTCTGCCAACAGTGACCAGTGCCAGGTGCCCCAGAGGGAATGAACAGAACAGGGCAATTAGCGTGTGATCCATCCCGTCGCCCATTCCCAGCGTCTGGCAAAGAGTGAAACAAACCAGTGAGTTCTTAGAACTTGGTTCACTTTACATGTTCCCGAGAGTGGGATCATCTTCCAAGCTGCCCAAATCCAAAGATCTCCCCTTTCCCAACCTCTCTGTATTATTGATCACTATTATCTCTTATTCCCGCCACACCCATATACACAAACCCACATATATATGTGCCACACACTGAATCCTTCCAAAAGACAAGGGCTCATTCAGTTTCTGCGCTGATCAGACTAGGAGGCAGAATATAAAATAAAAATCAGCAATGCTCAAGAGGACACGGCTCATTTTGATGATGGATAAAACTCTCTCTCTCTCTAGGATGGGTATCAAGATTTCATCCACACTTGGATCCCCTTTACGATTATACAAGCAAAAGCTTAATGCTGGGTGTCTTAATGATTATAGGAATATTCCCCTCATTAGATATACATCATATTACATCACCACTAACTAGAGTGTAGTTACAGAACTGTTCTAACTTTTGATATGACTAATTACCACCAATTCTAGCACTGTGCCTGGTATCTCCGGGGGGGTGTGGGGGTGGGGACTGGCGGGTGGCAGCAGCAGAGAGTAACCAGGTATGATCTCAGCTACACTCACACCCCTGTGAAATTCCAGGGTCACGCCAGCCTGTAGTCCAGAGTGACACTCAGCAGGCACCTCTAGGGAACCCTGCCATGTGCTAACACTCACCCCATGGAGCCATGAGTCTGGGGAGAAAGTAAAACGCGGGGAAGATGAGGGCCCTGATCCTTGGCTTGGTGCAATTCGGAGGAGCTGCAGCCCCATAGTTGCTCTGACCTACACTGGCTGCCAGTGGCCCCAGGGGAAAAGCCAGCCCGGGAACCCCAGTGATCCTGCACCCACTATAAACCTCAAAGATCGCTCAATACACTGACGGACTGAATGCACCTCATCCAGCTCCCTTGTGTGCCAGCCTAAGACAGCCCACCTCCCTCCCAGCCCTGCCTGTTCTCATGGAAGCTCACAGCAGGGGTCCCGAGGATCCAGCCCTTGGAGGAAAGGAAATACACGCAGTGACCCTGCCATGGAGAGGACCCAGCTACCATGCAGGAAACGCCGCTTTCACTTCCTCATTTCATTTCATTTCTCCCGCCCAGCTCCGACGTCTACACAGCACTTTTACAGCCCCGTGAGCTTGAGTCAGCTGACACGGCCCAGCTGCATGGAGGGCAGGGGTGCGCGAGGGGGGTTAACTGCAGTGTAGACAAACCCTAGGGAAACTGCTGTGTGGGCTGGTGGGGGAACTGACCCTCAGAAGCAACACAGCAAAGCTAGAGCCACCCGCTGACTTCCCTTGCGATTCTGGGCTCTCTGCACCAAGATGTGCATTTTCTTATCGGAAACAGCCTTCTCCATAGACTCAGCGCTTGCAGTTTCCCAGGGCTGCTGGCTGGGACGGTCTGTTTGTAGATGCAGGGAAGGGGAGTTTGACTGCAAACTTCCTTGTCAGAAGAAATTTCTAACCCTAAACTGAAACCGGCTAGAAGCCCCCAAACCAGCCCGTTTGCTTCACGTGACCAAAGCCAATCTGTATCTCCCAGCGGGGAGACATCACCTCTGTCCCCCCCCTCGGGGTATGACGAGCGTCCCCGTCCATTCCACTCCGCAAGCCACGGCTCCGTGTTCCTGCCGGACTTAGGAATGGGGATTGAGTCTGCTGTCCCGCGCAGGGCCCTGGGACCGCAGCAAGCGGCACTATCAGACAAGCCTGAGCAACGACTCTGTTTTCACCCTCACCATACTGAGCCTGGCGGGAAAGGCAAAGCAGGGACTTTCACCTCATGAACAAGACAACCGAGTCAGCTGAGTTAGGGCTCCCTTCACAGCCTCTCCACGCATTCACTCCAAGCGTACGGCATTGTGCTGCCACGCGAGAGGCCACGATCACAGGGACGGTGCAAAATCTTCTTACCTCCCAAATAATTCATGGTCCAGCTCATTCGAATCAGCGAGTCAGCTGAGCTGACGTGGTTTCATTGTTCACATGTGGGAGGAGATCCCTGACAAATGCTGTAATATCCCTGCTCTCACCACCCACCCAAACTAAACCATGGCGTGCGCCGAGGTTAAAGCCAGTTCAGGTCGCTGGGCTAATGTCTTCACTGCAGCGTTAACTATAGCACTTGGACCAGCCTAGCCCGGGGGTGAGTGTCACGCTGCAAAGCCGCACTTGAGTTCCGGTGTCCTCACTGGTGTGGCGCTCACCTGGGCGTGTCACCAGGACTCCTCGGGGCACATCCCACGGTTCTTTGTGCTGAGCTACTCTCCTGGGAGAATGGGGGGAAAACTTGTCTGTCCTTCTGGCACATGGGGTTGGGGGGAAGGAGGAGTTGTGGGCGGGCCCTGGAGGACTACCAGCCCTAGAAAAATTTAGCCTGCATCCTCGCTGCCAACCAGGTGGGTTATCAGCCTCAGAGGAGCTCTAGCCTATAGCCCCAGATGGGCCAGAGAGCCTGGGCCGAAAGCAGCATCACACTCAGCCAGAGTGCGAGTGGCTGGGACAGGGGTTGGGGCAACACCCCGGGAAGAGCCTGGGTTAACTCTGCAATGAAGACATACCCTTATGGGCAGCATGCACCCAAACAAACTCTCCACAGCCAGCTAAGCCTCCTCATTTAACACACCATGTTCCTCACTTACACTGATGGGTGCTAGAACTGGGTCCCACGTGTGCCAACGTGCAGAGTAACGCAGTGTACGCACCACAGTCCCCACCACCCCGTGTAACAAAGCATCCACCCTGACCTCAGCGGCATCATCACGCCGTCTGCTAGACAGCCCTGCACCGGGGAAGCGTATGACACAGGAAGAGCCCTCGATTTATAGACTTCAAGGCCAGCAGGGATCCGCACAATCTGGACCGGCCAGGCCTCCTGCAGCCCACCAGAGACTCGCAAACCATCATTTCTGCATCACCCCCTGGTGGGGTCAGAGTTCAGGTTTTGCATTCTAAGGTGGTACTGAGGAATGGGACGTGGCATGAACCCTGCTCGGCCGTGTCCATCAGGGCGGGGTTCGACTCTTTGTATATCAGTGCAAGGATGTAACCATCCAGGCAACACGGGAGCGAGCCCTGCAGCCAGATGAGATCACCTCTATTGCAGAGCAGGATGGCTGAAGGCAAGGGCCATTGCGTTCCTAGCTGCTTCTGCGGGCCAGCCGTTAGCCAGGCGCACCAGCCAACCGCCCGCCAGCAAGTTCAGTCGGCGAACGCCAGCCAGCCAAGCCGGGCAGCCACGGAGCTTACCACGCTCCTGTTGCAGTGACAGCCCCCGGTGCGCTGAAACAGCCCCCGGGCGACACTCACCTGGCAGAGTCAGGACAGAGGGGGAAATGTACGGCTGGTCATTCACCCTGCTGCTGTTCCAAAACCAGTAAATCTGCACGGGCTCCGGGGGCCCCATCGCCTGGCACGTGAGGTTGAACGGTCTGTTCCTGGTAACGTTCAGACTCTCGGGCTGCCGAAGGAAGTGGGGGAGCCCTACACAGAAAGGCACGGAGACAGGCACCTTAAAAACACTTGCAGCAATAACACTAACAGCCAATAACGCCCAGATCTGCCAGCATTGCTGCCCATGCAACAGCGGCTCTCAGCACAGGCATTGTGTGCACTGGCACCTGCCTCCCACACTGAGTAGCCCAGCCCACTCCACCATCTCCTGCTCCTGGATTGCTCGCTCCCACTCCAGTCCAGCTCCTGCTCCCAACTGCCCAGCCCCATACACAACCCCTGCCACAAGCTCTCCTGCCAGCGCGCTGGCATTGTAACTAAATGCCTCTTTCAGGCCCCGGCTTACCTTCCATCTGGACGAAGATGGGGTCTGACTCAATTTCCTCATTGTGGATTTTCAGTTTGCAGCTGTAGGACCCGTTATCAGAGCGCTGAGCATTGGTTATGCTGTCAGGGGAGAGGAAAGGATTCACCTTGAGACTTATCACTGGCACAAAAGACAAGAAATGCTGGAACACTTCTACGCTGGATCTCAGTCAGTGTTACCCACAAAAATGGCATTAAAAGAATGCTACGGTTGCAAAGTCAAGCACTCAAAAGATGCAACCTTCTTGTGCATATGCATTATGGTACTGCCTTTAACTGGACTCAGACTTTCAGGCCAGACGGGACCATCATGATCATCCAGTTTGCCCTCCTGGCACAGTGCAGGCCACCGACCCTCACCCACCCACTCCTGTAATAGACCCCTAACCTCTGGCTGAGTTCTGAAGTCCTCAAATCATGATTTAAATACTTCAAGTTACAGAGAATCCACCATTTACATTAGTTTAAACCTGGAAACGACCCGTGTCCCATGCTATGGAGGAAGGCGAAACACCCACCCAGGGTATCTGCCAGTCTGATCCAGGGGAAAATTCCTTCCTGATCCCAGACATGGTGATTAGTTAGAGCCTGAGCATGTGGGCAAGACCCACCATAATTACTGAATCACGTGCTTTTTTCCCAGAAGACCCTGCTTCATTCCGTCCACAGGGTGGCCAGAGCTCACTTACTGAGCAGCTGCCCCGTAGGCGGTTTTATCCTCAGGATTTAATGTGTGGCTCTATGATTGCCACTGTTCAAACCCTGCTCTGAAAACAGAATTATTAACGTCCTTCTAGGCTTCTCTCTGGTGCTCATCGGCATCGCTGCCGTAGTTCAGTGCTTCACACATTTCTTAACGTTTGTTTTCACAATGCCCTGGGGAGGGGGGCACTATGACCCCCACGGGACAGGAGAAGAACTGATGCATAGACAGGTTACGGTCACAAGTGTCCACTAATTCTGGGAGCACAATTTGAGACACCCAGGACCTGATTTTGCAGAGGACTCAGCATTAGATACGTTCCAAGCCCAGCTCCCAGGGACTTCAGTTGTGCTCGGAGAACTCAGCACTTTTTACATCAGTCCCCAGGGTCTCATCAGGCACTTGGTTAACGAGGAACACAAAATTAGTGATCCCCTGTGTAAAGTCTGGTTGATGTGATTTGCCCAGCATCACACAGGAACCATGCGGCAAGGCCCCCCCCACCTTCCCGTCTCCTAGTCCCAGTCTCCTTGCCAAGCCAGTCCCTTTCGTTCAGCCTCCCCCACAGCAGCTCCCAGCCCCTGTCTTCTCCCCTCTCCCTTCCCCCAGGCTCCTTGTCCCAGTCTCTCCCTATGGCCTGGGGATGGAAAGGCCTAGGGATAGTATTTTCCAAAGCACTTTAGGAGCATAACCCCATCCCCTTACAATGGGACTTAAACTCTTAGGTGACTTTAGGGGCTTTGAAAATGTGCCATTGAATCATTTCACGGCAGCGATGCTGAGAAGAACCTGATGCATGCTGGGAAGTTTGCTTTGAGACCGGCACGTGTGTTTGTTTCAGGACTGTCTCACAGCTGTCCTGTTACAAACAACAACGGTGAAAAGCACATCTCTGGGGCCCGCTTGTAAATGACAGTCATGGACAAGCTGGGTTTTTCCGTGGATTCAGAAGCTACACATCCAACATACAGCGTGAGTGGGAGGAGGAGTGCGGGAGGGGACGGTATCTGTGGGGGTCTATGTTTGGCTTAGTGGATCTTCCTTTCCTTCTCCTCCCTGCACTGTGGGTTTCACGCGGCCGATTCCCGCCTACTGAAGGTTATGCCATGCTGCTGGTTTCGCTGCGCCTCCACTACGGTCCTGGGTCCTTGCTGAATGCCATCACCAGTGGATCTGACCCTAGGACAGAGCTCTGTCCCGTCCGAGAGCCAGCCCTCGCCTCCGGGTCCAGCCATCCTGGCTGCAGTGGGACTGATGATCTGCCTTCTTTAAAAAAGAGCCAAGACGGGGGGCTGAGCTGACAGCAATCCCCGCCCCTGCTTCGTGCCGGACCATCCGGGAGCTCTAAGCCCCACCCCCTCTGTTCCTTGATCTGTCACACGCGGGGGTCTGGGTTTGCTTTGGGGACGCTGACTTAAAGCAAAGGGCGTGTGGGTGAGCCTGTGTTTTCTGTCATCACCGGATTCCTATTTTCCATCACGCAAGAAAGGGTTAAAACTAGCTTTTCAAGTCTGCCATTTTACCTGCCTGACAAGTCAGGAAGGGTGTGACACGCCTGTGGTGTTATCAAAGACTAGAACAGCCAAACTTCCACCAGCCCTGACTGTTACCCTGATCAGCAAACACCACAGCCCTCTCCCAGCAGAAATCTATTCCGGGGCCTGACCCCGCTGGCTGAGGGCCAGGGGCACTATTCGCAGTTGTTCTGCAGGGATCTACGGGCAGAGATAGAAGCTACCGGGCTGGGCTAGAGTTTTTAGCTGCTAAGTACTCTCGAACTGAAGATGGCAATCAGTGAACCACCTTTTGAACAGCTGGCTCGTTTACCTGAAGGTAGAGATCATTGTTATTTCATCATCGTCCATGACCTGGTAATGTTGAGCGGACACGGGGCCAGGCTCCTGCAGCTCCTTCCCATCTTTCCACAAGGAAATGCCAGCAGAGTCTTGGTTGAATAAGGAACGGAGTCCCTTAATTGAGCAGTTAAACGTGAAATCTTTATGCTCATTAATTAATATATGGCCTACTGTGGGATTGAATTTAATTAGCGGTAGAGAGTGGGCTGGAGAGGCTCCGTCTAAGAGAGATGCATTGGCCTGGTCAGGATATGACTCCACGGGGGGCGTCCGTGCGTCGGCTTTGGGGGTATTGCGTGTGGAGGTTTGAAGGGAGCGGGGGCGTCGGGGCGCAGCCAGCCAGTCCACCAACAATGCTTGCGTGGATGGCGACAGTTGGGGCGTCCTCCTCTCCTGCCTCGCCTCAGGGTTCTCTGCAAAAGAAGACCCAGGTTTATGACCCCACTCATTGCCAGCAGCGAGCTCACCGCGGTACTCGGCGTTCTGTGTATCTCAGCAGCCCCCAAGTGCCGACGTTTCTATTCTCCGTGGCCTCACCCCAGGCACAGTGGCCTCAGACACACTCCATCCCCCACAGTGGAGCAGACCCAATACTAACGGGACGTCTCCGCAGAGACCCCCAGTCTCTATGCAGCATGTGTTCATGAGCCAGACCCTCGGCTGGTGAAGCTCCACCCACCAGTCTGAAATACCATCCACGGCAGCAGAGACCCCCTTCACCGATACTGCCGAGCCCGGCCCCTCGCTCAGGCAATGACAGCAGGGCTCCTGCTGCAGCCGTACTGCAAGTTGGGGGGCTGGGGAAAAGGGACACAGCTGTGTGAAGGGACTGGCCTCTATGAGTGATGGCTCCTCCCTCTGTGGATCTGTGGGTGCTCCTCCCCACGCAGCCCATAGATCTGGTGGGGTGGAAGGCCTCACCCCCTGACAACTCGGTGCCCCCGAAGCCCCCCCCAGGAGAGATGCGTAAAGAGAGCACTATAAAGGCGAGGTTCAGCATTTTCGCCTCCCGCCATACTCCTGGTGTTTTCCACAGGAGGGGTGTGTCTGGCCCAGATGTTACGGTCAGTCCTATCCACACCCCTCTAGCGTCCCCAAATGTCTCCTTCGCTGCGGTATAAAACCTGACCCAAAACAGTCCATGCAGACCAAAAAGCCAAAGACAGCCACATGCAGATGTGTCATCTAGAGTAGACAACCAGCCACGCTGCAGACATCTGGCTGGCCCTCTTCCCAGCACCCACCGACTGAGATGCCGCCATTAACACGAGGCTCCGCGTCTCCCATGTTCTGGTTCCAATGCACCCCGCAATGAAGACAAAACCGGTATTTCCCTGGCTTTGCAGAACGCCATCCCATTAGAGGGCCTCAAAGCACTGCAGACATGAGCTATTTCCTTTCCTGCCTCACAAGGCCTTTGTAACCACTGGCAGTACCATGGAAGTCAGTGGGGCTTGGGGCAGGGGTTTGCCCGGGATGGACTCGAGCTCCTTCAGGCAGGGAGCACGTCTCCTGGGTGTTTGTACCGTGTCTGACACAGCGGGGGTGTGATTCTGATGGGGGCCTCTGGTGCCCTGCAATGGAAATGTCAGACGATGGGGAGGCACAGACGGACGGAAGGTTGAACCTGCGTGGTCCTGGGGCAGAGTGTTGGGCAAAAAGGCAAGGAGCAGGACAGAGAGGATCCGACCCCGCAGTGCTGAGCGCACGGTTGTACAGCCCCCACGTCACGCCTGCCTCGCAGCAGAAGGAAGGTCTAAGGGGAAACGTGTGCCCTGCTTGGATTTACACCCATGTCTCCTCCACCCACACCCTGCCCCACTCTGACCCACGCACACTAGTGCGAGGCAGGAGCTGCTTACTCAGCGCAGAGGGTTATGCTATCACCAGAGTTGCAGGACCAGCTTCAGAAAACATACCCGCAGGGTGTGTGTTTAGCCCAGTGGGTAGGGCACTCGCTTGGGGTGTAGGAAACCCAGGCTTGAATCCCCACTCTGGAGCAGGGACTTGGCCTCAGTTTTTCCTCTCCCAGGTGAGCATCCTAGTCACCAGGCTCTAGGTCAGGGATCAGCAACCTTTGGCACGCGGCTTGCCAGGGTAAGCCCCCTGGCGGGTTTGTTTACCTGCCACGTCCGCAGGTTTGGCCGATTGCAGCTCCCACTGGCCGCGGTTTGCCGCTGCAGGCCAATGGGGGCCGCGGGAAGCGTCGCCTGCCGAGGGAGCAGCTGGCCACCGCTTCCCGCAGCCCCCATTGGCCCAGAGCAGCAAACCACGGCCAGTGGGAGTCACAATTGGCCGAACCTGCGGATGTGGCAGGTAAACAAACCGTCCCGGCCCGCCAGGGCGCTTACCCTGGAGAGCTGCGTGCCAAAGGATGCTGATCCCTGTTCTAGGTTGTTCTGGGATGGGTTGATCCCTCCAGCTGAAGCTGTTACATTTTGTATAGATACACAAATACTCACTGGGCCAGCCAGGTGACAGAGGCACCCACCTGGATGAGAGGGGATGTGATTCAAATCCCTCCTCTGAATGGAGCAGTCAGACCTGGGTCTCGGCATTGCCCTGCCCAGCGGGCTAACGGGCAGAGCCTGTTTCTGAAGAGGACTGGAATGAAATGTTCCCGAGGACCCAAAACAGGCTTTTCCGATTGACTGCCAAATTCCAAAAGTGTTCAGAACGGAACTGAAGATTTTTTCTGACCAAAATGGGAGGAAAAAAACCCCATTTCTTCGCCCAGCTCTAGCCATGACCGGATGGCAGGCTCCAGGACACAAAGTGACTCTCTGACGCCAGGTGGGAGAAATCGATTTCTGCTGCTGAGCTACCTGGTCAGCTCAGGTGGCTCTCGGAGCTCCAGTTTGGGAGCATACAGGGGCCTGAGTTTTCCCAAGCAGAAAGAATTCAGTCCAGGGCGATTTCAGTGAACGCCCCTAGGAAGAGAGCGAAGCTCAGGAAAACACTTGGGCTGAGGTGAACGTTTTGCAGTTGCTAAGTTCACAAAGGCAAACCCCAGGAAGTCGAGAGGTTTAGACCAAAGCCAACGAGAGCAAGCGCACGCTGTGCTAGGAACAGGGTGGGAATGCCACCTGATTACAGATCCCTCGGGCTGACATGAACATTGGTCCCTGCATAGCCTACGCTCACCCTTTGTGACAGCCTTGCACTTGCTGCTGTGAGCTGCCCAAGGACTTGCAGCATCATAAACTCCATGACTTCTGCAGGGTCACGCGGCAGTTCTCTGGCAGAGCCGCGGAGAGAACCACAACACTGAAGGACGGACTTGCGGCTAAAGCCGGGAGTTGAGGCCTGGAATCTGTAAGTCCTTTAGCCTCTGTGCCCTTATCCCCATTTTATAGATCATACTTCACACAAGTGGTTAGTGATCACAAAGGGTTGAGAGAGCTGTGGTTGGAAGGCAATTGTGGCAGGGTTCTTCTGCTGCGCTACCCCTCAGCAGGGGTTAGAAACCTACAGGGGCTACAAATTCATTCCTGTTGACTTGTTGTGGCGAGTTCAGCTTGTAAATCCCAGACTGGATATAAAGTGCAGTTGGTGGGAGGGATCTAGGGTCTGGGACACAGTCATGTTCCCAGGAGAGACCCCAGGAATAGCCAAGCACAGGCGGAAATGCGTTTTGTTGGTATTTGTTGTGACTGTATTTGCTGGATTTTGTTAAGCGTTTCAGAAGCCAAACCCCTAGCCAGGCTCGGGGGAGCTGACATGGTCCAGTGTCACCAGAGTGTTCAGTGCAGGGTGGGAACGGCAATCCCCCACTCGCAGAAATATGTGAACTCCCAGACCAAACACACACACACTTCACTTAACCTGGAACTGAAGTTGTGTGAGACCTTCACCATGTGCCTTCACCAACAGACCATGCTGCCTGCACATTCCGATCCCTATTTTGTAACCTCAGGGTATGTCTACACCCCAGTTAGACACCCCTGGCTGGCCCGGGCCAGCTGACTCGGCTAGGGGGCTGTTTAATTGCAGTGCAGATGTTCAGGCTCGGGCTGGAGCTCGGGCTCTAGGACCCCGTGAGGAGGGAGGGTCCCAGAGCTTGAGTCCTGACAGCTACAGGGCAATTAAACAGCCTCTTAGCCCATGCCCCTGGAGGTGTCTAACTGCAGTGTAGACACACCCTAAACGCCTGGCTGGTCGATCACAAGCGACTGCTACTTAAAGCTGCCTTAATTGAGCTCCTTTTATGGGAAAATAACTGAAGATTAGGATGGAGAATTGCCTGTAAATGCCGATTACATTTCAGGGTGGATTTAAAAAAAAACATTTTAATTTTTTTTTTTAAAAATAGAATTTTTAAAATTTTATTTGTTATACTAAGTTTTTCTTTTTAAAAATAAACCTGTTTAACATACACTCTAAATTTAATACAAAATATGTTAACGCCTAAATTTATTATAATCTCTTAAAAAACGTTTACAGAAAAAATAAATATGCAAATCCACGAGCCTCTATCCAAAACTCTAAGTTCTATGGAAAAGCAGCCTTTAAAGAAAGAACTGGGGGAGAAACATGGAACTTCTGAGGTCAGGCTTTATAAAAATAGCTCAGTGGGTCAATGTAAGTAACTTTAAGAGACTGTCTCATTTTTAAGAGACTTACGCAAGTAGGAATTTAAGTACCAGTCACTTTCACTTAGACGTATTTGAAAATTTGTTCAGCTTAATTCACTGACTACAGTGAATCCCTCTGTTCCTTTAAGAAATCATTTAGTTGTAAATGCAAATCATGTTTTGATAAGAGAAGTTTATGTATCCAAAACATTTAAGGTCGTTTTGTTTAATAAAAATAAATTGTATTTGCTGTTGTGTGTAATTCCAGTTACCATCCTAATGCAGTTTGACACAAATCATGAGCAAAAAAGTTAATTATCTAGTAAATAAGCAATTATTCACTGTTTTCTAACACACTAAAATATACAGTTAATAAGAATCTGAAGATATTAAGCTATATAATTGCTTAACAAATGTATATAATTATAGTGCACCCTCGTAGGTAGCAAAACAATGTACCAAATCTAATGTAAAGGCTCTACTGAATTGTAAATCAGCATTTTTTAATGGTTATGTCAACCCATGAGAATGCACCTCTCTTTAGAAAATTACACATAAAAATGGAAAAGTTGCTTAAAATTGGTGATTTAAATCATTGCTTTGAATCACCTTGATTTAAATCAGACCACCCAGTTGGTTTAATCTTCCCCAGCCCCACATTCCACCAAAAAAACCAAGGAGTACTTGTGGCACCTTAGAGACTAACAAGTTTATTTGGGCATAAGCTTTCATCGGCTACAGCCCACTTCATCGGATGCATGGAGTGAAAAATACAGGAGCACGTATAAATACATGAAAGGATGGGGGTTGCTTTACCAAGTGTGAGGTCAGTCTAAGAAGATAAGTAGACTAGATTTGCAAACATTTTCCCAAGCAACCCTCATAGCAACCTCCTACAAAGGTTTCATTTCCCTCCATCCTTACATGGTACTTCACCTTTGGAGCTATTCATTTGAGTTTTCCCGAGATTGATGGCACTCCCGAGGCCAACCTGGCATCAAACTAAAAGTAGCATTTTAAAATAATTTCTCAGAAACAAAGTTGTGTATTTTAAGAGACTAGATCTGGAGAATATTCCCCACACAAATCATTTTACTAGATTATTTTTAAAAACTTCTATTGGATTTGACAGGCAAAATACACTACTGACTGGATGAATCTGCCGTGTTGATGGCAATACAGTTATGGCTGCTTACCATCAAGTCATGGAAATGCAGGGCTAGAAGAGACCCCAAGAAGTCATCAGGTAGCCCCCTGCTCTGAGACAGGACCAAGTAAACCCCGAGAGCATCCTGACAGGTGTTTGTCCAACCTGTTCTTAAACACCTCCAGTGATGGGGATTCCACGGCCTCCCCTGGCAGCCTATTCCAGAACTTATCTACACTTGTAGTTAGAACATTTGTCCTCCTAATCTCCCTTGCTACAGATTAAACCCATTGCTTCTTGCCCTATCTTCAGTGAGTCAGGTTTTTTAAAAACCTTTGATCCTTTTTGTTGCTTCTCCTCTGGACTCTCTCCAATTTGTCCACATTTTTCTAAAGTGTGATGCCCAGATTTGGACACAGTATCGAGCGAGACAATTACCTCTCATGTCTTACAAACGATACTCCTGTTAATACACCCAATGATATTAGCCTTTTTCACATCACATTGTTGACTCGTATTCAATTTGTGATCCACTATAACCCCCAGACCCTTTTCATCAGTACCACTGCCTAGACAGCTATCCCGTTTTGTAGCTGAGCATTTGATTTTTTTTATCCTAAGTGAAGTACTTTGAACTTGTCTTTATTGAATTTCATCTTGTTGATTTCAGACCAATTCTCCAATCTGTCACAGCTGTTTTGAACTCTAAACCTGTCCTCCAAAGTGCTTGCAACCTCTCCAGCTTGATGTCATCTGCAAATGTTATAGGCATACCCTCTACTTCATTATCCAAGTCATTAATGAAAATTAATTGAAAACTGAAATGAAAAATGAAAATTGAACTGACGCCCTGCTGGCCCCCACTAGATACACCCTCCCAGTTTGACAGTGAACCACTGATAACTACTCTTTGAGTACATTCTTTCAGCCAGTTGTGCACCCACCTTACAGTAAATTCATCTAGATCACATTTCCCTAGTTTGCCTATCAGAGTGTCACATGGGATTGTGTCAAAAGACTTATTAAAACTAATCATGTCTACTGCTTGCCCCCATCTGTTACGCCAGTAACTCTGTCAAAGAAGGAAAATAGGTTGGCTTAGCATGATTTGTTCTTGACAAATCCATGCTGGCTATTCCTTATAACCCTATTATCCTCTAGGCGCTTACACATTGATTGTTTAATAATTTGTTCCAGTATCTTTCCAAGGATCAACATTAGGCTGACTGGTCTATAATTCCCTGGGGTTCTCTTGGTTCCCCTTGTTAAATAAAAGTACTACATTTTGCCCTTCTCCAGTCCTCTGAGACTCCAGATATCCTCCAGGAATTCTTGAAGATAATTGCTAAAGGTTCAGAGATTCCTCCAGCTGAATCTGCAAGTACCCTTCATCAGACTCCACCAACTTGAATACATCTAACTTTGGCTTCCCCCTTGTTTTTAATACTAATTGTGTTGAGTATCTGGTCATCATTAACCTGTTCAGTGAAAACTGAAGCAAAATAGGCATCAAACACCTCAGTCTTCTTGATGGCATCAGTTATTAGCTCTCCTTCCCTGCTAAGTAGAGCACCCATGCTTCCCTTTGTCTTTCTCTTGTTCCTAATGTATTTAAAGAACCTCTTCTCATTGCCTTGTATGTCCCTTGCTTGGTGCCTTAGTCTTTCTGATTTTGTCCCTATGTGCGTATGCTGTTCTTTTGTACTCCTCCTTTGCAATTCGCCCATGTATCCACTTTTTGTAGGATTCCTTTTTAACTTTCAGGTCATTAAGGAGCTCCTGATCCTGCCACATTGGCTTCTGATTAGTCTTTCTATCTTTCCTTTGTGCTAGGATAATTTGCAGTTGTGCCTTTAATACCGGCTCTTCTGAACTCCTTTTCCCCTTAGATTTTCTTCCCATGGGACCTTAGCTCCCTGTTCTCTGCGTTTATTAAACTTTGTTTTTTTTGAAGTCTATTGTCCTTATTCTGCTGCTCTCACGCCTTCCTTTCCTTGAAATAATAGGCTTCATGATTCTGTGATCCCTTTCACCCGCCTTCAGATTCAATGCCAACTCCTCCCTCTTGGTCAGAATCAAGTCTAAAGTGGCTGTCCTCCTAGTTACTTCCTCCACCTTCTGAAACAAAAAGTTGTCCCCAATACGTTCTAAGGACTTCCTGGAAATGTTGTGTTTTGCCATATTACTTTCCCAGCAGATGTCGGGGGTTTTAAAGTCCCCCATTCCTACCAGGTCTTGTGTTTTGGATATTTCTGTTATTGTTCTAGAAATGCCTCATCCACCTCCTCTTCCTGATTTGGTGGGCTATCCTAGACCCTGACCGCAATGTCACCCCTGTTTTTTCACCCCTTTTACCTTTACCCAGAGACTCTCAACTGGTCTGGATCTGGCCTCCTTCTGGATCTCAGAACAAATGATGTAACACCTCCTCCCTTTTAATCCTGTCTGTTCTGTCTACACCCCTCTATACCAATATTTCAGTCATGCCAACAGTGAATTTGATCCATCTTGATTAACCTGTCGCTTTCCAAAAAAATATTCACCGGGTATAATTATAAAGTAAATCAAAGAATGAGTAGAAAGCTGTGATCGGTTTACCCAACAAGAACATTCAATATGCCTTAACTGAGTCCAGTTTTTAGCTGGTTAGTACTCCTGACTATCAAACACCTCAAAGATTTTAACACCATGTCATTAATTTCCCCATTGTGACTAGCTGAGCAGAATTCGAGGGGACGTTACAGAGAGCCAGCAAACAGGACCCAAGTTTGAGGCTGGATACATTTCTTTGCTAAGCCGATTGCTATTTTTACTCATGAAAAATGATACTTTTAGACAGAAATTTGCAAAGTCACAAAATTGGTTCCCAGTCCCGTCTGTTCTTACAGAGTAAATAGAAATGCTCTCCCGGTTTAAGATGCAAAACAACCGTCTTACGCTGCAAAAATAACTAAGCTTTTTAAGCCTGCACCATAATCTTAACCATAACACAAACAAAGAGCATGTGACCGCTGCTGAACCTTCCCTATGCCACTTGCTGTTTACTTACACGGTACTAAAAACCAGTGACCAGGTGACCCGAGGAAAAATGCCTGAACAGCTCAGTAACAGATTTCTCAAAGAAAAACTTCTTTTCTGCTTGCTAAGCATATCTGAAACTTAAACTTCCTGACACAACCCAACCAGCTACATTTTATCCTTAGACCTTTAGTTTTGTTGTTATTCATACATTTCAAGAGACAATGACGCAGTGGTGTACAGTGTAACGGACTGACTAGCTAACTAGCCATAAAAAAAGCAGATATTACCGAAACGCCCCCAAAGATATCAAAACAGCTCTCCATGCTCTCAGAGGGCTTGACAGTTTCTTTTCTGGTTAACAGACTGGGGAATAAAGCCATAAAGAAGAATATTTGTCAATAAACATATGCAAGAAATTTCACTAAAGGTTTAAAAGTAAATGGGGAAAGCCACCCCACAATTGAAACGATTCTGCTCTACTCCAGTTCTAGTAAGGAGCTATTTGAATTCAATAAGAATTCATGACTTCACTAACTCTATATTCCTCATTAAGGGCCAAAAGCCGTGTGTTTACAAATGAGTCTTTCCCCTTGCACGTCTCCGTTCCTCACACTGAGAATCAAAGGGGTCCATCAAGAGAGCTTACATCTCATCAACAGCTTCAGTCTCTCCATCCCAAAAGACAGTTTTCTAAATCGCTTCGGGGGAAACGTATCTCAGGTAGCAGAACAGAGATACCAGAAAGAATCCAGTCTCTTCGGTGACATTCTCACTCCTGAGTGCCGAGCCATTCCCGGATCACTGTTGTAAATCTAGGAACGTTTCCCCAAATTCTCCGCAGGCTTAAGGTACCGTACCTTTACCCCACTGTACTCACCGTGAATCTTCAACGGGTTACAACCAGGGGTGACCCATCTACCTAGGACTAGCTCCTGACCCACATGCGGGAACAGAATTCCCAGCAGTTTACAACAGAACATGAGGAAGAGACTGCGGTCACCCTCATGTGAGCCCTTAGATCAAGCCCTTAGCGTTCGAGAGGGATAGTTCAGCGCATTCGTGCCCGCAGGCCCGGAGAAGTCCCCCATCTGCAGAACAGTGCAACGCCCCCACTGTTCTCACCCAGGTACTGCACCTGAGTGCTCCAGGGATGGGTGCGTAGTTCAGGCACCTGGCCCATTGGGGCATGCCCTCTGCTGAAATGGCCAGCGAGGCTGGCGCGTCCGATAGGGGGCCAGAACATAGACACTAGCCCATTTGAAACCTGCGCACGGTAGCTCATCACAGCAGTGTGGTCTAACTCATCCCAGAGCACGGAAGGCAGGTCTCCGGCTGGGCTGGTGGCGGGGGCTGTAAGGACTTTAGCAGGGCTGGGGGAGAACGTCCCCCCCCCCACAGCCAGGAGCCTTGGACAACTCTGTTCTAAGGGGCAAGAGTGTCCCTCACCCATCCCACTGATCAGACAGCCCCATGGGCCGCACACGGGGGGAGGGGGGGAGGCTTTGCCAAGCCCTGCAAGCAGCAGGCCTGGGCTCGCAGGGGGTTCTCTGCCCCGGAGACGCACTGGGCGGTGATCAGGCTCCGCTGCCCAGGGACCCACACACTGTGCCCCACCACCTGCAGGCCACACGCTGCACCCTCCCCACAGGCTGGGGAGCCCCACATACACATACACACACATGCAGCCCCCCCTGCGCGCCCACACCCACTGCACCCCCCACACACACTGTGCCTCCCCACAGGCTGGGGAGCCCCACGCGCACATCCACACACACGTAGCCCCCCTGAGCACCCACATCCACACTGCACCCCCCACATTCTGCCCCCATACAAATGCACACATGCAGTCCCCCTGTACACACACAGAGCCCCTCCGCACAACACTCACACACTGTCCCCCACACACAGTGACCCCCCACACGTTCCCAGACACACACAGTCTCACACTGCCCCCCACACACACTCACTCTGTCCCACACTCACACTGCCCCCCCAAACACACACGTTCCCAGACACACACACTCTCCCACACTCACACTGCCCCCCCGTTCCCAGACACACACACTCACACTGCCCCCCGCCCCGGGAACTCACCCAGCGCCGCGAGCAGCAGCAGCAGCAGCAGGTCCCGGCCCATGGCAGCCCCCCGCTGCCGGGAGCCCCCCGCCCCGCCGCCGACAGTCCTGAGGCGCCGGCCGCTCCGCAGAGTCCGCTCCAGTGCGGGGCGGGGCGGGGCGGCTCCGCCTCCAGGTCCGGCTCCGCGGCTGCGGCCGAGCGCCCTCCGCAGGCAGCGCCGGGCCCGGGCTGTGCGGGGCGGGGGCTCCGGGCTGAGCTGAGAGCGGGGTGCGGGGCTGTGCGGGGCAGGGGTTTGGGGCGCAGGGCTGTGTGGAGCAGGGGTTCGGGGCGCGGGGCTGAGCGGGGCAGGGGTGCGGGGCGTGGAGCTGTGCGGGGCAGGGGTTCGGGGCGCGGGGCTGGGCTGTGCGGGGGCTTCTGGGTTTCCTGGTGCCCAGCCGCTGCCAGGTGGAAGCGATACCTACAGGGCAGCTCGGGGGCACCTGGTGCCCAGAAGCTGGGACAGCCATGAATGTGGGCGAGGGCAGAGCCCTCCTGGGACTATGGCACCATCCAGCCCCATCAACACTTCGGGGATGGTAAATACCGTTGCTCTAGGGAATAGACTTTATTCCCAGCTCTCGGCTGTGCCCATTGAGTGAGGGGCAGATAACGCTCCCTTCCTTGTGGGGAAAGCTGACAGTAAATGTGTCTGTGCCCAGCCATGCCCTCCAGCTCCAGTGTGCGCTGCTGCCCTCTCCCATTCCTGGTCGCCAGCGGAGTAAACATGACAAGCCATCCTAGCAATGTGTGTCCTTGAACTGTGGCCACCAGAACTGGATACAGAATTCCAGTAGCGGTTGTACCAGTTCCAAATTAAGAGGCGTAATAACCTCTCTGCTCCTACTTGAGATTTCCCTGTTCATGCATCCAACCATCACATTAGCTCCTTTGGCCGTGGCATTTCATGGGGAGCTCATGCTTAGCTGATTACCCTCCACAGCACCTAAATCTTTTTCAGCGTCCCTGCTTTCCAGGAGAGAGTCCCCCATCCTGTAAGTGTGGCACATTTACATTTAGCCATATTAAAACACATATTGTTTGCTTGCATCCCATTTGCCAAGCGATCGGGGTCAGTGACCTGTCTTCTTCATTATTTACCCACTCCTCCAATGTTTGTGTCATCTGCACACTGTTATCAGTGATGATTTTATGTTAATATAAATGTTAAATAGCGTAGGGCCAAGAACTCATTCCTGTGGGATCCCTCTAGAAACATACCTGCTCAGTGATGATTCCCCATTTACAATTACATTGTGAGACCTATCAACCAGTTTTTAATCTTTTTAATGTGTGCCATGGCAATTTTATATCGTCCTAGTTCTTTATAAAAAGACTGTACCGAGTCAAATGCCTTATAGAAATTCATTATATCAACAGTATTCCCTTTACTAAACTTGTAATCTCATAAAAAAAATACCAAGTTAGTTTGACAGGACCTATTTTCCTTAGACCCATGCAATTGGCATTAAATATATTACCGTCATTTAATTTTTTATTAATTCAGTCCCATGTGAGCCATTCCATTATCTTGCCCATAATCAATGTCAGACTGATAGGCTTATAACAACCTGTGTCATCCGTTTACCCTTTTCAAATATTGGCACAACATTAGCTTTCATTTGGAACTTCTCTGTTGTTCAGAAACTTACTGAAAATCAACTTACTGAAAATCAACATTAATGGTCCAGCGAGCTCCTTAGCCAGCTCCTTCAAAACTGTTGGATTCATAGTTTCCCAGTGGTTTACCAATATTTTGAAGAAGAATCAAGTCACTGAAAGAGAGGTTATTAATTATATAGAAACAATCAAGGATCAGGGCACTTTTGAGCTATGCAGGTAAGAGTCACACAGTAAAGCCTTGTCTACACCAGTGGTTCTCAAACTAGGGCCGCTGCTTGTTCCGGAAAAGCCCCTGGCGGGCCGGGCTGGTTTGTGTACCTGCCGCGTCCACAGGTTTCGCCGATCGTGGCTCCCACTGGCCATGGTTCGCCGCTCCAGGCCAATGGGGGCTGCGGGAAGCGGCGCGGGCCGAGGGACATGCTGGCCACCGCTTACTGCAGCCCCATTGGCCTGGAGCAGCGAACCGCGGCCAGTGGGAGCCACAATCGGCCAAACCTGCGGACCCGGCAGGTAAACAAACCGTCCCGGCCTGCCAGGGGCTTTCCCGGAACAAGCGGCGGCCCTAGTTTGAGAACCACTGGTCTACACTACAGGGAAAAGTCGATCTAAGCTACGCAATTTGAGATACGTGAATAGCGTAACTCAAGTCGATGTAGCTTAGAGCTACTTACCGTGAGGTCCACACTATGTGATGTCAACAGGAGACGCTCTCCCATCGACTCCCCTTGTGCTTCTCGATCCGGTGGAGTACAGGAGTTGACAGGAGAGCGATCTGCAGTCCATTTAGTGGGTCTAGTGAAGACCCGCTAAATTGACCGCCGATGCATCAATCGCCACACCTCGAATGCCGGGTAAGTGTAGACAAGCCCTAAAAAGCTAGTGCTATTGTCTTGTATAAGTGACCATTTATTAAGGTGCCTGTAAGAACAGTAAATTACCTAATCCACTACCAAGGCAAGAACTACATGTAATCAAGTCTGAACTGTTTTCCAAGTGGAAAGTTTAAAAATAACCAAGAGAAAATTCAAAAGTTCAATAAAAAAGTGAACAAATCAATGCCAGACGTCTTTGATTTTGGGAACTGCTTGTTCAGTGTAGCTTCTGATTCATTAGTGGCAGAGATCCAATTTCAGTCTTTCTCGCTTGTAGTCCAATTCAACCTCTAGCATCTTGAAATAATCAACAGCTAAGAAAGGGCACGTGTCCCCCCACAGCCCAGAGTAAAGAAAACGAGAAAAATGTAACACAGCTGTTGCAAGAAAGCTGATAATCTTTCATCTGCTCCACGGGACCAGCTTCCTTTCCTGCACCCCTGCAGGATTCCAGCTTCCTGGAGATTTTGGGGGTGTTTCTCCCACTGTATCTCAAGCCACTGAATAACCAAGACAGAGAGCCCTGCTCGCTCCAGTCGTCTTGGGGCTGCTATTGGAAGCTACAGTCAGAGCCTGTGGTCTTCAGTTAGGTTTACTGCAGGAGGGCAGCTTCTGCTCACTTCACTTCCTGCTGCTGCTGCTGTTTTAGGAGTTCTGATTTGTGTGAGGAGAGAGGCAGGGCCAATTTCTGCCAGAGGGAAGAAAATTCACTGGGCGCCTAAAGGTGGCCTCCATAACTATTGGTTTTAAGTTGGCAAATTTGGGTCATTTATTCACGATAGATTGAATTTGAATCTCAGCTACACTGGTGTAACTGTGGCCCTCTGAAATTTGTCACTGACTGCACTGGAGTCACTCCGGATTTACCTGGATGTAAATGGAGAGCAGAATCCGCCACTGTGACCTTTACTGTCTGTACCGTGAATCTGAGGGGCCCAGCTGCACTTTTCAGTCTTGCAGCTCTCATAGTCACTGTTGCTGTCCTGGGCATTTCCTGTGCATGTCTGGAATATCTGTGCTAACCAGCACCGGCCATTGCCACGGGAAACATGAAAAGATCTCTCCCTTCACCAGCCGAAGGAGGCAGAGATGTCAAATTATGGCCTCTCTCCCACATCCCAAACAACCGCCCATATGTAACGTTACACATAAATATGCTCACGCACAGGCTGATTTTATCCTCATCTTTTGCGCTGCTGTCATGATTTTCTCGTCTCAGCATTATTTATGTATGAGGTGCATATGTGAGCATGGCAATCTAAAGACGAAAGTCACGCTCATTATAGATGGGACTGATCCCGTCCCCTACAGTGAAGGATGCCTGACGCTTCCCATTGTAGGGCCCTAGTTCAATTGCTTAGAAGTTTGTCAAACATTAACTGCCTGGGCTCAATTTGTCCATTCTGGGTGTCTGCTTCAGGGTGATTAAAATAAAACAACCCATAAATTCCAGGCAAAATGGGTTAGGTGTTTCCAGGAGGGAATTCAGGGAAAAATGCATTGTTACCCATGTTAAAAGATTCTGGTGCCCCCAAGCTTTGGAGCAGGGGCTGGACATGTTGCAAAGGGCTATCCTTTGTATCAGGGATGCTTGTTTTGCTGTCCTCAGAAAATCTGACCAAATTTGGCCAGGTTATAAGCCTCCAAGGAAAAAAATCAGTTTGCACATACTCGGGAGAGACTTACTAGAGCTTCACAGCTTAATTCCATCAACGCTGAGCATGCGCCATGCAGGACTTTACCTGCGTTTGCAGTTCTAGGCTGCTCCAGGACAGGGTGGGGCATACGTGGAACTGACAGCAGGGAGACTCTTTCTCCTGTACTCTCAATGACCATTCCCCACCACGGGACTCAAGCAAAGTGGAGGAGGAAGCCATCTGACCTGACTGCAGAGAAGGAAAGATCAAGACCTGTGGTAGAGCGGGGTTGAGGGGTGGGGAGTAGGTTGGGTTGTGGAACCTGGATGGTGGGGGAAGACTGGGACCGGTTGGACAAAGGGACTGGGAGTCAGGGGGCAGAGGAGGTTGGGACTGATTTGGCAAGGTGACTGGGAGCCATACAGGCAAATGGGGAGGATTCGGAGCCAGTGTTTTGGGGGGAGAGACTGAGACTGGATGAGGGGTCAGGTGTAGGGGGCCTAGGACTGGCTAGGAAGGAAGATTAGGACAAAGAGTTGGGGGGGCATTGAGGGGGGACAAGGAGACGGGGAGGAAGACAGGCACTGGGGGGGCAGAGGGAATGGGGAACATGGGTGTGCAGTGACAGGAGGCCATGGGAGGAGAAGCAGCGAAAGATCAGATGGGGAATTGTGAGGTGGGAACTGGGGCTGACTGGACAAAGAGACTGTCTCCCACTTTTGCGCCATCTACAAATTTTATTCGCACACTCCCACTTTTTGTGCCAAGTTCAACAGGACTCAGGATCCTCAGGGTCAGATTTTAAAAGGTATTGAGCAGCCTTAGGGTGCAGATAGGCACCTTGTGAGATTTTCAAAAGCGCCTATCACCACATTCCCATTGAAATCCATCAGAGCTGGGTGCCCAGGCGTTTTGGGAATCCCATTAGGTGCTTATTGTTGTTAAGTGCCGAAGGCTGGAATGTCGCTGCCGTGGTAACGCAGTCCAGGGGCTGCTTTGAGTTTTTCCAGCTGCTCCGCGCTTGTGTCCCTGAGACGCCAATGTTGTTAACACGAGCATAGAATGCAGCTTGCTAATTCAACAGACCTCGATGTTATGCATAAAGAACGACCACCGGCACGGTTCGGTGACAAAGGCACTTGGCCAGGTTTATTGCCCTCAAGACAGTCCTAGCGATGTTAGGAGTTACAGGCCGAGTAACACATCAGTGTCCAGTGGCAAGGAGAGGCTCAGCCAGCAATGGAAATTTCTGCTGTCCCCTCGGGCACACAAAGGGTTACGATGAGGCACCCCAATATTTATAGACCGAGACAAACAACTTCCACACGTGTTTCAGGACACCTGCTTGTTACCTCCCTTTGTATTATGCTCGAGGTGTCCTGGGCAAAACATCCTCTTATCTAGTGTTAGCTCAGGATGTCCCTGGGCTAATCTTCTGGAGTTCTCACATATACCCAGTGTCTGCTGCTACTTAGAAGTGCCTGTGTTTTAGCCATGCTAGCAATACCTTTGCCAGCAATACCTTTACCTTTGACAGTGAACTTATAAACATCTGCTTTAAGCCATGGACTGACTTTGGTTCTCAGCCTCTGGTTCAGGCCTCAGATCCTGCACCAGGCCCTGTGCTCCAGGCTCCCTCTCATACACTTATCTGATCCTTAGGCACCTAAATATTTTACTAATCTGGCCCTACATCATTGTTGAAAATGGGCTTAGGCTCCTAAGTGACTTGGATACTTTTGAAACTTTTACCCTGCTCTCGTGTGTAAGTGTTTGCCAGGTCAGGGTCACAGGCCCCAATCTTGCTTTACGCCCTGTGACAGACCCCCTGAAGACAGTAACATTTGTAAATGACATACTGAGCATGGATGGGAAAAGTATCACTGCATCATTAAATGTGGACTTCCAGTTAGATGCAGGGGTGCGCGCGCACAGGTCTGGAAGTGCAGACATTAAAAATTGGTTTAGAAGCAACCCTTGGGCTTTTGTCTGACTGCTGAAACGCACATGTGTTTCATAGCGCAGTTGGCATAGTGCTCACAAGAATCACTGCAAGGGGTGCAGTAAGAACATCGCAGACAATTCTTTCCTGCCTAACCAAAACGTAATGCAGTGTAGTTAGTTCCAGGTCAATTTCCCTCCTCCCTTTGCACAGGTGCTGAGATGATGGATTTTAAGGGTTGCTAGTTTGGGGGAGACAGAGGAAAAAGCCTATATTTGGGGAAGGGATGGTGCTACAGTAGGTGTTTGTGACATTTAGTTAAATACAATTGCATGTCATTGTATCGTTCTCAAAGAGCTCGCTGGAACAATGACTAGTTTCAGCAGAATAGTGGCTGATGTTAGCTGCCTGACATCTAGTGCTGGAAGTTGGAGATGCAATCGGGTGTCACTATTCCGAGCCTTATTCTTCAGAAAGGTCACGGGAGACCTCTGTGCATGGTCAGAAGAACTTTCAGTAAGCAATACAACCCCCCACCAAAAACAAGAGACTAGCCATCTCTAGTCCCAGGTAGTGGGCTGCATTCTCAACTGTGGAACTCGATGTAGCTCAGACGTCAATGGAATTTTGCTAATTTACAGCACCTGAGACTCTTGGGATGTGTTGTGCTTCCTCTACGGATGTTTTGAAAACACTACCTTTCTTCCCTGCCCAGCAGAGGAGTCTGATGGGTGGGCACATTGTTTGGGAAGCCTCCTGAAGCCCTGTGACATCTTGCCCCAGTGGTACTCCGAGGAGGTGGGAGTGGGGAAGAGTCCCACGAAGCCAGATAGTGGTGTGGGGGTTTGAAGGGCTTCAAGTCTAGTCAGATTTAAAAAAAAAGTGGTAATGGTAGTTTTGGTCCTAGACCTGCCTCTGAATTCCCCTGCCAATTTGCAAGCACACTTTCCTGTTTGGAAAATGTTTTTCCGTCCTGCATTGCAGGGTGAAAGACCCACACAATTGGGAGAACCTGACTGTGGCCCTGATCCAGCCCTGAGCTTCTCGTGGGTGGACTTCTGCACATGCATGGAGCCATGCTCAATTAACGGAGCTCTGTGCTGCCACTGGGCTCCCCTCACAAAGCTTGTTGTAGAAGTGTGGAAATATACTCAGGTGACTTAGTCCCATAGGGTCTGTCTACACTGCAATGTAAGCCCAGGGTTAGTAGGACTCTAGTTAACAAACCTTGGGTTTGTTAGCCTAGGACTTGAGCGTGTACACTCATTTGTAACCCCAGGTTAGGAATTGTTGAACCGTGGGTCCCAACCTGGGGCTTCTGCATCTGCATTATACAGGCCTGGGGCCAACCACCCATCTCCCAGAGTTCCTAGCGGCCCCACAAAAAATGGCTGCTTTAGCCCTTTGTTCATGGGGCAGTGTGGGAAAACTAGACTGTCCACCACACTTGACTGTCCAGAGGACAAAGAAAGTCAGCCCGTGGGATTATGGGATATGTTGGCAGACACCCAGAGCAGAGTCCAGTGAGGCTGCGTCCACACTGCAAAGCAATAGGGCTGGAATCAGATTCCTGGCCTGACTCAGGCTTAGACCCTCCACCCTTGTGGGTCCTGGAACACTGGGTCCATGCGCTTTGTGTGTAGATGGAAGGGGAGTTAGTTCAAACCATGGACTTACATTGCAGTGTAGACATAAGAGTTCAGTAGTGCTGTTTGCAGTTCTGGGGCTTAGCTGACTGCACAGGGGAGACAACGAAACTGACTATACACAAAGTGCTGTCAAATGCCAAAAGTAAACCAATGAGAAAAACAAAGAAAATCCATTTCTCTAGCTTTAGTAATTTAGGGGTCAGTTTTAACAATGAGAGGTAAAAAAAATGTAGAAAGAAGTATGATTTTGTAAGTTAACTATGTCCTTTCAAATCCCATTGTTGTATGCAGTGTTGTAGTCATGTGAAGAGCTCTGTGTAAGCTCGAAAGCTTGTCTCTCTTGTTAGCAGAAGTTGGTCCAAATAAAGCTATTACTTCACCCACCTTGTCTCTCTCTTTGAAATCCCAGCAGACATTTCAGAGCCCCAGCTGGCAGTGCCTCTTTGAGGTATAGTAAACACGTGTAGCTGAGTCCAGCTGGGCTCAGCACCTTACAAAGGGATCAGGTTACACTCATGACAAGGAAAGGCTTGAGTTTATTGTGTGGAAAGTACAGGATACATAAGAACGGCCTTGTTTATATTGTATTTTGGGTTGGCTATTGCTTATTTGAGTTTAATTATAAAGCTGCCTGACAGGAATATGGATGAAAACGTTGCTGGCTTGGTTGAAAGAGAACTAGGCAAACAAACTGGAAAACCTAGAGAAGGATCTTTGTTTAACCGGGATTTCTTATAAATTTTCTCTTCAGATGCTCTGCCTCCACTTCTGCCGCTAGGGAACAGCATTTGAGACACTCTTTCTAGTGGATATTTCTTGGCATATGAACTTATTGGCGGCACATTGTATGATTGTCGTCATGTAGGGCACTATTACATGGTGAAGCCAACAAACAGTTCAGAATGCACAAACATGACTCTGTGGATCAGTCACTTGATGAAAACAACTTGTCCTGTTGAATGAAATCCTAAAAGGCATGACAGAGGAGTTCAATATGCCTGTGGATGAGGGATCATGACTCAAGAGACTTTCAGTGATTTTAACATTAGAGAGGAACTGAGACTGGGGACACTAACTTAGCAGACGGGAATTGAGACTGTAGGAAACAGAGGAGAAATCTTCACTATATGAAACCTTGGGGGAAATGAAAATGTATTTATCTAAAGGAGAGCTCTGAAACAACCTCTGGTCCCATCAAAGACCAGACACTGCACTAGACAGCCCCCTGTTATGATATGGTCTGACCATTTTTATCTGCTTAAAAAACAAAGCTCAAAGCAAGAAGCTTCAAAGATGAATGAAGTGCAGAGAGAGCTGATGCCTTGCGGCAATGAACTGAAACAAAGGGATGCAGAAATGCCAAAGCAAAAGGAATAAAGCCCTGGCCACAGGACCACATTTCATCGGAGGCCTCCGGAGTTCAGACAACAGCACCTCAGCAGTGTGGGGGTTGGGAGGGATGTACTCTCTATGTGAGGGAGTGTGAACTGCCCTGTACATTGTAATGAAGTGAGGATACTCTAAATGTCAGCATAATGAATTATTTCACTGCCCATCAAAACACAGTAAGAAAGAGAGTAAGTGTCTGGACACTTACTGTGAGTGTCTGATCGTTTTGGGTAACCCTTTCACAACACCTGGTGGGTTAGAGCATGTGTGTGATAGATTTCATTTTTCTGAGGATGGGGAATCAGCTTTCAAAAACTGGGGAAACACTGGTTTAAAGACCAAGTGAAAGCTAGGGAAATCTTACTAAAGCAGTGCAAGCCCCATCTGTGAGAATCCTGCCAAGACAGTCTGGGGGCATGACTGTGGTGCAACGTGCCAAATTTTCTCTGCTCCAGAAGCCTGATCTGCGGTAAAGTAGATATGGCTAGTGGGGTTGTTGTTGTTGGTGGTGTTCCTTCTGCTTTGGGACATCTCCAGATACTGCTTCAGCAACTCCCACATAATCCCCGCATAGCTGCTGATGGAGGTACAGGCCCAGGTTCCTTTGTGTCCTGGAGATCCCCACCTCCCATCCAGGTCTCCCATCCTTTACAGCATGCGTCACTTCTCCTAGCCCTATACCCCATCAGGGGCAGGCAAGCTCCAGCCCCCGCCAGCTCCCTGCTGCCATGGTGACCCCACCAGAATTCTAACCCCTGGCGCCTACCAGGTCCCTGCTGCCATGGTGACAGCAGAATCCCCGCTCCCATGGTGACACTACCAGAATTCTAACCCCTGGCGCCTACCAGGTCCCTGCTGCCATGG